>NC_136058.1:377946493-378033993 GCF_964261635.1 Lissotriton helveticus
AGGGAGACTTTGCTCACAGAGAAGTCAAGTCTAACATAACACATCTGATGGGCAAGGCACACGCCTTACTGGCTGGTAGCACACCTACAGAGGAGCAGGGAGCTATGCTAAGCAGGCAACAGAAAAGTCATGTATGTGTCTCATACACTGGGACCGGTAGTAATACTGGCTCTAAGACCATTAGACAGTAGTCTATTCATCATTACGTCCAACAATAACAAGACACTAAGCAAATGAGAAATGCTGTATGGCATAAAGACGCATTATATAACACAAGCTCCAGGCAGGCACACAATTATCAAGATATATATTGAGTCTCAGGAACTGTGCTACAGTTATTAACCTCTGTGGTGCAAATGGTTAGCGCGTTCGGTTGTTAACAGAAAGGTTGGTGGTTCAAGCCCACCCAGGGAAGTTTCCTTTTTGCCGGCATGAAACACTGTAATGAAACACAGATACGTACCTCTGCTCTCTCCTGCTTAAGACCCTTTATCTGAACATTTCAATCCTCTGCGTTCTCTCTGCACCTGCAGTCAATTTCATAATTAGGATAGAAAACAAAAGGCCTAGCCCTGTAATACAACTGTAGGCATATGAGGAGGGGAAAATAAGTCAAAAGGCCATCAGCATTTGTTGATCTGGCTTGAAGGCTGTAAGTGTAAGGACCTTGTGGCGCAACGGTAGCGCGTCTGACTCCAGATCAGAAGGTTGCGTGGTCAAATCACGTCGGGGTCACTGCTTACCATTTTATTCCCCACTGAGTTCATATATTTCCTTTCGAAAACAAAGTCAAAGGAACGCAGCCTTGCATTGGCCGGGAATCGAACCCGGGCCTCCCGCGTGGCAGGCGAGAATTCTACCACTGAACCACCAATGCTTCACATGGGGAGTTCACAGGCATAGCTCTGTCCAAGACAGTGATCAGGTGCACACACTTAAATTGTACACATATGAACAAAGTGTGCGCAGCAGACATGACAACGCCAAAGTTTCACATGATGATGGCTTATATAAGACAAGCTCCAGGCAGGCACATACATATCAAGATATATATTGAGTCTAAGGAAAGATGCTGTAGTCACTCGTCTCTGTGGCGCAATCGGTTAGCGCGTTCGGCTGTTAACCGAAAGGTTGGTGGTTCAAGCCCACCCAGGGACGTATTATTTTGCCTGAATGAAACACTTGAATGGAAAACAGATACATACCTTTGCTCTCTCCTGCTGGACACCCTTTCCCTGAATATTTCAATTCTCTGCGTTCTCTCGGCACCTGCAGTCAATTTCATAATTAGGATAGAAAACAAAAGGTCAAGCTCTGTAATACAACTGTAGGCATATGAGGAGGGGAAAATAAGTCAAAAGGCCCACAGCATTTGTTGATCTGGCTCCGAAAGCTGTAAGTGTAAGGACCTCGTGGCGCAACGGTAGCGCGTCTGACTCCAGATCAGAAGGTTGCGTGTTCAAATCACGTCGGGGTCACTGCTTACCATTTTATTCCCCACTGAGGTCATATATTTCCTTTCGAAAACAAAGTCAAAAGAAAGCAGTCTTGCATTGGCTGGGAATCGAACCCGGGCCTCCCGCGTGGCAGGCGAGAATTCTACCACTGAACCACCAATGCTTCACATGGGTTGTTCACAGGCAGAGCTCTGCCCAAGACAGTGATCAGGTGCACACACTTAAATTGTACACATATGAACAAAGTGTGCGCAGCAGACATGATAACGCCAACGTTTCACATGAAGATGGCAAGAATCAGATGCAGGAGACTATAACTATGAATGTCTTTGCATTTGCTGAGGTCACTGGCTTGGGACTAGAGTTGTGTTTATCAGGGCATGATGGCAGGCTGCTCCCGACAAAAGTGGTTCACAGAATGCACCCGCCAGATCACCAGCACTATTGTGTTTCAGATTATCTCACTGAACTCTCCTCCTGGAAAATCCTTCCCACTGGCTTTCCCAGATTCTGTGTCCTCCCCTAAATGCTGGGGTGAAACGGGCAGAGTTCTGCGCCCTGCGTCCCTTTACACGTCCCTAACGCGCTCCCAACGCGGCCTACAGCCCTGGTCGGGCTTAGATCACTGGAGCCTTTTGTGACCAAGAACTCCGGAAGCCTAGGGTCAGGCCTGTTGCACAGGCATATTGTGCCTTGCCAATCCGGGATTGTTGTGTTTCAGGGCCTAGCCATCAATACTCTTGGGATTTCTTTCCCTGAGAACCCTCTTGTCCCTGTCCTCCCACAAGCCCCAGCTTTTATGTAAAATAAAGTGTGCACCATGGGCCTTCCCCTATTTGCTCTCTCCCCAATCTCTTTCTCCAAAGCTGAGCTCTGAAGGTAAATGTATCTATCTGAGTGAGGGGCTAGGGAGGGCCTTTCCCAGCAGTCTTACAAGTCAAGAGTTCAGAGAAAGCACCTGCTATGGGAGGGAGACTTTGCTCACAGAGAAGTCAAGTCTAACATAACACATCTGATGGGCAAGGCACACGCCTTACTGGCTGGTAGCACACCTACAGAGGAGCAGGGAGCTATGCTAAGCAGGCAACAGAAAAGTCATGTATGTGTCTCATACACTGGGACCGGTAGTAATACTGGCTCTAAGACCATTAGACAGTAGTCTATTCATCATTACGTCCAACAATAACAAGACACTAAGCAAATGAGAAATGCTGTATGGCATAAAGACGCATTATATAACACAAGCTCCAGGCAGGCACACAATTATCAAGATATATATTGAGTCTCAGGAACTGTGCTACAGTTATTAACCTCTGTGGTGCAAATGGTTAGCGCGTTCGGTTGTTAACAGAAAGGTTGGTGGTTCAAGCCCACCCAGGGAAGTATCCTTTTTGCCGGCATGAAACACTTTAATGAAACACAGATACGTACCTCTGCTCTCTCCTGCTTAAGACCCTTTATCTGAACATTTCAATCCTCTGCGTTCTCTCTGCACCTGCAGTCAATTTCATAATTAGGATAGAAAACAAAAGGCCTAGCCCTGTAATACAACTGTAGGCATATGAGGAGGGGAAAATAAGTCAAAAGGCCATCAGCATTTGTTGATCTGGCTTGAAAGCTGTAAGTGTAAGGACCTTGTGGCGCAACGGTAGCGCGTCTGACTCCAGATCAGAAGGTTGCGTGGTCAAATCACGTCGGGGTCACTGCTTACCATTTTATTCCCCACTGAGTTCATATATTTCCTTTCGAAAACAAAGTCAAAGGAACGCAGCCTTGCATTGGCCGGGAATCGAACCCGGGCCTCCCGCGTGGCAGGCGAGAATTCTACCACTGAACCACCAATGCTTCACAAGGGGAGTTCACAGGCATAGCTCTGTCCAAGACAGTGATCAGGTGCACACACTTAAATTGTACACATATGAACAAAGTGTGCGCAGCAGACATGACAACGCCAAAGTTTCACATGATGATGGCTTATATAAGACAAGCTCCAGGCAGGCACATACATATCAAGATATATATTGAGTCTAAGGAAAGATGCTGTAGTCACTCGTCTCTGTGGCGCAATCGGTTAGCGCGTTCGGCTGTTAACCGAAAGGTTGGTGGTTCAAGCCCACCCAGGGACGTATTATTTTGCCTGAATGAAACACTTGAATGGAAAACAGATACATACCTTTGCTCTCTCCTGCTGGACACCCTTTCCCTGAATATTTCAATTCTCTGCGTTCTCTCGGCACCTGCAGTCAATTTCATAATTAGGATAGAAAACAAAAGGTCAAGCTCTGTAATACAACTGTAGGCATATGAGGAGGGGAAAATAAGTCAAAAGGCCCACAGCATTTGTTGATCTGGCTCCGAAAGCTGTAAGTGTAAGGACCTCGTGGCGCAACGGAAGCGCGTCTGACTCCAGATCAGAAGGTTGCGTGTTCAAATCACGTCGGGGTCACTGCTTACCATTTTATTCCCCACTGAGGTCATATATTTCCTTTCGAAAACAAAGTCAAAAGAAAGCAGTCTTGCATTGGCTGGGAATCGAACCCAGGCCTCCCGCGTGGCAGGCGAGAACTCTACCACTGAACCACCAATGCTTCACATGGGTTGTTCACAGGCAGAGCTCTGCCCAAGACAGTGATCAGGTGCACACACTTAAATTGTACACATATGAACAAAGTGTGCGCAGCAGACATGATAACGCCAACGTTTCACATGAAGATGGCAAGAATCAGATGCAGGAGACTATAACTATGAATGTCTTTGCATTTGCTGAGGTCACTGGCTTGGGACTAGAGTTGTGTTTATCAGGGCATGATGGCAGGCTGCTCCCGACAAAAGTGGTTCACAGAATGCACCCGCCAGATCACCAGCACTATTGTGTTTCAGATTATCTCACTGAACTCTCCTCCTGGAAAATCCTTCCCACTGGCTTTCCCAGATTCTGTGTCCTCCCCTAAATGCTGGGGTGAAACGGGCAGAGTTCTGCGCCCTGCGTCCCTTTACACGTCCCTAACGCGCTCCCAACGTGGCCTACAGCCCTGGTCGGGCTTAGATCACTGGAGCCTTTTGTGACCAAGAACTCCGGAAGCCTAGGGTCAGGCCTGTTGCACAGGCATATTGTGCCTTGCCAATCCGGGATTGTTGTGTTTCAGGGCCTAGCCATCAATACTCCTGGGATTTCTTTCCCTGAGAACCCTCTTGTCCCTGTCCTCCCACAAGCCCCAGCTTTTATGTAAAATAAAGTGTGCACCATGGGCCTTCCCCTATTTGCTCTCTCCCCAATCTCTTTCTCCAAAGCTGAGCTCTGAAGGTAAATGTATCTATCTGAGTGAGGGGCTAGGGAGGGCCTTTCCCAGCAGTCTTACAAGTCAAGAGTTCAGAGAAAGCACCTGCTATGGGAGGGAGACTTTGCTCACAGAGAAGTCAAGTCTAACATAACACATCTGATGGGCAAGGCACACGCCTTACTGGCTGGTAGCACACCTACAGAGGAGCAGGGAGCTATGCTAAGCAGGCAACAGAAAAGTCATGTATGTGTCTCATACACTGGGACCGGTAGTAATACTGGCTCTAAGACCATTAGACAGTAGTCTATTCATCATTACGTCCAACAATAACAAGACACTAAGCAAATGAGAAATGCTGTATGGCATAAAGACGCATTATATAACACAAGCTCCAGGCAGGCACACAATTATCAAGATATATATTGAGTCTCAGGAACTGTGCTACAGTTATTAACCTCTGTGGTGCAAATGGTTAGCGCGTTCGGTTGTTAATAGAAAGGTTGGTGGTTCAAGCCCACCCAGGGAAGTATCCTTTTTGCCGGCATGAAACACTTTAATGAAACACAGATACGTACCTCTGCTCTCTCCTGCTTAAGACCCTTTATCTGAACATTTCAATCCTCTGCGTTCTCTCTGCACCTGCAGTCAATTTCATAATTAGGATAGAAAACAAAAGGCCTAGCCCTGTAATACAACTGTAGGCATATGAGGAGGGGAAAATAAGTCAAAAGGCCATCAGCATTTGTTGATCTGGCTTGAAGGCTGTAAGTGTAAGGACCTTGTGGCGCAACGGTAGCGCGTCTGACTCCAGATCAGAAGGTTGCGTGGTCAAATCACGTCGGGGTCACTGCTTACCATTTTATTCCCCACTGAGTTCATATATTTCCTTTCGAAAACAAAGTCAAAGGAACGCAGCCTTGCATTGGCCGGGAATCGAACACGGGCCTCCCACGTGGCAGGCGAGAATTCTACCACTGAACCACCAATGCTTCACATGGGGAGTTCACAGGCATAGCTCTGTCCAAGACAGTGATCAGGTGCACACACTTAAATTGTACACAGATGAACAAAGTGTGCGCAGCAGACATGACAACGCCAAAGTTTCACATGATGATGGCTTATATAAGACAAGCTCCAGGCAGGCACATACATATCAAGATATATATTGAGTCTAAGGAAAGATGCTGTAGTCACTCGTCTCTGTGGCGCAATCGGTTAGCGCGTTCGGCTGTTAACCGAAAGGTTGGTGGTTCAAGCCCACCCAGGGACGTATTATTTTGCCTGAATGAAACACTTGAATGGAAAACAGATACATACCTTTGCTCTCTCCTGCTGGACACCCTTTCCCTGAATATTTCAATTCTCTGCGTTCTCTCGGCACCTGCAGTCAATTTCATAATTAGGATAGAAAACAAAAGGTCAAGCTCTGTAATACAACTGTAGGCATATGAGGAGGGGAAAATAAGTCAAAAGGCCCACAGCATTTGTTGATCCGGCTCCGAAAGCTGTAAGTGTAAGGACCTCGTGGCGCAACGGTAGCGCGTCTGACTCCAGATCAGAAGGTTGCGTGTTCAAATCACGTCGGGGTCACTGCTTACCATTTTATTCCCCACTGAGGTCATATATTTCCTTTCGAAAACAAAGTCAAAAGAAAGCAGTCTTGCATTGGCTGGGAATCGAACCCAGGCCTCCCGCGTGGCAGGCGAGAATTCTACCACTGAACCACCAATGCTTCACATGGGTTGTTCACAGGCAGAGCTCTGCCCAAGACAGTGATCAGGTGCACACACTTAAATTGTACACATATGAACAAAGTGTGCGCAGCAGACATGATAACGCCAACGTTTCACATGAAGATGGCAAGAATCAGATGCAGGAGACTATAACTATGAATGTCTTTGCATTTGCTGAGGTCACTGGCTTGGGACTAGAGTTGTGTTTATCAGGGCATGATGGCAGGCTGCTCCCGACAAAAGTGGTTCACAGAATGCACCCGCCAGATCACCAGCACTATTGTGTTTCAGATTATCTCACTGAACTCTCCTCCTGGAAAATCCTTCCCACTGGCTTTCCCAGATTCTGTGTCCTCCCCTAAATGCTGGGGTGAAACGGGCAGAGTTCTGCGCCCTGCGTCCCTTTACACGTCCCTAACGCGCTCCCAACGCGGCCTACAGCCCTGGTCGGGCACAGCCCTGGTCGGGCTTAGATCACTGGAGCCTTTTGTGACCAAGAACTCCGGAAGCCTAGGGTCAGGCCTGTTGCACAGGCATATTGTGCCTTGCCAATCCGGGATTGTTGTGTTTCAGGGCCTAGCCATCAATACTCCTGGGATTTCTTTCCCTGAGAACCCTCTTGTCCCTGTCCTCCCACAAGCCCCAGCTTTTATGTAAAATAAAGTGTGCACCATGGGCCTTCCCCTATTTGCTCTCTCCCCAATCTCTTTCTCCAAAGCTGAGCTCTGAAGGTAAATGTATCTATCTGAGTGAGGGGCTAGGGAGGGCCTTTCCCAGCAATCTTACAAGTCAAGAGTTCAGAGAAAGCACCTGCTATGGGAGGGAGACTTTGCTCACAGAGAAGTCAAGTCTAACATAACACATCTGATGGGCAAGGCACACGCCTTACTGGCTGGTAGCACACCTACATAGGAGCAGGGAGCTATGCTAAGCAGGCAACAGAAAAGTCATGTATGTGTCTCATACACTGGGACCGGTAGTAATACTGGCTCTAAGACCATTAGACAGTAGTCTATTCATCATTACGTCCAACAATAACAAGACACTAAGCAAATGAGAAATGCTGTATGGCATAAAGATGCATTATATAACACAAGCTCCAGGCAGGCACACAATTATCAAGATATATATTGAGTCTCAGGAACTGTGCTACAGTTATTAACCTCTGTGGTGCAAATGGTTAGCCCGTTCGGTTGTTAACAGAAAGGTTGTTGGTTCAAGCCCACCCAGGGAAGTATCCTTTTTGCCTGCATGAAACACTTTAATGAAACACAGATACGTACCTCTGCTCTCTCCTGCTTAAGACCCTTTATCTGAACATTTCAATCCTCTGCGTTCTCTCTGCACCTGCAGTCAATTTCATAATTAGGATAGAAAACAAAAGGCCTAGCCCTGTAATACAACTGTAGGCATATGAGGAGGGGAAAATAAGTCAAAAGGCCATCAGCATTTGTTGATCTGGCTTGAAGGCTGTAAGTGTAAGGACCTTGTGGCGCAACGGTAGCGCGTCTGACTCCAGATCAGAAGGTTGCGTGGTCAAATCACGTCGGGGTCACTGCTTACCATTTTATTCCCCACTGAGTTCATATATTTCCTTTCGAAAACAAAGTCAAAGGAACGCAGCCTTGCATTGGCCGGGAATCGAACCCGGGCCTCCCGCGTGGCAGGCGAGAATTCTACCACTGAACCACCAATGCTTCACATGGGGAGTTCACAGGCATAGCTCTGTCCAAGACAGTGATCAGGTGCACACACTTAAATTGTACACATATGAACAAAGTGTGCGCAGCAGACATGACAACGCCAAAGTTTCACATGATGATGGCTTATATAAGACAAGCTCCAGGCAGGCACATACATATCAAGATATATATTGAGTCTAAGGAAAGATGCTGTAGTCACTCGTCTCTGTGGCGCAATCGGTTAGCGCGTTCGGCTGTTAACCGAAAGGTTGGTGGTTCAAGCCCACCCAGGGACGTATTATTTTGCCTGAATGAAACACTTGAATGGAAAACAGATACATACCTTTGCTCTCTCCTGCTGGACACCCTTTCCCTGAATATTTCAATTCTCTGCGTTCTCTCGGCACCTGCAGTCAATTTCATAATTAGGATAGAAAACAAAAGGTCAAGCTCTGTAATACAACTGTAGGCATATGAGGAGGGGAAAATAAGTCAAAAGGCCCACAGCATTTGTTGATCTGGCTCCGAAAGCTGTAAGTGTAAGGACCTCGTGGCGCAACGGTAGCGCGTCTGACTCCAGATCAGAAGGTTGCGTGTTCAAATCACGTCGGGGTCACTGCTTACCATTTTATTCCCCACTGAGGTCATATATTTCCTTTCGAAAACAAAGTCAAAAGAAAGCAGTCTTGCATTGGCCGGGAATCGAACCCGGGCCTCCCGCGTGGCAGGCGAGAATTCTACCACTGAACCACCAATGCTTCACATGTGTTCACAGGCAGAGCTCTGCCCAAGACAGTGATCAGGTGCACACACTTAAATTGTACACATATGAACAAAGTGTGCGCAGCAGACATGATAACGCCAACGTTTCACATGAAGATGGCAAGAATCAGATGCAGGAGACTATAACTATGAATGTCTTTGCATTTGCTGAGGTCACTGGCTTGGGACTAGAGTTGTGTTTATCAGGGCATGATGGCAGGCTGCTCCCGACAAAAGTGGTTCACAGAATGCACCCGCCAGATCACCAGCACTATTGTGTTTCAGATTATCTCACTGAACTCTCCTCCTGGAAAATCCTTCCCACTGGCTTTCCCAGATTCTGTGTCCTCCCCTAAATGCTGGGGTGAAACGGGCAGAGTTCTGCGCCCTGCGTCCCTTTACGCGTCCCTAACGCGCTCCCAACGCGGCCTACAGCCCTGGTCGGGCACAGCCCTGGTCGGGCTTAGATCACTGGAGCCTTTTGTGACCAAGAACTCCGGAAGCCTAGGGTCAGGCCTGTTGCACAGGCATATTGTGCCTTGCCAATCCGGGATTGTTGTGTTTCAGGGCCTAGCCATCAATACTCCTGGGATTTCTTTCCCTGAGAACCCTCTTGTCCCTGTCCTCCCACAAGCCCCAGCTTTTATGTAAAATAAAGTGTGCACCATGGGCCTTCCCCTATTTGCTCTCTCCCCAATCTCTTTCTCCAAAGCTGAGCTCTGAAGGTAAATGTATCTATCTGAGTGAGGGGCTAGGGAGGGCCTTTCCCAGCAGTCTTACAAGTCAAGAGTTCAGAGAAAGCACCTGCTATGGGAGGGAGACTTTGCTCACAGAGAAGTCAAGTCTAACATAACACATCTGATGGGCAAGGCACACGCCTTACTGGCTGGTAGCACACCTACAGAGGAGCAGGGAGCTATGCTAAGCAGGCAACAGAAAAGTCATGTATGTGTCTCATACACTGGGACCGGTAGTAATACTGGCTCTAAGACCATTAGACAGTAGTCTATTCATCATTACGTCCAACAATAACAAGACACTAAGCAAATGAGAAATGCTGTATGGCATAAAGACACATTATATAACACAAGCTCCAGGCAGGCACACAATTATCAAGATATATATTGAGTCTCAGGAACTGTGCTACAGTTATTAACCTCTGTGGTGCAAATGGTTAGCGCGTTCGGTTGTTAATAGAAAGGTTGGTGGTTCAAGCCCACCCAGGGAAGTATCCTTTTTGCCGGCATGAAACACTTTAATGAAACACAGATACGTACCTCTGCTCTCTCCTGCTTAAGACCCTTTATCTGAACATTTCAATCCTCTGCGTTCTCTCTGCACCTGCAGTCAATTTCATAATTAGGATAGAAAACAAAAGGCCTAGCCCTGTAATACAACTGTAGGCATATGAGGAGGGGAAAATAAGTCAAAAGGCCATCAGCATTTGTTGATCTGGCTTGAAGGCTGTAAGTGTAAGGACCTTGTGGCGCAACGGTAGCGCGTCTGACTCCAGATCAGAAGGTTGCGTGGTCAAATCACGTCGGGGTCACTGCTTACCATTTTATTCCCCACTGAGTTCATATATTTCCTTTCGAAAACAAAGTCAAAGGAACGCAGCCTTGCATTGGCCGGGAATCGAACCCGGGTCTCCCACGTGGCAGGCGAGAATTCTACCACTGAACCACCAATGCTTCACATGGGGAGTTCACAGGCATAGCTCTGTCCAAGACAGTGATCAGGTGCACACACTTAAATTGTACACAGATGAACAAAGTGTGCGCAGCAGACATGACAACGCCAAAGTTTCACATGATGATGGCTTATATAAGACAAGCTCCAGGCAGGCACATACATATCAAGATATATATTGAGTCTAAGGAAAGATGCTGTAGTCACTCGTCTCTGTGGCGCAATCGGTTAGCGCGTTCGGCTGTTAACCGAAAGGTTGGTGGTTCAAGCCCACCCAGGGACGTATTATTTTGCCTGAATGAAACACTTGAATGGAAAACAGATACATACCTTTGCTCTCTCCTGCTGGACACCCTTTCCCTGAATATTTCAATTCTCTGCGTTCTCTCGGCACCTGCAGTCAATTTCATAATTAGGATAGAAAACAAAAGGTCAAGCTCTGTAATACAACTGTAGGCATATGAGGAGGGGAAAATAAGTCAAAAGGCCCACAGCATTTGTTGATCCGGCTCCGAAAGCTGTAAGTGTAAGGACCTCGTGGCGCAACGGTAGCGCGTCTGACTCCAGATCAGAAGGTTGCGTGTTCAAATCACGTCGGGGTCACTGCTTACCATTTTATTCCCCACTGAGGTCATATATTTCCTTTCGAAAACAAAGTCAAAAGAAAGCAGTCTTGCATTGGCCAGGAATCTAACCCGGGCCTCCCGCGTGGCAGGCGAGAATTCTACCACTGAACCACCAATGCTTCACATGGGTTGTTCACAGGCAGAGCTCTGCCCAAGACAGTGATCAGGTGCACACACTTAAATTGTACACATATGAACAAAGTGTGCGCAGCAGACATGATAACGCCAACGTTTCACATGAAGATGGCAAGAATCAGATGCAGGAGACTATAACTATGAATGTCTTTGCATTTGCTGAGGTCACTGGCTTGGGACTAGAGTTGTGTTTATCAGGGCATGATGGCAGGCTGCTCCCGACAAAAGTGGTTCACAGAATGCACCAGCCAGATCACCAGCACTATTGTGTTTCAGATTATCTCACTGAACTCTCCTCCTGGAAAATCCTTCCCACTGGCTTTCCCAGATTCTGTGTCCTCCCCTAAATGCTGGGGTGAAACGGGCAGAGTTCTGCGCCCTGCGTCCCTTTACACGTCCCTAACGCGCTCCCAACGCGGCCTACAGCCCTGGTCGGGCTTAGATCACTGGAGCCTTTTGTGACCAAGAACTCCGGAAGCCTAGGGTCAGGCCTGTTGCACAGGCATATTGTGCCTTGCCAATCCGGGATTGTTGTGTTTCAGGGCCTAGCCATCAATACTCTTGGGATTTCTTTCCCTGAGAACCCTCTTGTCCCTGTCCTCCCACAAGCCCCAGCTTTTATGTAAAATAAAGTGTGCACCATGGGCCTTCCCCTATTTGCTCTCTCCCCAATCTCTTTCTCCAAAGCTGAGCTCTGAAGGTAAATGTATCTATCTGAGTGAGGGGCTAGGGAGGGCCTTTCCCAGCAGTCTTACAAGTCAAGAGTTCAGAGAAAGCACCTGCTATGGGAGGGAGACTTTGCTCACAGAGAAGTCAAGTCTAACATAACACATCTGATGGGCAAGGCACACGCCTTACTGGCTGGTAGCACACCTACAGAGGAGCAGGGAGCTATGCTAAGCAGGCAACAGAAAAGTCATGTATGTGTCTCATACACTGGGACCGGTAGTAATACTGGCTCTAAGACCATTAGACAGTAGTCTATTCATCATTACGTCCAACAATAACAAGACACTAAGCAAATGAGAAATGCTGTATGGCATAAAGACGCATTATATAACACAAGCTCCAGGCAGGCACACAATTATCAAGATATATATTGAGTCTCAGGAACTGTGCTACAGTTATTAACCTCTGTGGTGCAAATGGTTAGCGCGTTCGGTTGTTAACAGAAAGGTTGGTGGTTCAAGCCCACCCAGGGAAGTATCCTTTTTGCCGGCATGAAACACTTTAATGAAACACAGATACGTACCTCTGCTCTCTCCTGCTTAAGACCCTTTATCTGAACATTTCAATCCTCTGCGTTCTCTCTGCACCTGCAGTCAATTTCATAATTAGGATAGAAAACAAAAGGCCTAGCCCTGTAATACAACTGTAGGCATATGAGGAGGGGAAAATAAGTCAAAAGGCCATCAGCATTTGTTGATCTGGCTTGAAGGCTGTAAGTGTAAGGACCTTGTGGCGCAACGGTAGCGCGTCTGACTCCAGATCAGAAGGTTGCGTGGTCAAATCACGTCGGGGTCACTGCTTACCATTTTATTCCCCACTGAGTTCATATATTTCCTTTCGAAAACAAAGTCAAAGGAACGCAGCCTTGCATTGGCCGGGAATCGAACCCGGGCCTCCCGCGTGGCAGGCGAGAATTCTACCACTGAACCACCAATGCTTCACAAGGGGAGTTCACAGGCATAGCTCTGTCCAAGACAGTGATCAGGTGCACACACTTAAATTGTACACATATGAACAAAGTGTGCGCAGCAGACATGACAACGCCAAAGTTTCACATGATGATGGCTTATATAAGACAAGCTCCAGGCAGGCACATACATATCAAGATATATATTGAGTCTAAGGAAAGATGCTGTAGTCACTCGTCTCTGTGGCGCAATCGGTTAGCGCGTTCGGCTGTTAACCGAAAGGTTGGTGGTTCAAGCCCACCCAGGGACGTATTATTTTGCCTGAATGAAACACTTGAATGGAAAACAGATACATACCTTTGCTCTCTCCTGCTGGACACCCTTTCCCTGAATATTTCAATTCTCTGCGTTCTCTCGGCACCTGCAGTCAATTTCATAATTAGGATAGAAAACAAAAGGTCAAGCTCTGTAATACAACTGTAGGCATATGAGGAGGGGAAAATAAGTCAAAAGGCCCACAGCATTTGTTGATCTGGCTCCGAAAGCTGTAAGTGTAAGGACCTCGTGGCGCAACGGAAGCGCGTCTGACTCCAGATCAGAAGGTTGCGTGTTCAAATCACGTCGGGGTCACTGCTTACCATTTTATTCCCCACTGAGGTCATATATTTCCTTTCGAAAACAAAGTCAAAAGAAAGCAGTCTTGCATTGGCTGGGAATCGAACCCAGGCCTCCCGCGTGGCAGGCGAGAACTCTACCACTGAACCACCAATGCTTCACATGGGTTGTTCACAGGCAGAGCTCTGCCCAAGACAGTGATCAGGTGCACACACTTAAATTGTACACATATGAACAAAGTGTGCGCAGCAGACATGATAACGCCAACGTTTCACATGAAGATGGCAAGAATCAGATGCAGGAGACTATAACTATGAATGTCTTTGCATTTGCTGAGGTCACTGGCTTGGGACTAGAGTTGTGTTTATCAGGGCATGATGGCAGGCTGCTCCCGACAAAAGTGGTTCACAGAATGCACCCGCCAGATCACCAGCACTATTGTGTTTCAGATTATCTCACTGAACTCTCCTCCTGGAAAATCCTTCCCACTGGCTTTCCCAGATTCTGTGTCCTCCCCTAAATGCTGGGGTGAAACGGGCAGAGTTCTGCGCCCTGCGTCCCTTTACACGTCCCTAACGCGCTCCCAACGTGGCCTACAGCCCTGGTCGGGCTTAGATCACTGGAGCCTTTTGTGACCAAGAACTCCGGAAGCCTAGGGTCAGGCCTGTTGCACAGGCATATTGTGCCTTGCCAATCCGGGATTGTTGTGTTTCAGGGCCTAGCCATCAATACTCCTGGGATTTCTTTCCCTGAGAACCCTCTTGTCCCTGTCCTCCCACAAGCCCCAGCTTTTATGTAAAATAAAGTGTGCACCATGGGCCTTCCCCTATTTGCTCTCTCCCCAATCTCTTTCTCCAAAGCTGAGCTCTGAAGGTAAATGTATCTATCTGAGTGAGGGGCTAGGGAGGGCCTTTCCCAGCAGTCTTACAAGTCAAGAGTTCAGAGAAAGCACCTGCTATGGGAGGGAGACTTTGCTCACAGAGAAGTCAAGTCTAACATAACACATCTGATGGGCAAGGCACACGCCTTACTGGCTGGTAGCACACCTACAGAGGAGCAGGGAGCTATGCTAAGCAGGCAACAGAAAAGTCATGTATGTGTCTCATACACTGGGACCGGTAGTAATACTGGCTCTAAGACCATTAGACAGTAGTCTATTCATCATTACGTCCAACAATAACAAGACACTAAGCAAATGAGAAATGCTGTATGGCATAAAGACGCATTATATAACACAAGCTCCAGGCAGGCACACAATTATCAAGATATATATTGAGTCTCAGGAACTGTGCTACAGTTATTAACCTCTGTGGTGCAAATGGTTAGCGCGTTCGGTTGTTAATAGAAAGGTTGGTGGTTCAAGCCCACCCAGGGAAGTATCCTTTTTGCCGGCATGAAACACTTTAATGAAACACAGATACGTACCTCTGCTCTCTCCTGCTTAAGACCCTTTATCTGAACATTTCAATCCTCTGCGTTCTCTCTGCACCTGCAGTCAATTTCATAATTAGGATAGAAAACAAAAGGCCTAGCCCTGTAATACAACTGTAGGCATATGAGGAGGGGAAAATAAGTCAAAAGGCCATCAGCATTTGTTGATCTGGCTTGAAGGCTGTAAGTGTAAGGACCTTGTGGCGCAACGGTAGCGCGTCTGACTCCAGATCAGAAGGTTGCGTGGTCAAATCACGTCGGGGTCACTGCTTACCATTTTATTCCCCACTGAGTTCATATATTTCCTTTCGAAAACAAAGTCAAAGGAACGCAGCCTTGCATTGGCCGGGAATCGAACACGGGCCTCCCACGTGGCAGGCGAGAATTCTACCACTGAACCACCAATGCTTCACATGGGGAGTTCACAGGCATAGCTCTGTCCAAGACAGTGATCAGGTGCACACACTTAAATTGTACACAGATGAACAAAGTGTGCGCAGCAGACATGACAACGCCAAAGTTTCACATGATGATGGCTTATATAAGACAAGCTCCAGGCAGGCACATACATATCAAGATATATATTGAGTCTAAGGAAAGATGCTGTAGTCACTCGTCTCTGTGGCGCAATCGGTTAGCGCGTTCGGCTGTTAACCGAAAGGTTGGTGGTTCAAGCCCACCCAGGGACGTATTATTTTGCCTGAATGAAACACTTGAATGGAAAACAGATACATACCTTTGCTCTCTCCTGCTGGACACCCTTTCCCTGAATATTTCAATTCTCTGCGTTCTCTCGGCACCTGCAGTCAATTTCATAATTAGGATAGAAAACAAAAGGTCAAGCTCTGTAATACAACTGTAGGCATATGAGGAGGGGAAAATAAGTCAAAAGGCCCACAGCATTTGTTGATCCGGCTCCGAAAGCTGTAAGTGTAAGGACCTCGTGGCGCAACGGTAGCGCGTCTGACTCCAGATCAGAAGGTTGCGTGTTCAAATCACGTCGGGGTCACTGCTTACCATTTTATTCCCCACTGAGGTCATATATTTCCTTTCGAAAACAAAGTCAAAAGAAAGCAGTCTTGCATTGGCTGGGAATCGAACCCAGGCCTCCCGCGTGGCAGGCGAGAATTCTACCACTGAACCACCAATGCTTCACATGGGTTGTTCACAGGCAGAGCTCTGCCCAAGACAGTGATCAGGTGCACACACTTAAATTGTACACATATGAACAAAGTGTGCGCAGCAGACATGATAACGCCAACGTTTCACATGAAGATGGCAAGAATCAGATGCAGGAGACTATAACTATGAATGTCTTTGCATTTGCTGAGGTCACTGGCTTGGGACTAGAGTTGTGTTTATCAGGGCATGATGGCAGGCTGCTCCCGACAAAAGTGGTTCACAGAATGCACCCGCCAGATCACCAGCACTATTGTGTTTCAGATTATCTCACTGAACTCTCCTCCTGGAAAATCCTTCCCACTGGCTTTCCCAGATTCTGTGTCCTCCCCTAAATGCTGGGGTGAAACGGGCAGAGTTCTGCGCCCTGCGTCCCTTTACACGTCCCTAACGCGCTCCCAACGCGGCCTACAGCCCTGGTCGGGCACAGCCCTGGTCGGGCTTAGATCACTGGAGCCTTTTGTGACCAAGAACTCCGGAAGCCTAGGGTCAGGCCTGTTGCACAGGCATATTGTGCCTTGCCAATCCGGGATTGTTGTGTTTCAGGGCCTAGCCATCAATACTCCTGGGATTTCTTTCCCTGAGAACCCTCTTGTCCCTGTCCTCCCACAAGCCCCAGCTTTTATGTAAAATAAAGTGTGCACCATGGGCCTTCCCCTATTTGCTCTCTCCCCAATCTCTTTCTCCAAAGCTGAGCTCTGAAGGTAAATGTATCTATCTGAGTGAGGGGCTAGGGAGGGCCTTTCCCAGCAGTCTTACAAGTCAAGAGTTCAGAGAAAGCACCTGCTATGGGAGGGAGACTTTGCTCACAGAGAAGTCAAGTCTAACATAACACATCTGATGGGCAAGGCACACGCCTTACTGGCTGGTAGCACACCTACAGAGGAGCAGGGAGTTATGCTAAGCAGGCAACAGAAAAGTCATGTATGTGTCTCATACACTGGGACCGGTAGTAATACTGGCTCTAAGACCATTAGACAGTAGTCTATTCATCATTACGTCCAACAATAACAAGACACTAAGCAAATGAGAAATGCTGTATGGCATAAAGACGCATTATATAACACAAGCTCCAGGCAGGCACACAATTATCAAGATATATATTGAGTCTCAGGAACTGTGCTACAGTTATTAACCTCTGTGGTGCAAATGGTTAGCGCGTTCGGTTATTAACAGAAAGGTTGGTGGTTCAAGCCCACCCAGGGAAGTATCCTTTTTGCCGGCATGAAACACTTTAATGAAACACAGATACGTACCTCTGCTCTCTCCTGCTTAAGACCCTTTATCTGAACATTTCAATCCTCTGCGTTCTCTCTGCACCTGCAGTCAATTTCATAATTAGGATAGAAAACAAAAGGCCTAGCCCTGTAATACAACTGTAGGCATATGAGGAGGGGAAAATAAGTCAAAAGGCCATCAGCATTTGTTGATCTGGCTTGAAGGCTGTAAGTGTAAGGACCTTGTGGCGCAACGGTAGCGCGTCTGACTCCAGATCAGAAGGTTGCGTGGTCAAATCACGTCGGGGTCACTGCTTACCATTTTATTCCCCACTGAGTTCATATATTTCCTTTCGAAAACAAAGTCAAAGGAACGCAGCCTTGCATTGGCCGGGAATCGAACCCGGGCCTCCCGCGTGGCAGGCGAGAATTCTACCACTGAACCACCAATGCTTCACATGGGGAGTTCACAGGCATAGCTCTGTCCAAGACAGTGATCAGGTGCACACACTTAAATTGTACACATATGAACAAAGTGTGCGCAGCAGACATGACAACGCCAAAGTTTCACATGATGATGGCTTATATAAGACAAGCTCCAGGCAGGCACATACATATCAAGATATATATTGAGTCTAAGGAAAGATGCTGTAGTCACTCGTCTCTGTGGCGCAATCGGTTAGCGCGTTCGGCTGTTAACCGAAAGGTTGGTGGTTCAAGCCCACCCAGGGACGTATTATTTTGCCTGAATGAAACACTTGAATGGAAAACAGATACATACCTTTGCTCTCTCCTGCTGGACACCCTTTCCCTGAATATTTCAATTCTCTGCGTTCTCTCGGCACCTGCAGTCAATTTCATAATTAGGATAGAAAACAAAAGGTCAAGCTCTGTAATACAACTGTAGGCATATGAGGAGGGGAAAATAAGTCAAAAGGCCCACAGCATTTGTTGATCTGGCTCCGAAAGCTGTAAGTGTAAGGACCTCGTGGCGCAACGGTAGCGCGTCTGACTCCAGATCAGAAGGTTGCGTGTTCAAATCACGTCGGGGTCACTGCTTACCATTTTATTCCCCACTGAGGTCATATATTTCCTTTCGAAAACAAAGTCAAAAGAAAGCAGTCTTGCATTGGCTGGGAATCGAACCCGGGCCTCCCGCGTGGCAGGCGAGAATTCTACCACTGAACCACCAATGCTTCACATGGGTTGTTCACAGGCAGAGCTCTGCCCAAGACAGTGATCAGGTGCACACACTTAAATTGTACACATATGAACAAAGTGTGCGCAGCAGACATGATAACGCCAACGTTTCACATGAAGATGGCAAGAATCAGATGCAGGAGACTATAACTATGAATGTCTTTGCATTTGCTGAGGTCACTGGCTTGGGACTAGAGTTGTGTTTATCAGGGCATGATGGCAGGCTGCTCCCGACAAAAGTGGTTCACAGAATGCACCCGCCAGATCACCAGCACTATTGTGTTTCAGATTATCTCACTGAACTCTCCTCCTGGAAAATCCTTCCCACTGGCTTTCCCAGATTCTGTGTCCTCCCCTAAATGCTGGGGTGAAACGGGCAGAGTTCTGCGCCCTGCGTCCCTTTACACGTCCCTAACGCGCTCCCAACGTGGCCTACAGCCCTGGTCGGGCACAGCCCTGGTCGGGCTTAGATCACTGGAGCCTTTTGTGACCAAGAACTCCGGAAGCCTAGGGTCAGGCCTGTTGCACAGGCATATTGTGCCTTGCCAATCCGGGATTGTTGTGTTTCAGGGCCTAGCCATCAATACTCCTGGGATTTCTTTCCCTGAGAACCCTCTTGTCCCTGTCCTCCCACAAGCCCCAGCTTTTATGTAAAATAAAGTGTGCACCATGGGCCTTCCCCTATTTGCTCTCTCCCCAATCTCTTTCTCCAAAGCTGAGCTCTGAAGGTAAATGTATCTATCTGAGTGAGGGGCTAGGGAGGGCCTTTCCCAGCAGTCTTACAAGTCAAGAGTTCAGAGAAAGCACCTGCTATGGGAGGGAGACTTTGCTCACAGAGAAGTCAAGTCTAACATAACACATCTGATGGGCAAGGCACACGCCTTACTGGCTGGTAGCACACCTACAGAGGAGCAGGGAGCTATGCTAAGCAGGCAACAGAAAAGTCATGTATGTGTCTCATACACTGGGACCGGTAGTAATACTGGCTCTAAGACCATTAGACAGTAGTCTATTCATCATTACGTCCAACAATAACAAGACACTAAGCAAATGAGAAATGCTGTATGGCATAAAGACGCATTATATAACACAAGCTCCAGGCAGGCACACAATTATCAAGATATATATTGAGTCTCAGGAACTGTGCTACAGTTATTAACCTCTGTGGTGCAAATGGTTAGCGCGTTCGGTTGTTAACAGAAAGGTTGGTGGTTCAAGCCCACCCAGGGAAGTATCCTTTTTGCCGGCATGAAACACTTTAATGAAACACAGATACGTACCTCTGCTCTCTCCTGCTTAAGACCCTTTATCTGAACATTTCAATCCTCTGCGTTCTCTCTGCACCTGCAGTCAATTTCATAATTAGGATAGAAAACAAAAGGCCTAGCCCTGTAATACAACTGTAGGCATATGAGGAGGGGAAAATAAGTCAAAAGGCCATCAGCATTTGTTGATCTGGCTTGAAGGCTGTAAGTGTAAGGACCTTGTGGCGCAACGGTAGCGCGTCTGACTCCAGATCAGAAGGTTGCGTGGTCAAATCACGTCGGGGTCACTGCTTACCATTTTATTCCCCACTGAGTTCATATATTTCCTTTCGAAAACAAAGTCAAAGGAACGCAGCCTTGCATTGGCTGGGAATCGAACCCGGGCCTCCCGCGTGGCAGGCGAGAATTCTACCACTGAACCACCAATGCTTCACATGGGGAGTTCACAGGCATAGCTCTGTCCAAGACAGTGATCAGGTGCACACACTTAAATTGTACACATATGAACAAAGTGTGCGCAGCAGACATGACAACGCCAAAGTTTCACATGATGATGGCTTATATAAGACAAGCTCCAGGCAGGCACATACATATCAAGATATATATTGAGTCTAAGGAAAGATGCTGTAGTCACTCGTCTCTGTGGCGCAATCGGTTAGCGCGTTCGGCTGTTAACCGAAAGGTTGGTGGTTCAAGCCCACCCAGGGACGTATTATTTTGCCTGAATGAAACACTTGAATGGAAAACAGATACATACCTTTGCTCTCTCCTGCTGGACACCCTTTCCCTGAATATTTCAATTCTCTGCGTTCTCTCGGCACCTGCAGTCAATTTCATAATTAGGATAGAAAACAAAAGGTCAAGCTCTGTAATACAACTGTAGGCATATGAGGAGGGGAAAATAAGTCAAAAGGCCCACAGCATTTGTTGATCCGGCTCCGAAAGCTGTAAGTGTAAGGACCTCGTGGCGCAACGGTAGCGCGTCTGACTCCAGATCAGAAGGTTGCGTGTTCAAATCACGTCGGGGTCACTGCTTACCATTTTATTCCCCACTGAGGTCATATATTTCCTTTCGAAAACAAAGTCAAAAGAAAGCAGTCTTGCATTGGCCAGGAATCTAACCCGGGCCTCCCGCGTGGCAGGCGAGAATTCTACCACTGAACCACCAATGCTTCACATGGGTTGTTCACAGGCAGAGCTCTGCCCAAGACAGTGATCAGGTGCACACACTTAAATTGTACACATATGAACAAAGTGTGCGCAGCAGATATGATAACGCCAACGTTTCACATGAAGATGGCAAGAATCAGATGCAGGAGACTATAACTATGAATGTCTTTGCATTTGCTGAGGTCACTGGCTTGGGACTAGAGTTGTGTTTATCAGGGCATGATGGCAGGCTGCTCCCGACAAAAGTGGTTCACAGAATGCACCCGCCATATAACCAGCACTATTGTGTTTCAGATTATCTCACTGAACTCTCCTCCTGGAAAATCCTTCCCACTGGCTTTCCCAGAGTCTGTGTCCTCCCCTAAATGCTGGGGTGAAACGGGCAGAGTTCTGCGCCCTGCGTCCCTTTACGCGTCCCTAACGCGCTCCCAACGCGGCCTACAGCCCTGGTCGGGCACAGCCCTGGTCGGGCTTAGATCACTGGAGCCTTTTGTGACCAAGAACTCCGGAAGCCTAGGGTCAGGCCTGTTGCACAGGCATAATGTGCCTTGCCAATCCGGGATTGTTGTGTTTCAGGGCCTAGCCATCAATACTCCTGGGATTTCTTTCCCTGAGAACCCTCTTGTCCCTGTCCTCCCACAAGCCCCAGCTTTTATGTAAAATAAAGTGTGCACCATGTGCCTTCCCCTATTTGCTCTCCCCCCAATCTCTTTCTCCAAAGCTGATCTCTGAAGGTAAATGTATCTATCTGAGTGAGGGGCTAGGGAGGGCCTTTCCCAGCAGTCTTACAAGTCAAGAGTTCAGAGAAAGCACCTGCTATGGGAGGGAGACTTTGCTCACAGAGAAGTCAAGTCTAACATAACACATCTGATGGGCAAGGCACACGCCTTACTGGCTGGTAGCACACCTACAGAGGAGCAGGGAGCTATGCTAAGCAGGCAACAGAAAAGTCATGTATGTGTCTCATACACTGGGACCGGTAGTAATACTGGCTCTAAGACCATTAGACAGTAGTCTATTCATCATTACGTCCAACAATAACAAGACACTAAGCAAATGAGAAATGCTGTATGGCATAAAGATGCATTATATAACACAAGCTCCAGGCAGGCACACAATTATCAAGATATATATTGAGTCTCAGGAACTGTGCTACAGTTATTAACCTCTGTGGTGCAAATGGTTAGCCCGTTCGGTTGTTAACAGAAAGGTTGTTGGTTCAAGCCCACCCAGGGAAGTTTCCTTTTTGCCTGCATGAAACACTTTAATGAAACACAAATACGTACCTCTGCTCTCTCCTGCTTAAGACCCTTTATCTGAACATTTCAATCCTCTGCGTTCTCTCTGCACCTGCAGTCAATTTCATAATTAGGATAGAAAACAAAAGGCCTAGCCCTGTAATACAACTGTAGGCATATGAGGAGGGGAAAATAAGTCAAAAGGCCATCAGCATTTGTTGATCTGGCTTGAAGGCTGTAAGTGTAAGGACCTTGTGGCGCAACGGTAGCGCGTCTGACTCCAGATCAGAAGGTTGCGTGGTCAAATCACGTCGGGGTCACTGCTTACCATTTTATTCCCCACTGAGTTCATATATTTCCTTTCGAAAACAAAGTCAAAGGAACGCAGCCTTGCATTGGCCGGGAATCGAACCCGGGCCTCCCGCGTGGCAGGCGAGAATTCTACCACTGAACCACCAATGCTTCACATGGGGAGTTCACAGGCATAGCTCTGTCCAAGACAGTGATCAGGTGCACACACTTAAATTGTACACATATGAACAAAGTGTGCGCAGCAGACATGACAACGCCAAAGTTTCACATGATGATGGCTTATATAAGACAAGCTCCAGGCAGGCACATACATATCAAGATATATATTGAGTCTAAGGAAAGATGCTGTAGTCACTCGTCTCTGTGGCGCAATCGGTTAGCGCGTTCGGCTGTTAACCGAAAGGTTGGTGGTTCAAGCCCACCCAGGGACGTATTATTTTGCCTGAATGAAACACTTGAATGGAAAACAGATACATACCTTTGCTCTCTCCTGCTGGACACCCTTTCCCTGAATATTTCAATTCTCTGCGTTCTCTCGGCACCTGCAGTCAATTTCATAATTAGGATAGAAAACAAAAGGTCAAGCTCTGTAATACAACTGTAGGCATATGAGGAGGGGAAAATAAGTCAAAAGGCCCACAGCATTTGTTGATCTGGCTCCGAAAGCTGTAAGTGTAAGGACCTCGTGGCGCAACGGTAGCGCGTCTGACTCCAGATCAGAAGGTTGCGTGTTCAAATCACGTCGGGGTCACTGCTTACCATTTTATTCCCCACTGAGGTCATATATTTCCTTTCGAAAACAAAGTCAAAAGAAAGCAGTCTTGCATTGGCCGGGAATCGAACCCGGGCCTCCCGCGTGGCAGGCGAGAATTCTACCACTGAACCACCAATGCTTCACATGGGTTGTTCACAGGCAGAGCTCTGCCCAAGACAGTGATCAGGTGCACACACTTAAATTGTACACATATGAACAAAGTGTGCGCAGCAGACATGATAACGCCAACGTTTCACATGAAGATGGCAAGAATCAGATGCAGGAGACTATAACTATGAATGTCTTTGCATTTGCTGAGGTCACTGGCTTGGGACTAGAGTTGTGTTTATCAGGGCATGATGGCAGGCTGCTCCCGACAAAAGTGGTTCACAGAATGCACCCGCCAGATCACCAGCACTATTGTGTTTCAGATTATCTCACTGAACTCTCCTCCTGGAAAATCCTTCCCACTGGCTTTCCCAGATTCTGTGTCCTCCCCTAAATGCTGGGGTGAAACGGGCAGAGTTCTGCGCCCTGCGTCCCTTTACACGTCCCTAACGCGCTCCCAACGCGGCCTACAGCCCTGGTCGGGCACAGCCCTGGTCGGGCTTAGATCACTGGAGCCTTTTGTGACCAAGAACTCCGGAAGCCTAGGGTCAGGCCTGTTGCACAGGCATATTGTGCCTTGCCAATCCGGGATTGTTGTGTTTCAGGGCCTAGCCATCAATACTCCTGGGATTTCTTTCCCTGAGAACCCTCTTGTCCCTGTCCTCCCACAAGCCCCAGCTTTTATGTAAAATAAAGTGTGCACCATGGGCCTTCCCCTATTTGCTCTCTCCCCAATCTCTTTCTCCAAAGCTGAGCTCTGAAGGTAAATGTATCTATCTGAGTGAGGGGCTAGGGAGGTCCTTTCCCAGCAGTCTTACAAGTCAAGAGTTCAGAGAAAGCACCTGCTATGGGAGGGAGACTTTGCTCACAGAGAAGTCAAGTCTAACATAACACATCTGATGGGCAAGGCACACGCCTTACTGGCTGGTAGCACACCTACAGAGGAGCAGGGAGCTATGCTAAGCAGGCAACAGAAAAGTCATGTATGTGTCTCATACACTGGGACCGGTAGTAATACTGGCTCTAAGACCATTAGACAGTAGTCTATTCATCATTACGTCCAACAATAACAAGACACTAAGCAAATGAGAAATGCTGTATGGCATAAAGACGCATTATATAACACAAGCTCCAGGCAGGCACACAATTATCAAGATATATATTGAGTCTCAGGAACTGTGCTACAGTTATTAACCTCTGTGGTGCAAATGGTTAGCGCGTTCGGTTGTTAATAGAAAGGTTGGTGGTTCAAGCCCACCCAGGGAAGTATCCTTTTTGCCGGCATGAAACACTTTAATGAAACACAGATACGTACCTCTGCTCTCTCCTGCTTAAGACCCTTTATCTGAACATTTCAATCCTCTGCGTTCTCTCTGCACCTGCAGTCAATTTCATAATTAGGATAGAAAACAAAAGGCCTAGCCCTGTAATACAACTGTAGGCATATGAGGAGGGGAAAATAAGTCAAAAGGCCATCAGCATTTGTTGATCTGGCTTGAAGGCTGTAAGTGTAAGGACCTTGTGGCGCAACGGTAGCGCGTCTGACTCCAGATCAGAAGGTTGCGTGGTCAAATCACGTCGGGGTCACTGCTTACCATTTTATTCCCCACTGAGTTCATATATTTCCTTTCGAAAACAAAGTCAAAGGAACGCAGCCTTGCATTGGCCGGGAATCGAACCCGGGCCTCCCGCGTGGCAGGCGAGAATTCTACCACTGAACCACCAATGCTTCACATGGGGAGTTCACAGGCATAGCTCTGTCCAAGACAGTGATCAGGTGCACACACTTAAATTGTACACAGATGAACAAAGTGTGCGCAGCAGACATGACAACGCCAAAGTTTCACATGATGATGGCTTATATAAGACAAGCTCCAGGCAGGCACATACATATCAAGATATATATTGAGTCTAAGGAAAGATGCTGTAGTCACTCGTCTCTGTGGCGCAATCGGTTAGCGCGTTCGGCTGTTAACCGAAAGGTTGGTGGTTCAAGCCCACCCAGGGACGTATTATTTTGCCTGAATGAAACACTTGAATGGAAAACAGATACATACCTTTGCTCTCTCCTGCTGGACACCCTTTCCCTGAATATTTCAATTCTCTGCGTTCTCTCGGCACCTGCAGTCAATTTCATAATTAGGATAGAAAACAAAAGGTCAAGCTCTGTAATACAACTGTAGGCATATGAGGAGGGGAAAATAAGTCAAAAGGCCCACAGCATTTGTTGATCCGGCTCCGAAAGCTGTAAGTGTAAGGACCTCGTGGCGCAACGGTAGCGCGTCTGACTCCAGATCAGAAGGTTGCGTGTTCAAATCACGTCGGGGTCACTGCTTACCATTTTATTCCCCACTGAGGTCATATATTTCCTTTCGAAAACAAAGTCAAAAGAAAGCAGTCTTGCATTGGCCAGGAATCTAACCCGGGCCTCCCGCGTGGCAGGCGAGAATTCTACCACTGAACCACCAATGCTTCACATGGGTTGTTCACAGGCAGAGCTCTGCCCAAGACAGTGATCAGGTGCACACACTTAAATTGTACACATATGAACAAAGTGTGCGCAGCAGATATGATAACGCCAACGTTTCACATGAAGATGGCAAGAATCAGATGCAGGAGACTATAACTATGAATGTCTTTGCATTTGCTGAGGTCACTGGCTTGGGACTAGAGTTGTGTTTATCAGGGCATGATGGCAGGCTGCTCCCGACAAAAGTGGTTCACAGAATGCACCCGCCATATAACCAGCACTATTGTGTTTCAGATTATCTCACTGAACTCTCCTCCTGGAAAATCCTTCCCACTGGCTTTCCCAGAGTCTGTGTCCTCCCCTAAATGCTGGGGTGAAACGGGCAGAGTTCTGCGCCCTGCGTCCCTAACGCGCTCCCAACGCGGCCTACAGCCCTGGTCGGGCACAGCCCTGGTCGGGCTTAGATCACTGGAGCCTTTTGTGACCAAGAACTCCGGAAGCCTAGGGTCAGGCCTGTTGCACAGGCATAATGTGCCTTGCCAATCCGGGATTGTTGTGTTTCAGGGCCTAGCCATCAATACTCCTGGGATTTCTTTCCCTGAGAACCCTCTTGTCCCTGTCCTCCCACAAGCCCCAGCTTTTATGTAAAATAAAGTGTGCACCATGTGCCTTCCCCTATTTGCTCTCCCCCCAATCTCTTTCTCCAAAGCTGATCTCTGAAGGTAAATGTATCTATCTGAGTGAGGGGCTAGGGAGGGCCTTTCCCAGCAGTCTTACAAGTCAAGAGTTCAGAGAAAGCACCTGCTATGGGAGGGAGACTTTGCTCACAGAGAAGTCAAGTCTAACATAACACATCTGATGGGCAAGGCACACGCCTTACTGGCTGGTAGCACACCTACAGAGGAGCAGGGAGCTATGCTAAGCAGGCAACAGAAAAGTCATGTATGTGTCTCATACACTGGGACCGGTAGTAATACTGGCTCTAAGACCATTAGACAGTAGTCTATTCATCATTACGTCCAACAATAACAAGACACTAAGCAAATGAGAAATGCTGTATGGCATAAAGATGCATTATATAACACAAGCTCCAGGCAGGCACACAATTATCAAGATATATATTGAGTCTCAGGAACTGTGCTACAGTTATTAACCTCTGTGGTGCAAATGGTTAGCCCGTTCGGTTGTTAACAGAAAGGTTGTTGGTTCAAGCCCACCCAGGGAAGTTTCCTTTTTGCCTGCATGAAACACTTTAATGAAACACAGATACGTACCTCTGCTCTCTCCTGCTTAAGACCCTTTATCTGAACATTTCAATCCTCTGCGTTCTCTCTGCACCTGCAGTCAATTTCATAATTAGGATAGAAAACAAAAGGCCTAGCCCTGTAATACAACTGTAGGCATATGAGGAGGGGAAAATAAGTCAAAAGGCCATCAGCATTTGTTGATCTGGCTTGAAGGCTGTAAGTGTAAGGACCTTGTGGCGCAACGGTAGCGCGTCTGACTCCAGATCAGAAGGTTGCGTGGTCAAATCACGTCGGGGTCACTGCTTACCATTTTATTCCCCACTGAGTTCATATATTTCCTTTCGAAAACAAAGTCAAAGGAACGCAGCCTTGCATTGGCCGGGAATCGAACCCGGGCCTCCCGCGTGGCAGGCGAGAATTCTACCACTGAACCACCAATGCTTCACATGGGGAGTTCACAGGCATAGCTCTGTCCAAGACAGTGATCAGGTGCACACACTTAAATTGTACACATATGAACAAAGTGTGCGCAGCAGACATGACAACGCCAAAGTTTCACATGATGATGGCTTATATAAGACAAGCTCCAGGCAGGCACATACATATCAAGATATATATTGAGTCTAAGGAAAGATGCTGTAGTCACTCGTCTCTGTGGCGCAATCGGTTAGCGCGTTCGGCTGTTAACCGAAAGGTTGGTGGTTCAAGCCCACCCAGGGACGTATTATTTTGCCTGAATGAAACACTTGAATGGAAAACAGATACATACCTTTGCTCTCTCCTGCTGGACACCCTTTCCCTGAATATTTCAATTCTCTGCGTTCTCTCGGCACCTGCAGTCAATTTCATAATTAGGATAGAAAACAAAAGGTCAAGCTCTGTAATACAACTGTAGGCATATGAGGAGGGGAAAATAAGTCAAAAGGCCCACAGCATTTGTTGATCTGGCTCCGAAAGCTGTAAGTGTAAGGACCTCGTGGCGCAACGGTAGCGCGTCTGACTCCAGATCAGAAGGTTGCGTGTTCAAATCACGTCGGGGTCACTGCTTACCATTTTATTCCCCACTGAGGTCATATATTTCCTTTCGAAAACAAAGTCAAAAGAAAGCAGTCTTGCATTGGCCGGGAATCGAACCCGGGCCTCCCGCGTGGCAGGCGAGAATTCTACCACTGAACCACCAATGCTTCACATGGGTTGTTCACAGGCAGAGCTCTGCCCAAGACAGTGATCAGGTGCACACACTTAAATTGTACACATATGAACAAAGTGTGCGCAGCAGACATGATAACGCCAACGTTTCACATGAAGATGGCAAGAATCAGATGCAGGAGACTATAACTATGAATGTCTTTGCATTTGCTGAGGTCACTGGCTTGGGACTAGAGTTGTGTTTATCAGGGCATGATGGCAGGCTGCTCCCGACAAAAGTGGTTCACAGAATGCACCCGCCAGATCACCAGCACTATTGTGTTTCAGATTATCTCACTGAACTCTCCTCCTGGAAAATCCTTCCCACTGGCTTTCCCAGATTCTGTGTCCTCCCCTAAATGCTGGGGTGAAACGGGCAGAGTTCTGCGCCCTGCGTCCCTTTACGCGTCCCTAACGCGCTCCCAACGCGGCCTACAGCCCTGGTCGGGCACAGCCCTGGTCGGGCTTAGATCACTGGAGCCTTTTGTGACCAAGAACTCCGGAAGCCTAGGGTCAGGCCTGTTGCACAGGCATATTGTGCCTTGCCAATCCGGGATTGTTGTGTTTCAGGGCCTAGCCATCAATACTCCTGGGATTTCTTTCCCTGAGAACCCTCTTGTCCCTGTCCTCCCACAAGCCCCAGCTTTTATGTAAAATAAAGTGTGCACCATGGGCCTTCCCCTATTTGCTCTCTCCCCAATCTCTTTCTCCAAAGCTGAGCTCTGAAGGTAAATGTATCTATCTGAGTGAGGGGCTAGGGAGGGCCTTTCCCAGCAGTCTTACAAGTCAAGAGTTCAGAGAAAGCACCTGCTATGGGAGGGAGACTTTGCTCACAGAGAAGTCAAGTCTAACATAACACATCTGATGGGCAAGGCACACGCCTTACTGGCTGGTAGCACACCTACAGAGGAGCAGGGAGCTATGCTAAGCAGGCAACAGAAAAGTCATGTATGTGTCTCATACACTGGGACCGGTAGTAATACTGGCTCTAAGACCATTAGACAGTAGTCTATTCATCATTACGTCCAACAATAACAAGACACTAAGCAAATGAGAAATGCTGTATGGCATAAAGACGCATTATATAACACAAGCTCCAGGCAGGCACACAATTATCAAGATATATATTGAGTCTCAGGAACTGTGCTACAGTTATTAACCTCTGTGGTGCAAATGGTTAGCGCGTTCGGTTGTTAACAGAAAGGTTGGTGGTTCAAGCCCACCCAGGGAAGTTTCCTTTTTGCCGGCATGAAACACTTTAATGAAACACAGATACGTACCTCTGCTCTCTCCTGCTTAAGACCCTTTATCTGAACATTTCAATCCTCTGCGTTCTCTCTGCACCTGCAGTCAATTTCATAATTAGGATAGAAAACAAAAGGCCTAGCCCTGTAATACAACTGTAGGCATATGAGGAGGGGAAAATAAGTCAAAAGGCCCACAGCATTTGTTGATCTGGCTCCGAAAGCTGTAAGTGTAAGGACCTCGTGGCGCAACGGTAGCGCGTCTGACTCCAGATCAGAAGGTTGCGTGTTCAAATCACGTCGGGGTCACTGCTTACCATTTTATTCCCCACTGAGGTCATATATTTCCTTTCGAAAACAAAGTCAAAGGAACGCAGCCTTGCATTGGCCGGGAATCGAACCCGGGCCTCCCGCGTGGCAGGCGAGAACTCTACCACTGAACCACCAATGCTTCACATGGGGAGTTCACAGGCATAGCTCTGTCCAAGACAGTGATCAGGTGCACACACTTAAATTGTACACATATGAACAAAGTGTGCGCAGCAGACATGACAACGCCAAAGTTTCACATGATGATGGCTTATATAAGACAAGCTCCAGGCAGGCACATACATATCAAGATATATATTGAGTCTAAGGAAAGATGCTGTAGTCACTCGTCTCTGTGGCGCAATCGGTTAGCGCGTTCGGCTGTTAACCGAAAGGTTGGTGGTTCAAGCCCACCCAGGGACGTATTATTTTGCCTGAATGAAACACTTGAATGGAAAACAGATACATACCTTTGCTCTCTCCTGCTGGACACCCTTTCCCTGAATATTTCAATTCTCTGCGTTCTCTCGGCACCTGCAGTCAATTTCATAATTAGGATAGAAAACAAAAGGTCAAGCTCTGTAATACAACTGTAGGCATATGAGGAGGGGAAAATAAGTCAAAAGGCCCACAGCATTTGTTGATCTGGCTCCGAAAGCTGTAAGTGTAAGGACCTCGTGGCGCAACGGTAGCGCGTCTGACTCCAGATCAGAAGGTTGCGTGTTCAAATCACGTCGGGGTCACTGCTTACCATTTTATTCCCCACTGAGGTCATATATTTCCTTTCGAAAACAAAGTCAAAAGAAAGCAGTCTTGCATTGGCCGGGAATCGAACCCGGGCCTCCCGCGTGGCAGGCGAGAATTCTACCACTGAACCACCAATGCTTCACATGGGTTGTTCACAGGCAGAGCTCTGCCCAAGACAGTGATCAGGTGCACACACTTAAATTGTACACATATGAACAAAGTGTGCGCAGCAGACATGATAACGCCAACGTTTCACATGAAGATGGCAAGAATCAGATGCAGGAGACTATAACTATGAATGTCTTTGCATTTGCTGAGGTCACTGGCTTGGGACTAGAGTTGTGTTTATCAGGGCATGATGGCAGGCTGCTCCCGACAAAAGTGGTTCACAGAATGCACCCGCCAGATCACCAGCACTATTGTGTTTCAGATTATCTCACTGAACTCTCCTCCTGGAAAATCCTTCCCACTGGCTTTCCCAGATTCTGTGTCCTCCCCTAAATGCTGGGGTGAAACGGGCAGAGTTCTGCGCCCTGCGTCCCTTTACGCGTCCCTAACGCGCTCCCAACGCGGCCTACAGCCCTGGTCGGGCACAGCCCTGGTCGGGCTTAGATCACTGGAGCCTTTTGTGACCAAGAACTCCGGAAGCCTAGGGTCAGGCCTGTTGCACAGGCATATTGTGCCTTGCCAATCCGGGATTGTTGTGTTTCAGGGCCTAGCCATCAATACTCCTGGGATTTCTTTCCCTGAGAACCCTCTTGTCCCTGTCCTCCCACAAGCCCCAGCTTTTATGTAAAATAAAGTGTGCACCATGGGCCTTCCCCTATTTGCTCTCTCCCCAATCTCTTTCTCCAAAGCTGAGCTCTGAAGGTAAATGTATCTATCTGAGTGAGGGGCTAGGGAGGGCCTTTCCCAGCAGTCTTACAAGTCAAGAGTTCAGAGAAAGCACCTGCTATGGGAGGGAGACTTTGCTCACAGAGAAGTCAAGTCTAACATAACACATCTGATGGGCAAGGCACACGCCTTACTGGCTGGTAGCACACCTACAGAGGAGCAGGGAGCTATGCTAAGCAGGCAACAGAAAAGTCATGTATGTGTCTCATACACTGGGACCGGTAGTAATACTGGCTCTAAGACCATTAGACAGTAGTCTATTCATCATTACGTCCAACAATAACAAGACACTAAGCAAATGAGAAATGCTGTGTGGCATAAAGACGCATTATATAACACAAGCTCCAGGCAGGCACACAATTATCAAGATATATATTGAGTCTCAGGAACTGTGCTACAGTTATTAACCTCTGTGGTGCAAATGGTTAGCGCGTTCGGTTGTTAACAGAAAGGTTGGTGGTTCAAGCCCACCCAGGGAAGTTTCCTTTTTGCCGGCATGAAACACTTTAATGAAACACAGATACGTACCTCTGCTCTCTCCTGCTTAAGACCCTTTATCTGAACATTTCAATCCTCTGCGTTCTCTCTGCACCTGCAGTCAATTTCATAATTAGGATAGAAAACAAAAGGCCTAGCCCTGTAATACAACTGTAGGCATATGAGGAGGGGAAAATAAGTCAAAAGGCCATCAGCATTTGTTGATCTGGCTTGAAGGCTGTAAGTGTAAGGACCTTGTGGCGCAACGGTAGCGCGTCTGACTCCAGATCAGAAGGTTGCGTGGTCAAATCACGTCGGGGTCACTGCTTACCATTTTATTCCCCACTGAGTTCATATATTTCCTTTCGAAAACAAAGTCAAAGGAACGCAGCCTTGCATTGGCCGGGAATCGAACCCGGGCCTCCCGCGTGGCAGGCGAGAATTCTACCACTGAACCACCAATGCTTCACATGGGGAGTTCACAGGCATAGCTCTGTCCAAGACAGTGATCAGGTGCACACACTTAAATTGTACACATATGAACAAAGTGTGCGCAGCAGACATGACAACGCCAAAGTTTCACATGATGATGGCTTATATAAGACAAGCTCCAGGCAGGCACATACATATCAAGATATATATTGAGTCTAAGGAAAGATGCTGTAGTCACTCGTCTCTGTGGCGCAATCGGTTAGCGCGTTCGGCTGTTAACCGAAAGGTTGGTGGTTCAAGCCCACCCAGGGACGTATTATTTTGCCTGAATGAAACACTTGAATGGAAAACAGATACATACCTTTGCTCTCTCCTGCTGGACACCCTTTCCCTGAATATTTCAATTCTCTGCGTTCTCTCGGCACCTGCAGTCAATTTCATAATTAGGATAGAAAACAAAAGGTCAAGCTCTGTAATACAACTGTAGGCATATGAGGAGGGGAAAATAAGTCAAAAGGCCCACAGCATTTGTTGATCTGGCTCCGAAAGCTGTAAGTGTAAGGACCTCGTGGCGCAACGGTAGCGCGTCTGACTCCAGATCAGAAGGTTGCGTGTTCAAATCACGTCGGGGTCACTGCTTACCATTTTATTCCCCACTGAGGTCATATATTTCCTTTCGAAAACAAAGTCAAAAGAAAGCAGTCTTGCATTGGCTGGGAATCGAACCCGGGCCTCCCGCGTGGCAGGCGAGAATTCTACCACTGAACCACCAATGCTTCACATGGGTTGTTCACAGGCAGAGCTCTGCCCAAGACAGTGATCAGGTGCACACACTTAAATTGTACACATATGAACAAAGTGTGCGCAGCAGACATGATAACGCCAACGTTTCACATGAAGATGGCAAGAATCAGATGCAGGAGACTATAACTATGAATGTCTTTGCATTTGCTGAGGTCACTGGCTTGGGACTAGAGTTGTGTTTATCAGGGCATGATGGCAGGCTGCTCCCGACAAAAGTGGTTCACAGAATGCACCCGCCAGATCACCAGCACTATTGTGTTTCAGATTATCTCACTGAACTCTCCTCCTGGAAAATCCTTCCCACTGGCTTTCCCAGATTCTGTGTCCTCCCCTAAATGCTGGGGTGAAACGGGCAGAGTTCTGCGCCCTGCGTCCCTTTACACGTCCCTAACGCGCTCCCAACGCGGCCTACAGCCCTGGTCGGGCTTAGATCACTGGAGCCTTTTGTGACCAAGAACTCCGGAAGCCTAGGGTCAGGCCTGTTGCACAGGCATATTGTGCCTTGCCAATCCGGGATTGTTGTGTTTCAGGGCCTAGCCATCAATACTCTTGGGATTTCTTTCCCTGAGAACCCTCTTGTCCCTGTCCTCCCACAAGCCCCAGCTTTTATGTAAAATAAAGTGTGCACCATGGGCCTTCCCCTATTTGCTCTCTCCCCAATCTCTTTCTCCAAAGCTGAGCTCTGAAGGTAAATGTATCTATCTGAGTGAGGGGCTAGGGAGGGCCTTTCCCAGCAGTCTTACAAGTCAAGAGTTCAGAGAAAGCACCTGCTATGGGAGGGAGACTTTGCTCACAGAGAAGTCAAGTCTAACATAACACATCTGATGGGCAAGGCACACGCCTTACTGGCTGGTAGCACACCTACAGAGGAGCAGGGAGCTATGCTAAGCAGGCAACAGAAAAGTCATGTATGTGTCTCATACACTGGGACCGGTAGTAATACTGGCTCTAAGACCATTAGACAGTAGTCTATTCATCATTACGTCCAACAATAACAAGACACTAAGCAAATGAGAAATGCTGTATGGCATAAAGACGCATTATATAACACAAGCTCCAGGCAGGCACACAATTATCAAGATATATATTGAGTCTCAGGAACTGTGCTACAGTTATTAACCTCTGTGGTGCAAATGGTTAGCGCGTTCGGTTGTTAACAGAAAGGTTGGTGGTTCAAGCCCACCCAGGGAAGTATCCTTTTTGCCGGCATGAAACACTTTAATGAAACACAGATACGTACCTCTGCTCTCTCCTGCTTAAGACCCTTTATCTGAACATTTCAATCCTCTGCGTTCTCTCTGCACCTGCAGTCAATTTCATAATTAGGATAGAAAACAAAAGGCCTAGCCCTGTAATACAACTGTAGGCATATGAGGAGGGGAAAATAAGTCAAAAGGCCATCAGCATTTGTTGATCTGGCTTGAAGGCTGTAAGTGTAAGGACCTTGTGGCGCAACGGTAGCGCGTCTGACTCCAGATCAGAAGGTTGCGTGGTCAAATCACGTCGGGGTCACTGCTTACCATTTTATTCCCCACTGAGTTCATATATTTCCTTTCGAAAACAAAGTCAAAGGAACGCAGCCTTGCATTGGCTGGGAATCGAACCCGGGCCTCCCGCGTGGCAGGCGAGAATTCTACCACTGAACCACCAATGCTTCACATGGGGAGTTCACAGGCATAGCTCTGTCCAAGACAGTGATCAGGTGCACACACTTAAATTGTACACATATGAACAAAGTGTGCGCAGCAGACATGACAACGCCAAAGTTTCACATGATGATGGCTTATATAAGACAAGCTCCAGGCAGGCACATACATATCAAGATATATATTGAGTCTAAGGAAAGATGCTGTAGTCACTCGTCTCTGTGGCGCAATCGGTTAGCGCGTTCGGCTGTTAACCGAAAGGTTGGTGGTTCAAGCCCACCCAGGGACGTATTATTTTGCCTGAATGAAACACTTGAATGGAAAACAGATACATACCTTTGCTCTCTCCTGCTGGACACCCTTTCCCTGAATATTTCAATTCTCTGCGTTCTCTCGGCACCTGCAGTCAATTTCATAATTAGGATAGAAAACAAAAGGTCAAGCTCTGTAATACAACTGTAGGCATATGAGGAGGGGAAAATAAGTCAAAAGGCCCACAGCATTTGTTGATCCGGCTCCGAAAGCTGTAAGTGTAAGGACCTCGTGGCGCAACGGTAGCGCGTCTGACTCCAGATCAGAAGGTTGCGTGTTCAAATCACGTCGGGGTCACTGCTTACCATTTTATTCCCCACTGAGGTCATATATTTCCTTTCGAAAACAAAGTCAAAAGAAAGCAGTCTTGCATTGGCCAGGAATCTAACCCGGGCCTCCCGCGTGGCAGGCGAGAATTCTACCACTGAACCACCAATGCTTCACATGGGTTGTTCACAGGCAGAGCTCTGCCCAAGACAGTGATCAGGTGCACACACTTAAATTGTACACATATGAACAAAGTGTGCGCAGCAGATATGATAACGCCAACGTTTCACATGAAGATGGCAAGAATCAGATGCAGGAGACTATAACTATGAATGTCTTTGCATTTGCTGAGGTCACTGGCTTGGGACTAGAGTTGTGTTTATCAGGGCATGATGGCAGGCTGCTCCCGACAAAAGTGGTTCACAGAATGCACCCGCCAGATAACCAGCACTATTGTGTTTCAGATTATCTCACTGAACTCTCCTCCTGGAAAATCCTTCCCACTGGCTTTCCCAGATTCTGTGTCCTCCCCTAAATGCTGGGGTGAAACGGGCAGAGTTCTGCGCCCTGCGTCCCTTTACGCGTCCCTAACGCGCTCCCAACGCGGCCTACAGCCCTGGTCGGGCACAGCCCTGGTCGGGCTTAGATCACTGGAGCCTTTTGTGACCAAGAACTCCGGAAGCCTAGGGTCAGGCCTGTTGCACAGGCATAATGTGCCTTGCCAATCCGGGATTGTTGTGTTTCAGGGCCTAGCCATCAATACTCCTGGGATTTCTTTCCCTGAGAACCCTCTTGTCCCTGTCCTCCCACAAGCCCCAGCTTTTATGTAAAATAAAGTGTGCACCATGGGCCTTCCCCTATTTGCTCTCCCCCCAATCTCTTTCTCCAAAGCTGAGCTCTGAAGGTAAATGTATCTATCTGAGTGAGGGGCTAGGGAGGGCCTTTCCCAGCAATCTTACAAGTCAAGAGTTCAGAGAAAGCACCTGCTATGGGAGGGAGACTTTGCTCACAGAGAAGTCAAGTCTAACATAACACATCTGATGGGCAAGGCACACGCCTTACTGGCTGGTAGCACACCTACAGAGGAGCAGGGAGCTATGCTAAGCAGGCAACAGAAAAGTCATGTATGTGTCTCATACACTGGGACCGGTAGTAATACTGGCTCTAAGACCATTAGACAGTAGTCTATTCATCATTACGTCCAACAATAACAAGACACTAAGCAAATGAGAAATGCTGTATGGCATAAAGATGCATTATATAACACAAGCTCCAGGCAGGCACACAATTATCAAGATATATATTGAGTCTCAGGAACTGTGCTACAGTTATTAACCTCTGTGGTGCAAATGGTTAGCCCGTTCGGTTGTTAACAGAAAGGTTGTTGGTTCAAGCCCACCCAGGGAAGTATCCTTTTTGCCTGCATGAAACACTTTAATGAAACACAGATACGTACCTCTGCTCTCTCCTGCTTAAGACCCTTTATCTGAACATTTCAATCCTCTGCGTTCTCTCTGCACCTGCAGTCAATTTCATAATTAGGATAGAAAACAAAAGGCCTAGCCCTGTAATACAACTGTAGGCATATGAGGAGGGGAAAATAAGTCAAAAGGCCATCAGCATTTGTTGATCTGGCTTGAAGGCTGTAAGTGTAAGGACCTTGTGGCGCAACGGTAGCGCGTCTGACTCCAGATCAGAAGGTTGCGTGGTCAAATCACGTCGGGGTCACTGCTTACCATTTTATTCCCCACTGAGTTCATATATTTCCTTTCGAAAACAAAGTCAAAGGAACGCAGCCTTGCATTGGCCGGGAATCGAACCCGGGCCTCCCGCGTGGCAGGCGAGAATTCTACCACTGAACCACCAATGCTTCACATGGGGAGTTCACAGGCATAGCTCTGTCCAAGACAGTGATCAGGTGCACACACTTAAATTGTACACATATGAACAAAGTGTGCGCAGCAGACATGACAACGCCAAAGTTTCACATGATGATGGCTTATATAAGACAAGCTCCAGGCAGGCACATACATATCAAGATATATATTGAGTCTAAGGAAAGATGCTGTAGTCACTCGTCTCTGTGGCGCAATCGGTTAGCGCGTTCGGCTGTTAACCGAAAGGTTGGTGGTTCAAGCCCACCCAGGGACGTATTATTTTGCCTGAATGAAACACTTGAATGGAAAACAGATACATACCTTTGCTCTCTCCTGCTGGACACCCTTTCCCTGAATATTTCAATTCTCTGCGTTCTCTCGGCACCTGCAGTCAATTTCATAATTAGGATAGAAAACAAAAGGTCAAGCTCTGTAATACAACTGTAGGCATATGAGGAGGGGAAAATAAGTCAAAAGGCCCACAGCATTTGTTGATCTGGCTCCGAAAGCCGTAAGTGTAAGGACCTCGTGGCGCAACGGTAGCGCGTCTGACTCCAGATCAGAAGGTTGCGTGTTCAAATCACGTCGGGGTCACTGCTTACCATTTTATTCCCCACTGAGGTCATATATTTCCTTTCGAAAACAAAGTCAAAAGAAAGCAGTCTTGCATTGGCCGGGAATCGAACCCGGGCCTCCCGCGTGGCAGGCGAGAATTCTACCACTGAACCACCAATGCTTCACATGGGTTGTTCACAGGCAGAGCTCTGCCCAAGACAGTGATCAGGTGCACACACTTAAATTGTACACATATGAACAAAGTGTGCGCAGCAGACATGATAACGCCAACGTTTCACATGAAGATGGCAAGAATCAGATGCAGGAGACTATAACTATGAATGTCTTTGCATTTGCTGAGGTCACTGGCTTGGGACTAGAGTTGTGTTTATCAGGGCATGATGGCAGGCTGCTCCCGACAAAAGTGGTTCACAGAATGCACCCGCCAGATCACCAGCACTATTGTGTTTCAGATTATCTCACTGAACTCTCCTCCTGGAAAATCCTTCCCACTGGCTTTCCCAGATTCTGTGTCCTCCCCTAAATGCTGGGGTGAAACGGGCAGAGTTCTGCGCCCTGCGTCCCTTTACGCGTCCCTAACGCGCTCCCAACGCGGCCTACAGCCCTGGTCGGGCACAGCCCTGGTAGGGCTTAGATCACTGGAGCCTTTTGTGACCAAGAACTCCGGAAGCCTAGGGTCAGGCCTGTTGCACAGGCATATTGTGCCTTGCCAATCCGGGATTGTTGTGTTTCAGGGCCTAGCCATCAATACTCCTGGGATTTCTTTCCCTGAGAACCCTCTTGTCCCTGTCCTCCCACAAGCCCCAGCTTTTATGTAAAATAAAGTGTGCACCATGGGCCTTCCCCTATTTGCTCTCTCCCCAATCTCTTTCTCCAAAGCTGAGCTCTGAAGGTAAATGTATCTATCTGAGTGAGGGGCTAGGGAGGGCCTTTCCCAGCAGTCTTACAAGTCAAGAGTTCAGAGAAAGCACCTGCTATGGGAGGGAGACTTTGCTCACAGAGAAGTCAAGTCTAACATAACACATCTGATGGGCAAGGCACACGCCTTACTGGCTGGTAGCACACCTACAGAGGAGCAGGGAGCTATGCTAAGCAGGCAACAGAAAAGTCATGTATGTGTCTCATACACTGGGACCGGTAGTAATACTGGCTCTAAGACCATTAGACAGTAGTCTATTCATCATTACGTCCAACAATAACAAGACACTAAGCAAATGAGAAATGCTGTATGGCATAAAGACGCATTATATAACACAAGCTCCAGGCAGGCACACAATTATCAAGATATATATTGAGTCTCAGGAACTGTGCTACAGTTATTAACCTCTGTGGTGCAAATGGTTAGCGCGTTCGGTTGTTAACAGAAAGGTTGGTGGTTCAAGCCCACCCAGGGAAGTTTCCTTTTTGCCGGCATGAAACACTTTAATGAAACACAGATACGTACCTCTGCTCTCTCCTGCTTAAGACCCTTTATCTGAACATTTCAATCCTCTGCGTTCTCTCTGCACCTGCAGTCAATTTCATAATTAGGATAGAAAACAAAAGGCCTAGCCCTGTAATACAACTGTAGGCATATGAGGAGGGGAAAATAAGTCAAAAGGCCATCAGCATTTGTTGATCTGGCTTGAAGGCTGTAAGTGTAAGGACCTTGTGGCGCAACGGTAGCGCGTCTGACTCCAGATCAGAAGGTTGCGTGGTCAAATCACGTCGGGGTCACTGCTTACCATTTTATTCCCCACTGAGTTCATATATTTCCTTTCGAAAACAAAGTCAAAGGAACGCAGCCTTGCATTGGCCGGGAATCGAACCCGGGCCTCCCGCGTGGCAGGCGAGAATTCTACCACTGAACCACCAATGCTTCACATGGGGAGTTCACAGGCATAGCTCTGTCCAAGACAGTGATCAGGTGCACACACTTAAATTGTACACATATGAACAAAGTGTGCGCAGCAGACATGACAACGCCAAAGTTTCACATGATGATGGCTTATATAAGACAAGCTCCAGGCAGGCACATACATATCAAGATATATATTGAGTCTAAGGAAAGATGCTGTAGTCACTCGTCTCTGTGGCGCAATCGGTTAGCGCGTTCGGCTGTTAACCGAAAGGTTGGTGGTTCAAGCCCACCCAGGGACGTATTATTTTGCCTGAATGAAACACTTGAATGGAAAACAGATACATACCTTTGCTCTCTCCTGCTGGACACCCTTTCCCTGAATATTTCAATTCTCTGCGTTCTCTCGGCACCTGCAGTCAATTTCATAATTAGGATAGAAAACAAAAGGTCAAGCTCTGTAATACAACTGTAGGCATATGAGGAGGGGAAAATAAGTCAAAAGGCCCACAGCATTTGTTGATCTGGCTCCGAAAGCTGTAAGTGTAAGGACCTCGTGGCGCAACGGTAGCGCGTCTGACTCCAGATCAGAAGGTTGCGTGTTCAAATCACGTCGGGGTCACTGCTTACCATTTTATTCCCCACTGAGGTCATATATTTCCTTTCGAAAACAAAGTCAAAAGAAAGCAGTCTTGCATTGGCCGGGAATCGAACCCGGGCCTCCCGCGTGGCAGGCGAGAATTCTACCACTGAACCACCAATGCTTCACATGGGTTGTTCACAGGCAGAGCTCTGCCCAAGACAGTGATCAGGTGCACACACTTAAATTGTACACATATGAACAAAGTGTGCGCAGCAGACATGATAACGCCAACGTTTCACATGAAGATGGCAAGAATCAGATGCAGGAGACTATAACTATGAATGTCTTTGCATTTGCTGAGGTCACTGGCTTGGGACTAGAGTTGTGTTTATCAGGGCATGATGGCAGGCTGCTCCCGACAAAAGTGGTTCACAGAATGCACCCGCCAGATCACCAGCACTATTGTGTTTCAGATTATCTCACTGAACTCTCCTCCTGGAAAATCCTTCCCACTGGCTTTCCCAGATTCTGTGTCCTCCCCTAAATGCTGGGGTGAAACGGGCAGAGTTCTGCGCCCTGCGTCCCTTTACGCGTCCCTAACGCGCTCCCAACGCGGCCTACAGCCCTGGTCGGGCACAGCCCTGGTCGGGCTTAGATCACTGGAGCCTTTTGTGACCAAGAACTCCGGAAGCCTAGGGTCAGGCCTGTTGCACAGGCATATTGTGCCTTGCCAATCCGGGATTGTTGTGTTTCAGGGCCTAGCCATCAATACTCCTGGGATTTCTTTCCCTGAGAACCCTCTTGTCCCTGTCCTCCCACAAGCCCCAGCTTTTATGTAAAATAAAGTGTGCACCATGGGCCTTCCCCTATTTGCTCTCTCCCCAATCTCTTTCTCCAAAGCTGAGCTCTGAAGGTAAATGTATCTATCTGAGTGAGGGGCTAGGGAGGGCCTTTCCCAGCAGTCTTACAAGTCAAGAGTTCAGAGAAAGCACCTGCTATGGGAGGGAGACTTTGCTCACAGAGAAGTCAAGTCTAACATAACACATCTGATGGGCAAGGCACACGCCTTGCTGGCTGGTAGCACACCTACAGAGGAGCAGGGAGCTATGCTAAGCAGGCAACAGAAAAGTCATGTATGTGTCTCATACACTGGGACCGGTAGTAATACTGGCTCTAAGACCATTAGACAGTAGTCTATTCATCATTACGTCCAACAATAACAAGACACTAAGCAAATGAGAAATGCTGTATGGCATAAAGACGCATTATATAACACAAGCTCCAGGCAGGCACACAATTATCAAGATATATATTGAGTCTCAGGAACTGTGCTACAGTTATTAACCTCTGTGGTGCAAATGGTTAGCGCGTTCGGTTGTTAACAGAAAGGTTGGTGGTTCAAGCCCACCCAGGGAAGTTTCCTTTTTGCCGGCATGAAACACTTTAATGAAACACAGATACGTACCTCTGCTCTCTCCTGCTTAAGACCCTTTATCTGAACATTTCAATCCTCTGCGTTCTCTCTGCACCTGCAGTCAATTTCATAATTAGGATAGAAAACAAAAGGCCTAGCCCTGTAATACAACTGTAGGCATATGAGGAGGGGAAAATAAGTCAAAAGGCCATCAGCATTTGTTGATCTGGCTTGAAGGCTGTAAGTGTAAGGACCTTGTGGCGCAACGGTAGCGCGTCTGACTCCAGATCAGAAGGTTGCGTGGTCAAATCACGTCGGGGTCACTGCTTACCATTTTATTCCCCACTGAGTTCATATATTTCCTTTCGAAAACAAAGTCAAAGGAACGCAGCCTTGCATTGGCCGGGAATCGAACCCGGGCCTCCCGCGTGGCAGGCGAGAATTCTACCACTGAACCACCAATGCTTCACATGGGGAGTTCACAGGCATAGCTCTGTCCAAGACAGTGATCAGGTGCACACACTTAAATTGTACACATATGAACAAAGTGTGCGCAGCAGACATGACAACGCCAAAGTTTCACATGATGATGGCTTATATAAGACAAGCTCCAGGCAGGCACATACATATCAAGATATATATTGAGTCTAAGGAAAGATGCTGTAGTCACTCGTCTCTGTGGCGCAATCGGTTAGCGCGTTCGGCTGTTAACCGAAAGGTTGGTGGTTCAAGCCCACCCAGAGACGTATTATTTTGCCTGAATGAAACACTTGAATGGAAAACAGATACATACCTTTGCTCTCTCCTGCTGGACACCCTTTCCCTGAATATTTCAATTCTCTGCGTTCTCTCGGCACCTGCAGTCAATTTCATAATTAGGATAGAAAACAAAAGGTCAAGCTCTGTAATACAACTGTAGGCATATGAGGAGGGGAAAATAAGTCAAAAGGCCCACAGCATTTGTTGATCTGGCTCCGAAAGCTGTAAGTGTAAGGACCTCGTGGCGCAACGGTAGCGCGTCTGACTCCAGATCAGAAGGTTGCGTGTTCAAATCACGTCGGGGTCACTGCTTACCATTTTATTCCCCACTGAGGTCATATATTTCCTTTCGAAAACAAAGTCAAAAGAAAGCAGTCTTGCATTGGCTGGGAATCGAACCCGGGCCTCCCGCGTGGCAGGCGAGAATTCTACCACTGAACCACCAATGCTTCACATGGGTTGTTCACAGGCAGAGCTCTGCCCAAGACAGTGATCAGGTGCACACACTTAAATTGTACACATATGAACAAAGTGTGCGCAGCAGACATGATAACGCCAACGTTTCACATGAAGATGGCAAGAATCAGATGCAGGAGACTATAACTATGAATGTCTTTGCATTTGCTGAGGTCACTGGCTTGGGACTAGAGTTGTGTTTATCAGGGCATGATGGCAGGCTGCTCCCGACAAAAGTGGTTCACAGAATGCACCCGCCAGATCACCAGCACTATTGTGTTTCAGATTATCTCACTGAACTCTCCTCCTGGAAAATCCTTCCCACTGGCTTTCCCAGATTCTGTGTCCTCCCCTAAATGCTGGGGTGAAACGGGCAGAGTTCTGCGCCCTGCGTCCCTTTACACGTCCCTAACGCGCTCCCAACGCGGCCTACAGCCCTGGTCGGGCACAGCCCTGGTCGGGCTTAGATCACTGGAGCCTTTTGTGACCAAGAACTCCGGAAGCCTAGGGTCAGGCCTGTTGCACAGGCATATTGTGCCTTGCCAATCCGGGATTGTTGTGTTTCAGGGCCTAGCCATCAATACTCCTGGGATTTCTTTCCCTGAGAACCCTCTTGTCCCTGTCCTCCCACAAGCCCCAGCTTTTATGTAAAATAAAGTGTGCACCATGGGCCTTCCCCTATTTGCTCTCTCCCCAATCTCTTTCTCCAAAGCTGAGCTCTGAAGGTAAATGTATCTATCTGAGTGAGGGGCTAGGGAGGGCCTTTCCCAGCAGTCTTACAAGTCAAGAGTTCAGAGAAAGCACCTGCTATGGGAGGGAGACTTTGCTCACAGAGAAGTCAAGTCTAACATAACACATCTGATGGGCAAGGCACACGCCTTACTGGCTGGTAGCACACCTACAGAGGAGCAGGGAGCTATGCTAAGCAGGCAACAGAAAAGTCATGTATGTGTCTCATACACTGGGACCGGTAGTAATACTGGCTCTAAGACCATTAGACAGTAGTCTATTCATCATTACGTCCAACAATAACAAGACACTAAGCAAATGAGAAATGCTGTATGGCATAAAGACGCATTATATAACACAAGCTCCAGGCAGGCACACAATTATCAAGATATATATTGAGTCTCAGGAACTGTGCTACAGTTATTAACCTCTGTGGTGCAAATGGTTAGCGCGTTCGGTTGTTAACAGAAAGGTTGGTGGTTCAAGCCCACCCAGGGAAGTTTCCTTTTTGCCGGCATGAAACACTTTAATGAAACACAGATACGTACCTCTGCTCTCTCCTGCTTAAGACCCTTTATCTGAACATTTCAATCCTCTGCGTTCTCTCTGCACCTGCAGTCAATTTCATAATTAGGATAGAAAACAAAAGGCCTAGCCCTGTAATACAACTGTAGGCATATGAGGAGGGGAAAATAAGTCAAAAGGCCATCAGCATTTGTTGATCTGGCTTGAAGGCTGTAAGTGTAAGGACCTTGTGGCGCAACGGTAGCGCGTCTGACTCCAGATCAGAAGGTTGCGTGGTCAAATCACGTCGGGGTCACTGCTTACCATTTTATTCCCCACTGAGTTCATATATTTCCTTTCGAAAACAAAGTCAAAGGAACGCAGCCTTGCATTGGCCGGGAATCGAACCCGGGCCTCCCGCGTGGCAGGCGAGAATTCTACCACTGAACCACCAATGCTTCACATGGGGAGTTCACAGGCATAGCTCTGTCCAAGACAGTGATCAGGTGCACACACTTAAATTGTACACATATGAACAAAGTGTGCGCAGCAGACATGACAACGCCAAAGTTTCACATGATGATGGCTTATATAAGACAAGCTCCAGGCAGGCACATACATATCAAGATATATATTGAGTCTAAGGAAAGATGCTGTAGTCACTCGTCTCTGTGGCGCAATCGGTTAGCGCGTTCGGCTGTTAACCGAAAGGTTGGTGGTTCAAGCCCACCCAGGGACGTATTATTTTGCCTGAATGAAACACTTGAATGGAAAACAGATACATACCTTTGCTCTCTCCTGCTGGACACCCTTTCCCTGAATATTTCAATTCTCTGCGTTCTCTCGGCACCTGCAGTCAATTTCATAATTAGGATAGAAAACAAAAGGTCAAGCTCTGTAATACAACTGTAGGCATATGAGGAGGGGAAAATAAGTCAAAAGGCCCACAGCATTTGTTGATCTGGCTCCGAAAGCTGTAAGTGTAAGGACCTCGTGGCGCAACGGTAGCGCGTCTGACTCCAGATCAGAAGGTTGCGTGTTCAAATCACGTCGGGGTCACTGCTTACCATTTTATTCCCCACTGAGGTCATATATTTCCTTTCGAAAACAAAGTCAAAAGAAAGCAGTCTTGCATTGGCTGGGAATCGAACCCGGGCCTCCCGCGTGGCAGGCGAGAATTCTACCACTGAACCACCAATGCTTCACATGGGTTGTTCACAGGCAGAGCTCTGCCCAAGACAGTGATCAGGTGCACACACTTAAATTGTACACATATGAACAAAGTGTGCGCAGCAGACATGATAACGCCAACGTTTCACATGAAGATGGCAAGAATCAGATGCAGGAGACTATAACTATGAATGTCTTTGCATTTGCTGAGGTCACTGGCTTGGGACTAGAGTTGTGTTTATCAGGGCATGATGGCAGGCTGCTCCCGACAAAAGTGGTTCACAGAATGCACCCGCCAGATCACCAGCACTATTGTGTTTCAGATTATCTCACTGAACTCTCCTCCTGGAAAATCCTTCCCACTGGCTTTCCCAGATTCTGTGTCCTCCCCTAAATGCTGGGGTGAAACGGGCAGAGTTCTGCGCCCTGCGTCCCTTTACACGTCCCTAACGCGCTCCCAACGCGGCCTACAGCCCTGGTCGGGCTTAGATCACTGGAGCCTTTTGTGACCAAGAACTCCGGAAGCCTAGGGTCAGGCCTGTTGCACAGGCATATTGTGCCTTGCCAATCCGGGATTGTTGTGTTTCAGGGCCTAGCCATCAATACTCTTGGGATTTCTTTCCCTGAGAACCCTCTTGTCCCTGTCCTCCCACAAGCCCCAGCTTTTATGTAAAATAAAGTGTGCACCATGGGCCTTCCCCTATTTGCTCTCTCCCCAATCTCTTTCTCCAAAGCTGAGCTCTGAAGGTAAATGTATCTATCTGAGTGAGGGGCTAGGGAGGGCCTTTCCCAGCAGTCTTACAAGTCAAGAGTTCAGAGAAAGCACCTGCTATGGGAGGGAGACTTTGCTCACAGAGAAGTCAAGTCTAACATAACACATCTGATGGGCAAGGCACACGCCTTACTGGCTGGTAGCACACCTACAGAGGAGCAGGGAGCTATGCTAAGCAGGCAACAGAAAAGTCATGTATGTGTCTCATACACTGGGACCGGTAGTAATACTGGCTCTAAGACCATTAGACAGTAGTCTATTCATCATTACGTCCAACAATAACAAGACACTAAGCAAATGAGAAATGCTGTATGGCATAAAGACGCATTATATAACACAAGCTCCAGGCAGGCACACAATTATCAAGATATATATTGAGTCTCAGGAACTGTGCTACAGTTATTAACCTCTGTGGTGCAAATGGTTAGCGCGTTCGGTTGTTAACAGAAAGGTTGGTGGTTCAAGCCCACCCAGGGAAGTATCCTTTTTGCCGGCATGAAACACTTTAATGAAACACAGATACGTACCTCTGCTCTCTCCTGCTTAAGACCCTTTATCTGAACATTTCAATCCTCTGCGTTCTCTCTGCACCTGCAGTCAATTTCATAATTAGGATAGAAAACAAAAGGCCTAGCCCTGTAATACAACTGTAGGCATATGAGGAGGGGAAAATAAGTCAAAAGGCCATCAGCATTTGTTGATCTGGCTTGAAGGCTGTAAGTGTAAGGACCTTGTGGCGCAACGGTAGCGCGTCTGACTCCAGATCAGAAGGTTGCGTGGTCAAATCACGTCGGGGTCACTGCTTACCATTTTATTCCCCACTGAGTTCATATATTTCCTTTCGAAAACAAAGTCAAAGGAACACAGCCTTGCATTGGCCGGGAATCGAACCCGGGCCTCCCGCGTGGCAGGCGAGAATTCTACCACTGAACCACCAATGCTTCACAAGGGGAGTTCACAGGCATAGCTCTGTCCAAGACAGTGATCAGGTGCACACACTTAAATTGTACACATATGAACAAAGTGTGCGCAGCAGACATGACAACGCCAAAGTTTCACATGATGATGGCTTATATAAGACAAGCTCCAGGCAGGCACATACATATCAAGATATATATTGAGTCTAAGGAAAGATGCTGTAGTCACTCGTCTCTGTGGCGCAATCGGTTAGCGCGTTCGGCTGTTAACCGAAAGGTTGGTGGTTCAAGCCCACCCAGGGACGTATTATTTTGCCTGAATGAAACACTTGAATGGAAAACAGATACATACCTTTGCTCTCTCCTGCTGGACACCCTTTCCCTGAATATTTCAATTCTCTGCGTTCTCTCGGCACCTGCAGTCAATTTCATAATTAGGATAGAAAACAAAAGGTCAAGCTCTGTAATACAACTGTAGGCATATGAGGAGGGGAAAATAAGTCAAAAGGCCCACAGCATTTGTTGATCTGGCTCCGAAAGCTGTAAGTGTAAGGACCTCGTGGCGCAACGGAAGCGCGTCTGACTCCAGATCAGAAGGTTGCGTGTTCAAATCACGTCGGGGTCACTGCTTACCATTTTATTCCCCACTGAGGTCATATATTTCCTTTCGAAAACAAAGTCAAAAGAAAGCAGTCTTGCATTGGCTGGGAATCGAACCCAGGCCTCCCACGTGGCAGGCGAGAATTCTACCACTGAACCACCAATGCTTCACATGGGTTGTTCACAGGCAGAGCTCTGCCCAAGACAGTGATCAGGTGCACACACTTAAATTGTACACATATGAACAAAGTGTGCGCAGCAGACATGATAACGCCAACGTTTCACATGAAGATGGCAAGAATCAGATGCAGGAGACTATAACTATGAATGTCTTTGCATTTGCTGAGGTCACTGGCTTGGGACTAGAGTTGTGTTTATCAGGGCATGATGGCAGGCTGCTCCCGACAAAAGTGGTTCACAGAATGCACCCGCCAGATCACCAGCACTATTGTGTTTCAGATTATCTCACTGAACTCTCCTCCTGGAAAATCCTTCCCACTGGCTTTCCCAGATTCTGTGTCCTCCCCTAAATGCTGGGGTGAAACGGGCAGAGTTCTGCGCCCTGCGTCCCTTTACGCGTCCCTAACGCGCTCCCAACGCGGCCTACAGCCCTGGTCGGGCACAGCCCTGGTCGGGCTTAGATCACTGGAGCCTTTTGTGACCAAGAACTCCGGAAGCCTAGGGTCAGGCCTGTTGCACAGGCATAATGTGCCTTGCCAATCCGGGATTGTTGTGTTTCAGGGCCTAGCCATCAATACTCCTGGGATTTCTTTCCCTGAGAACCCTCTTGTCCCTGTCCTCCCACAAGCCCCAGCTTTTATGTAAAATAAAGTGTGCACCATGGGCCTTCCCCTATTTGCTCTCCCCCCAATCTCTTTCTCCAAAGCTGAGCTCTGAAGGTAAATGTATCTATCTGAGTGAGGGGCTAGGGAGGGCCTTTCCCAGCAGTCTTACAAGTCAAGAGTTCAGAGAAAGCACCTGCTATGGGAGGGAGACTTTGCTCACAGAGAAGTCAAGTCTAACATAACACATCTGATGGGCAAGGCACACGCCTTACTGGCTGGTAGCACACCTACAGAGGAGCAGGGAGCTATGCTAAGCAGGCAACAGAAAAGTCATGTATGTGTCTCATACACTGGGACCGGTAGTAATACTGGCTCTAAGACCATTAGACAGTAGTCTATTCATCATTACGTCCAACAATAACAAGACACTAAGCAAATGAGAAATGCTGTATGGCATAAAGATGCATTATATAACACAAGCTCCAGGCAGGCACACAATTATCAAGATATATATTGAGTCTCAGGAACTGTGCTACAGTTATTAACCTCTGTGGTGCAAATGGTTAGCCCGTTCGGTTGTTAACAGAAAGGTTGTTGGTTCAAGCCCACCCAGGGAAGTATCCTTTTTGCCTGCATGAAACACTTTAATGAAACACAGATACGTACCTCTGCTCTCTCCTGCTTAAGACCCTTTATCTGAACATTTCAATCCTCTGCGTTCTCTCTGCACCTGCAGTCAATTTCATAATTAGGATAGAAAACAAAAGGCCTAGCCCTGTAATACAACTGTAGGCATATGAGGAGGGGAAAATAAGTCAAAAGGCCATCAGCATTTGTTGATCTGGCTTGAAGGCTGTAAGTGTAAGGACCTTGTGGCGCAACGGTAGCGCGTCTGACTCCAGATCAGAAGGTTGCGTGGTCAAATCACGTCGGGGTCACTGCTTACCATTTTATTCCCCACTGAGTTCATATATTTCCTTTCGAAAACAAAGTCAAAGGAACGCAGCCTTGCATTGGCCGGGAATCGAACCCGGGCCTCCCGCGTGGCAGGCGAGAATTCTACCACTGAACCACCAATGCTTCACATGGGGAGTTCACAGGCATAGCTCTGTCCAAGACAGTGATCAGGTGCACACACTTAAATTGTACACATATGAACAAAGTGTGCGCAGCAGACATGACAACGCCAAAGTTTCACATGATGATGGCTTATATAAGACAAGCTCCAGGCAGGCACATACATATCAAGATATATATTGAGTCTAAGGAAAGATGCTGTAGTCACTCGTCTCTGTGGCGCAATCGGTTAGCGCGTTCGGCTGTTAACCGAAAGGTTGGTGGTTCAAGCCCACCCAGGGACGTATTATTTTGCCTGAATGAAACACTTGAATGGAAAACAGATACATACCTTTGCTCTCTCCTGCTGGACACCCTTTCCCTGAATATTTCAATTCTCTGCGTTCTCTCGGCACCTGCAGTCAATTTCATAATTAGGATAGAAAACAAAAGGTCAAGCTCTGTAATACAACTGTAGGCATATGAGGAGGGGAAAATAAGTCAAAAGGCCCACAGCATTTGTTGATCTGGCTCCGAAAGCTGTAAGTGTAAGGACCTCGTGGCGCAACGGAAGCGCGTCTGACTCCAGATCAGAAGGTTGCGTGTTCAAATCACGTCGGGGTCACTGCTTACCATTTTATTCCCCACTGAGGTCATATATTTCCTTTCGAAAACAAAGTCAAAAGAAAGCAGTCTTGCATTGGCTGGGAATCGAACCCAGGCCTCCCCCGTGGCAGGCGAGAATTCTACCACTGAACCACCAATGCTTCACATGGGTTGTTCACAGGCAGAGCTCTGCCCAAGACAGTGATCAGGTGCACACACTTAAATTGTACACATATGAACAAAGTGTGCGCAGCAGACATGATAACGCCAACGTTTCACATGAAGATGGCAAGAATCAGATGCAGGAGACTATAACTATGAATGTCTTTGCATTTGCTGAGGTCACTGGCTTGGGACTAGAGTTGTGTTTATCAGGGCATGATGGCAGGCTGCTCCCGACAAAAGTGGTTCACAGAATGCACCCGCCAGATCACCAGCACTATTGTGTTTCAGATTATCTCACTGAACTCTCCTCCTGGAAAATCCTTCCCACTGGCTTTCCCAGATTCTGTGTCCTCCCCTAAATGCTGGGGTGAAACGGGCAGAGTTCTGCGCCCTGCGTCCCTTTACACGTCCCTAACGCGCTCCCAACGCGGCCTACAGCCCTGGTCGGGCTTAGATCACTGGAGCCTTTTGTGACCAAGAACTCCGGAAGCCTAGGGTCAGGCCTGTTGCACAGGCATATTGTGCCTTGCCAATCCGGGATTGTTGTGTTTCAGGGCCTAGCCATCAATACTCCTGGGATTTCTTTCCCTGAGAACCCTCTTGTCCCTGTCCTCCCACAAGCCCCAGCTTTTATGTAAAATAAAGTGTGCACCATGGGCCTTCCCCTATTTGCTCTCTCCCCAATCTCTTTCTCCAAAGCTGAGCTCTGAAGGTAAATGTATCTATCTGAGTGAGGGGCTAGGGAGGGCCTTTCCCAGCAGTCTTACAAGTCAAGAGTTCAGAGAAAGCACCTGCTATGGGAGGGAGACTTTGCTCACAGAGAAGTCAAGTCTAACATAACACATCTGATGGGCAAGGCACACGCCTTACTGGCTGGTAGCACACCTACAGAGGAGCAGGGAGCTATGCTAAGCAGGCAACAGAAAAGTCATGTATGTGTCTCATACACTGGGACCGGTAGTAATACTGGCTCTAAGACCATTAGACAGTAGTCTATTCATCATTACGTCCAACAATAACAAGACACTAAGCAAATGAGAAATGCTGTATGGCATAAAGACGCATTATATAACACAAGCTCCAGGCAGGCACACAATTATCAAGATATATATTGAGTCTCAGGAACGGTGCTACAGTTATTAACCTCTGTGGTGCAAATGGTTAGCGCGTTTGGTTGTTAACAGAAAGGTTGGTGGTTCAAGCCCACCCAGGGAAGTATCCTTTTTGCCGGCATGAAACACTTTAATGAAACACAGATACGTACCTCTGCTCTCTCCTGCTTAAGACCCTTTATCTGAACATTTCAATCCTCTGCGTTCTCTCTGCACCTGCAGTCAATTTCATAATTAGGATAGAAAACAAAAGGCCTAGCCCTGTAATACAACTGTAGGCATATGAGGAGGGGAAAATAAGTCAAAAGGCCATCAGCATTTGTTGATCTGGCTTGAAGGCTGTAAGTGTAAGGACCTTGTGGCGCAACGGTAGCGCGTCTGACTCCAGATCAGAAGGTTGCGTGGTCAAATCACGTCGGGGTCACTGCTTACCATTTTATTCCCCACTGAGTTCATATATTTCCTTTCGAAAACAAAGTCAAAGGAACGCAGCCTTGCATTGGCCGGGAATCGAACCCGGGCCTCCCGCGTGGCAGGCGAGAATTCTACCACTGAACCACCAATGCTTCACATGGGGAGTTCACAGGCATAGCTCTGTCCAAGACAGTGATCAGGTGCACACACTTAAATTGTACATATATGAACAAAGTGTGCGCAGCAGACATGACAACGCCAAAGTTTCACATGATGATGGCTTATATAAGACAAGCTCCAGGCAGGCACATACATATCAAGATATATATTGAGTCTAAGGAAAGATGCTGTAGACACTCGTCTCTGTGGCGCAATCGGTTAGTGCGTTCGGCTGTTAACCGAAAGGTTGGTGGTTCAAGCCCACCCAGGGACGTATTATTTTGCCTGAATGAAACACTTGAATGGAAAACAGATACATACCTTTGCTCTCTCCTGCTGGACACCCTTTCCCTGAATATTTCAATTCTCTGCGTTCTCTCGGCACCTGCAGTCAATTTCATAATTAGGATAGAAAACAAAAGGTCAAGCTCTGTAATACAACTGTAGGCATATGAGGAGGGGAAAATAAGTCAAAAGGCCCACAGCATTTGTTGATCTGGCTCCGAAAGCTGTAAGTGTAAGGACCTCGTGGCGCAACGGTAGCGCGTCTGACTCCAGATCAGAAGGTTGCGTGTTCAAATCACGTCGGGGTCACTGCTTACCATTTTATTCCCCACTGAGGTCATATATTTCCTTTCGAAAACAAAGTCAAAAGAAAGCAGTCTTGCATTGGCTGGGAATCGAACCCAGGCCTCCCGCGTGGCAGGCGAGAATTCTACCACTGAACCACCAATGCTTCACATGGGTTGTTCACAGGCAGAGCTCTGCCCAAGACAGTGATCAGGTGCACACACTTAAATTGTACACATATGAACAAAGTGTGCGCAGCAGACATGATAACGCCAACGTTTCACATGAAGATGGCAAGAATCAGATGCAGGAGACTATAACTATGAATGTCTTTGCATTTGCTGAGGTCACTGGCTTGGGACTAGAGTTGTGTTTATCAGGGCATGATGGCAGGCTGCTCCCGACAAAAGTGGTTCACAGAATGCACCCGCCAGATCACCAGCACTATTGTGTTTCAGATTATCTCACTGAACTCTCCTCCTGGAAAATCCTTCCCACTGGCTTTCCCAGATTCTGTGTCCTCCCCTAAATGCTGGGGTGAAACGGGCAGAGTTCTGCGCCCTGCGTCCCTTTACACGTCCCTAACGCGCTCCCAACGCGGCCTACAGCCCTGGTCGGGCTTAGATCACTGGAGCCTTTTGTGACCAAGAACTCCGGAAGCCTAGGGTCAGGCCTGTTGCACAGGCATATTGTGCCTTGCCAATCCGGGATTGTTGTGTTTCAGGGCCTAGCCATCAATACTCCTGGGATTTCTTTCCCTGAGAACCCTCTTGTCCCTGTCCTCCCACAAGCCCCAGCTTTTATGTAAAATAAAGTGTGCACCATGGGCCTTCCCCTATTTGCTCTCTCCCCAATCTCTTTCTCCAAAGCTGAGCTCTGAAGGTAAATGTATCTATCTGAGTGAGGGGCTAGGGAGGGCCTTTCCCAGCAGTCTTACAAGTCAAGAGTTCAGAGAAAGCACCTGCTATGGGAGGGAGACTTTGCTCACAGAGAAGTCAAGTCTAACATAACACATCTGATGGGCAAGGCACACGCCTTACTGGCTGGTAGCACACCTACAGAGGAGCAGGGAGCTATGCTAAGCAGGCAACAGAAAAGTCATGTATGTGTCTCATACACTGGGACCGGTAGTAATACTGGCTCTAAGACCATTAGACAGTAGTCTATTCATCATTACGTCCAACAATAACAAGACACTAAGCAAATGAGAAATGCTGTATGGCATAAAGACGCATTATATAACACAAGCTCCAGGCAGGCACACAATTATCAAGATATATATTGAGTCTCAGGAACTGTGCTACAGTTATTAACCTCTGTGGTGCAAATGGTTAGCGCGTTCGGTTGTTAACAGAAAGGTTGGTGGTTCAAGCCCACCCAGGGAAGTATCCTTTTTGCCGGCATGAAACACTTTAATGAAACACAGATACGTACCTCTGCTCTCTCCTGCTTAAGACCCTTTATCTGAACATTTCAATCCTCTGCGTTCTCTCTGCACCTGCAGTCAATTTCATAATTAGGATAGAAAACAAAAGGCCTAGCCCTGTAATACAACTGTAGGCATATGAGGAGGGGAAAATAAGTCAAAAGGCCATCAGCATTTGTTGATCTGGCTTGAAGGCTGTAAGTGTAAGGACCTTGTGGCGCAACGGTAGCGCGTCTGACTCCAGATCAGAAGGTTGCGTGGTCAAATCACGTCGGGGTCACTGCTTACCATTTTATTCCCCACTGAGTTCATATATTTCCTTTCGAAAACAAAGTCAAAGGAACGCAGCCTTGCATTGGCCGGGAATCGAACCCGGGCCTCCCGCGTGGCAGGCGAGAATTCTACCACTGAACCACCAATGCTTCACATGGGGAGTTCACAGGCATAGCTCTGTCCAAGACAGTGATCAGGTGCACACACTTAAATTGTACACATATGAACAAAGTGTGCGCAGCAGACATGACAACGCCAAAGTTTCACATGATGATGGCTTATATAAGACAAGCTCCAGGCAGGCACATACATATCAAGATATATATTGAGTCTAAGGAAAGATACTGTAGTCACTCGTCTCTGTGGCGCAATCGGTTAGCGCGTTCGGCTGTTAACCGAAAGGTTGGTGGTTCAAGCCCACCCAGGGACGTAATATTTTGCCTGAATGAAACACTTGAATGGAAAACAGATACATACCTTTGCTCTCTCCTGCTGGACACCCTTTCCCTGAATATTTCAATTCTCTGCGTTCTCTCGGCACCTGCAGTCAATTTCATAATTAGGATAGAAAACAAAAGGTCAAGCTCTGTAATACAACTGTAGGCATATGAGGAGGGGAAAATAAGTCAAAAGGCCCACAGCATTTGTTGATCTGGCTCCGAAAGCTGTAAGTGTAAGGACCTCGTGGCGCAACGGTAGCGCGTCTGACTCCAGATCAGAAGGTTGCGTGTTCAAATCACGTCGGGGTCACTGCTTACCATTTTATTCCCCACTGAGGTCATATATTTCCTTTCGAAAACAAAGTCAAAAGAAAGCAGTCTTGCATTGGCTGGGAATCGAACCCGGGCCTCCCGCGTGGCAGGCGAGAATTCTACCACTGAACCACCAATGCTTCACATGGGTTGTTCACAGGCAGAGCTCTGCCCAAGACAGTGATCAGGTGCACACACTTAAATTGTACACATATGAACAAAGTGTGCGCAGCAGACATGATAACGCCAACGTTTCACATGAAGATGGCAAGAATCAGATGCAGGAGACTATAACTATGAATGTCTTTGCATTTGCTGAGGTCACTGGCTTGGGACTAGAGTTGTGTTTATCAGGGCATGATGGCAGGCTGCTCCCGACAAAAGTGGTTCACAGAATGCACCCGCCAGATCACCAGCACTATTGTGTTTCAGATTATCTCACTGAACTCTCCTCCTGGAAAATCCTTCCCACTGGCTTTCCCAGATTCTGTGTCCTCCCCTAAATGCTGGGGTGAAACGGGCAGAGTTCTGCGCCCTGCGTCCCTTTACACGTCCCTAACGCGCTCCCAACGCGGCCTACAGCCCTGGTCGGGCACAGCCCTGGTCGGGCTTAGATCACTGGAGCCTTTTGTGACCAAGAACTCCGGAAGCCTAGGGTCAGGCCTGTTGCACAGGCATATTGTGCCTTGCCAATCCGGGATTGTTGTGTTTCAGGGCCTAGCCATCAATACTCCTGGGATTTCTTTCCCTGAGAACCCTCTTGTCCCTGTCCTCCCACAAGCCCCAGCTTTTATGTAAAATAAAGTGTGCACCATGGGCCTTCCCCTATTTGCTCTCTCCCCAATCTCTATCTCCAAAGCTGAGCTCTGAAGGTAAATGTATCTATCTGAGTGAGGGGCTAGGGAGGGCCTTTCCCAGCAGTCTTACAAGTCAAGAGTTCAGAGAAAGCACCTGCTATGGGAGGGAGACTTTGCTCACAGAGAAGTCAAGTCTAACATAACACATCTGATGGGCAAGGCACACGCCTTACTGGCTGGTAGCACACCTACAGAGGAGCAGGGAGCTATGCTAAGCAGGCAACAGAAAAGTCATGTATGTGTCTCATACACTGGGACCGGTAGTAATACTGGCTCTAAGACCATTAGACAGTAGTCTATTCATCATTACGTCCAACAATAACAAGACACTAAGCAAATAAGAAATGCTGTATGGCATAAAGACGCATTATATAACACAAGCTCCAGGCAGGCACACAATTATCAAGATATATATTGAGTCTCAGGAACTGTGCTACAGTTATTAACCTCTGTGGTGCAAATGGTTAGCGCGTTCGGTTGTTAACAGAAAGGTTGGTGGTTCAAGCCCACCCAGGGAAGTATCCTTTTTGCCGGCATGAAACACTTTAATGAAACACAGATACGTACCTCTGCTCTCTCCTGCTTAAGACCCTTTATCTGAACATTTCAATCCTCTGCGTTCTCTCTGCACCTGCAGTCAATTTCATAATTAGGATAGAAAACAAAAGGCCTAGCCCTGTAATACAACTGTAGGCATATGAGGAGGGGAAAATAAGTCAAAAGGCCATCAGCATTTGTTGATCTGGCTTGAAGGCTGTAAGTGTAAGGACCTTGTGGCGCAACGGTAGCGCGTCTGACTCCAGATCAGAAGGTTGCGTGGTCAAATCACGTCGGGGTCACTGCTTACCATTTTATTCCCCACTGAGTTCATATATTTCCTTTCGAAAACAAAGTCAAAGGAACGCAGCCTTGCATTGGCCGGGAATCAAACCCGGGCCTCCCGCGTGGCAGGCGAGAATTCTACCACTGAACCACCAATGCTTCACATGGGGAGTTCACAGGCATAGCTCTGTCCAAGACAGTGATCAGGTGCACACACTTAAATTGTACACATATGAACAAAGTGTGCGCAGCAGACATGACAACGCCAAAGTTTCACATGATGATGGCTTATATAAGACAAGCTCCAGGCAGGCACATACATATCAAGATATATATTGAGTCTAAGGAAAGATGCTGTAGTCACTCGTCTCTGTGGCGCAATCGGTTAGCGCGTTCGGCTGTTAACCGAAAGGTTGGTGGTTCAAGCCCACCCAGGGACGTATTATTTTGCCTGAATGAAACACTTGAATGGAAAACAGATACATACCTTTGCTCTCTCCTGCTGGACACCCTTTCCCTGAATATTTCAATTCTCTGCGTTCTCTCGGCACCTGCAGTCAATTTCATAATTAGGATAGAAAACAAAAGGTCAAGCTCTGTAATACAACTGTAGGCATATGAGGAGGGGAAAATAAGTCAAAAGGCCCACAGCATTTGTTGATCTGGCTCCGAAAGCTGTAAGTGTAAGGACCTCGTGGCGCAACGGTAGCGCGTCTGACTCCAGATCAGAAGGTTGCGTGTTCAAATCACGTTGGGGTCACTGCTTACCATTTTATTCCCCACTGAGGTCATATATTTCCTTTCGAAAACAAAGTCAAAAGAAAGCAGTCTTGCATTGGCTGGGAATCGAACCCGGGCCTCCCGCGTGGCAGGCGAGAATTCTACCACTGAACCACCAATGCTTCACATGGATTGTTCACAGGCAGAGCTCTGCCCAAGACAGTGATCAGGTGCACACACTTAAATTGTACACATATGAACAAAGTGTGCGCAGCAGACATGATAACGCCAACGTTTCACATGAAGATGGCAAGAATCAGATGCAGGAGACTATAACTATGAATGTCTTTGCATTTGCTGAGGTCACTGGCTTGGGACTAGAGTTGTGTTTATCAGGGCATGATGGCAGGCTGCTCCCGACAAAAGTGGTTCACAGAATGCACCCGCCAGATCACCAGCACTATTGTGTTTCAGATTATCTCACTGAACTCTCCTCCTGGAAAATCCTTCCCACTGGCTTTCCCAGATTCTGTGTCCTCCCCTAAATGCTGGGGTGAAACGGGCAGAGTTCTGCGCCCTGCGTCCCTTTACACGTCCCTAACGCGCTCCCAACGCGGCCTACAGCCCTGGTCGGGCACAGCCCTGGTCGGGCTTAGATCACTGGAGACTTTTGTGACCAAGAACTCCGGAAGCCTAGGGTCAGGCCTGTTGCACAGGCATATTGTGCCTTGCCAATCCGGGATTGTTGTGTTTCAGGGCCTAGCCATCAATACTCCTGGGATTTCTTTCCCTGAGAACCCTCTTGTCCCTGTCCTCCCACAAGCCCCAGCTTTTATGTAAAATAAAGTGTGCACCATGGGCCTTCCCCTATTTGCTCTCTCCCCAATCTCTTTCTCCAAAGCTGAGCTCTGAAGGTAAATGTATCTATCTGAGTGAGGGGCTAGGGAGGGCCTTTCCCAGCAGTCTTACAAGTCAAGAGTTCAGAGAAAGCACCTGCTATGGGAGGGAGACTTTGCTCACAGAGAAGTCAAGTCTAACATAACACATCTGATGGGCAAGGCACACGCCTTACTGGCTGGTAGCACACCTACAGAGGAGCAGGGAGCTATGCTAAGCAGGCAACAGAAAAGTCATGTATGTGTCTCATACACTGGGACCGGTAGTAATACTGGCTCTAAGACCATTAGACAGTAGTCTATTCATCATTACGTCCAACAATAACAAGACACTAAGCAAATGAGAAATGCTGTATGGCATAAAGACGCATTATATAACACAAGCTCCAGGCAGGCACACAATTATCAAGATATATATTGAGTCTCAGGAACTGTGCTACAGTTATTAACCTCTGTGGTGCAAATGGTTAGCGCGTTCGGTTGTTAACAGAAAGGTTGGTGGTTCAAGCCCACCCAGGGAAGTATCCTTTTTGCCGGCATGAAACACTTTAATGAAACACAGATACGTACCTCTGCTCTCTCCTGCTTAAGACCCTTTATCTGAACATTTCAATCCTCTGCGTTCTCTCTGCACCTGCAGTCAATTTCATAATTAGGATAGAAAACAAAAGGCCTAGCCCTGTAATACAACTGTAGGCATATGAGGAGGGGAAAATAAGTCAAAAGGCCATCAGCATTTGTTGATCTGGCTTGAAGGCTGTAAGTGTAAGGACCTTGTGGCGCAACGGTAGCGCGTCTGACTCCAGATCAGAAGGTTGCGTGGTCAAATCACGTCGGGGTCACTGCTTACCATTTTATTCCCCACTGAGTTCATATATTTCCTTTCGAAAACAAAGTCAAAGGAACGCAGCCTTGCATTGGCCGGGAATCGAACCCGGGCCTCCCGCGTGGCAGGCGAGAATTCTACCACTGAACCACCAATGCTTCACATGGGGAGTTCACAGGCATAGCTCTGTCCAAGACAGTGATCAGGTGCACACACTTAAATTGTACACATATGAACAAAGTGTGCGCAGCAGACATGACAACGCCAAAGTTTCACATGATGATGGCTTATATAAGACAAGCTCCAGGCAGGCACATACATATCAAGATATATATTGAGTCTAAGGAAAGATACTGTAGTCACTCGTCTCTGTGGCGCAATCGGTTAGCGCGTTCGGCTGTTAACCGAAAGGTTGGTGGTTCAAGCCCACCCAGGGACGTATTATTTTGCCTGAATGAAACACTTGAATGGAAAACAGATACATACCTTTGCTCTCTCCTGCTGGACACCCTTTCCCTGAATATTTCAATTCTCTGCGTTCTCTCGGCACCTGCAGTCAATTTCATAATTAGGATAGAAAACAAAAGGTCAAGCTCTGTAATACAACTGTAGGCATATGAGGAGGGGAAAATAAGTCAAAAGGCCCACAGCATTTGTTGATCTGGCTCCGAAAGCTGTAAGTGTAAGGACCTCGTGGCGCAACGGTAGCGCGTCTGACTCCAGATCAGAAGGTTGCGTGTTCAAATCACGTCGGGGTCACTGCTTACCATTTTATTCCCCACTGAGGTCATATATTTCCTTTCGAAAACAAAGTCAAAAGAAAGCAGTCTTGCATTGGCTGGGAATCGAACCCGGGCCTCCCGCGTGGCAGGCGAGAATTCTACCACTGAACCACCAATGCTTCACATGGGTTGTTCACAGGCAGAGCTCTGCCCAAGACAGTGATCAGGTGCACACACTTAAATTGTACACATATGAACAAAGTGTGCGCAGCAGACATGATAACGCCAAAGTTTCACATGAAGATGGCAAGAATCAGATGCAGGAGACTATAACTATGAATGTCTTTGCATTTGCTGAGGTCACTGGCTTGGGACTAGAGTTGTGTTTATCAGGGCATGATGGCAGGCTGCTCCCGACAAAAGTGGTTCACAGAATGCACCCGCCAGATCACCAGCACTATTGTGTTTCAGATTATCTCACTGAACTCTCCTCCTGGAAAATCCTTCCCACTGGCTTTCCCAGATTCTGTGTCCTCCCCTAAATGCTGGGGTGAAACGGGCAGAGTTCTGCGCCCTGCGTCCCTTTACACGTCCCTAACGCGCTCCCAACGCCGCCTACAGCCCTGGTCGGGCACAGCCCTGGTCGGGCTTAGATCACTGGAGCCTTTTGTGACCAAGAACTCCGGAAGCCTAGGGTCAGGCCTGTTGCACAGGCATATTGTGCCTTGCCAATCCGGGATTGTTGTGTTTCAGGGCCTAGCCATCAATACTCCTGGGATTTCTTTCCCTGAGAACCCTCTTGTCCCTGTCCTCCCACAAGCCCCAGCTTTTATGTAAAATAAAGTGTGCACCATGGGCCTTCCCCTATTTGCTCTCTCCCCAATCTCTTTCTCCAAAGCTGAGCTCTGAAGGTAAATGTATCTATCTGAGTGAGGGGCTAGGGAGGGCCTTTCCCAGCAGTCTTACAAGTCAAGAGTTCAGAGAAAGCACCTGCTATGGGAGGGAGACTTTGCTCACAGAGAAGTCAAGTCTAACATAACACATCTGATGGGCAAGGCACACGCCTTACTGGCTGGTAGCACACCTACAGAGGAGCAGGGAGCTATGCTAAGCAGGCAACAGAAAAGTCATGTATGTGTCTCATACACTGGGACCGGTAGTAATACTGGCTCTAAGACCATTAGACAGTAGTCTATTCATCATTACGTCCAACAATAACAAGACACTAAGCAAATGAGAAATGCTGTATGGCATAAAGACGCATTATATAACACAAGCTCCAGGCAGGCACACAATTATCAAGATATATATTGAGTCTCAGGAACTGTGCTACAGTTATTAACCTCTGTGGTGCAAATGGTTAGCGCGTTCGGTTGTTAACAGAAAGGTTGGTGGTTCAAGCCCACCCAGGGAAGTATCCTTTTTGCCGGCATGAAACACTTTAATGAAACACAGATACGTACCTCTGCTCTCTCCTGCTTAAGACCCTTTATCTGAACATTTCAATCCTCTGCGTTCTCTCTGCACCTGCAGTCAATTTCATAATTAGGATAGAAAACAAAAGGCCTAGCCCTGTAATACAACTGTAGGCATATGAGGAGGGGAAAATAAGTCAAAAGGCCATCAGCATTTGTTGATCTGGCTTGAAGGCTGTAAGTGTAAGGACCTTGTGGCGCAACGGTAGCGCGTCTGACTCCAGATCAGAAGGTTGCGTGGTCAAATCACGTCGGGGTCACTGCTTACCATTTTATTCCCCACTGAGTTCATATATTTCCTTTCGAAAACAAAGTCAAAGGAACGCAGCCTTGCATTGGCCGGGAATCGAACCCGGGCCTCCCGCGTGGCAGGCGAGAATTCTACCACTGAACCACCAATGCTTCACATGGGGAGTTCACAGGCATAGCTCTGTCCAAGACAGTGATCAGGTGCACACACTTAAATTGTACACATATGAACAAAGTGTGCGCAGCAGACATGACAACGCCAAAGTTTCACATGATGATGGCTTATATAAGACAAGCTCCAGGCAGGCACATACATATCAAGATATATATTGAGTCTAAGGAAAGATGCTGTAGTCACTCGTCTCTGTGGCGCAATCGGTTAGCGCGTTCGGCTGTTAACCGAAAGGTTGGTGGTTCAAGCCCACCCAGGGACGTATTATTTTGCCTGAATGAAACACTTGAATGGAAAACAGATACATACCTTTGCTCTCTCCTGCTGGACACCCTTTCCCTGAATATTTCAATTCTCTGCGTTCTCTCGGCACCTGCAGTCAATTTCATAATTAGGATAGAAAACAAAAGGTCAAGCTCTGTAATACAACTGTAGGCATATGAGGAGGGGAAAATAAGTCAAAAGGCCCACAGCATTTGTTGATCTGGCTCCGAAAAGCTGTAAGTGTAAGGACCTCGTGGCGCAACGGAAGCGCGTCTGACTCCAGATCAGAAGGTTGCGTGTTCAAATCACGTCGGGGTCACTGCTTACCATTTTATTCCCCACTGAGGTCATATATTTCCTTTCGAAAACAAAGTCAAAAGAAAGCAGTCTTGCATTGGCTGGGAATCGAACCCAGGCCTCCCGCGTGGCAGGCGAGAATTCTACCACTGAACCACCAATGCTTCACATGGGTTGTTCACAGGCAGAGCTCTGCCCAAGACAGTGATCAGGTGCACACACTTAAATTGTACACATATGAACAAAGTGTGCGCAGCAGACATGATAACGCCAACGTTTCACATGAAGATGGCAAGAATCAGATGCAGGAGACTATAACTATGAATGTCTTTGCATTTGCTGAGGTCACTGGCTTGGGACTAGAGTTGTGTTTATCAGGGCATGATGGCAGGCTGCTCCCGACAAAAGTGGTTCACAGAATGCACCCGCCAGATCACCAGCACTATTGTGTTTCAGATTATCTCACTGAACTCTCCTCCTGGAAAATCCTTCCCACTGGCTTTCCCAGATTCTGTGTCCTCCCCTAAATGCTGGGGTGAAACGGGCAGAGTTCTGCGCCCTGCGTCCCTTTACACGTCCCTAACGCGCTCCCAACGCGGCCTACAGCCCTGGTCGGGCACAGCCCTGGTCAGGCTTAGATCACTGGAGCCTTTTGTGACCAAGAACTCCGGAAGCCTAGGGTCAGGCCTGTTGCACAGGCATATTGTGCCTTGCCAATCCGGGATTGTTGTGTTTCAGGGCCTAGCCATCAATACTCCTGGGATTTCTTTCCCTGAGAACCCTCTTGTCCCTGTCCTCCCACAAGCCCCAGCTTTTATGTAAAATAAAGTGTGCACCATGGGCCTTCCCCTATTTGCTCTCTCCCCAATCTCTTTCTCCAAAGCTGAGCTCTGAAGGTAAATGTATCTATCTGAGTGAGGGGCTAGGGAGGGCCTTTCCCAGCAGTCTTACAAGTCAAGAGTTCAGAGAAAGCACCTGCTATGGGAGGGAGACTTTGCTCACAGAGAAGTCAAGTCTAACATAACACATCTGATGGGCAAGGCACACGCCTTACTGGCTGGTAGCACACCTACAGAGGAGCAGGGAGCTATGCTAAGCAGGCAACAGAAAAGTCATGTATGTGTCTCATACACTGGGACCGGTAGTAATACTGGCTCTAAGACCATTAGACAGTAGTCTATTCATCATTACGTCCAACAATAACAAGACACTAAGCAAATGAGAAATGCTGTATGGCATAAAGACGCATTATATAACACAAGCTCCAGGCAGGCACACAATTATCAAGATATATATTGAGTCTCAGGAACAGTGCTACAGTTATTAACCTCTGTGGTGCAAATGGTTAGCGCGTTCGGTTGTTAACAGAAAGGTTGGTGGTTCAAGCCCACCCAGGGAAGTATCCTTTTTGCCGGCATGAAACACTTTAATGAAACACAGATACGTACCTCTGCTCTCTCCTGCTTAAGACCCTTTATCTGAACATTTCAATCCTCTGCGTTCTCTCTGCACCTGCAGTCAATTTCATAATTAGGATAGAAAACAAAAGGCCTAGCCCTGTAATACAACTGTAGGCATATGAGGAGGGGAAAATAAGTCAAAAGGCCATCAGCATTTGTTGATCTGGCTTGAAGGCTGTAAGTGTAAGGACCTTGTGGCGCAACGGTAGCGCGTCTGACTCCAGATCAGAAGGTTGCGTGGTCAAATCACGTCGGGGTCACTGCTTACCATTTTATTCCCCACTGAGTTCATATATTTCCTTTCGAAAACAAAGTCAAAGGAACGCAGCCTTGCATTGGCCGGGAATCGAACCCGGGCCTCCCGCGTGGCAGGCGAGAATTCTACCACTGAACCACCAATGCTTCACATGGGGAGTTCACAAGCATAGCTCTGTCCAAGACAGTGATCAGGTGCACACACTTAAATTGTACACATATGAACAAAGTGTGCGCAGCAGACATGACAACGCCAAAGTTTCACATGATGATGGCTTATATAAGACAAGCTCCAGGCAGGCACATACATATCAAGATATATATTGAGTCTAAGGAAAGATGCTGTAGTCACTCGTCTCTGTGGCGCAATCGGTTAGTGCGTTCGGCTGTTAACCGAAAGGTTGGTGGTTCAAGCCCACCCAGGGACGTATTATTTTGCCTGAATGAAACACTTGAATGGAAAACAGATACATACCTTTGCTCTCTCCTGCTGGACACCCTTTCCCTGAATATTTCAATTCTCTGCGTTCTCTCGGCACCTGCAGTCAATTTCATAATTAGGATAGAAAACAAAAGGTCAAGCTCTGTAATACAACTGTAGGCATATGAGGAGGGGAAAATAAGTCAAAAGGCCCACAGCATTTGTTGATCTGGCTCCGAAAGCTGTAAGTGTAAGGACCTCGTGGCGCAACGGTAGCGCGTCTGACTCCAGATCAGAAGGTTGCGTGTTCAAATCACGTCGGGGTCACTGCTTACCATTTTATTCCCCACTGAGGTCATACATTTCCTTTCGAAAACAAAGTCAAAAGAAAGCAGTCTTGCATTGGCTGGGAATCGAACCCGGGCCTCCCGCGTGGCAGGCGAGAATTCTACCACTGAACCACCAATGCTTCACATGGGTTGTTCACAGGCAGAGCTCTGCCCAAGACAGTGATCAGGTGCACACACTTAAATTGTACACATATGAACAAAGTGTGCGCAGCAGACATGATAACGCCAACGTTTCACATGAAGATGGCAAGAATCAGATGCAGGAGACTATAACTATGAATGTCTTTGCATTTGCTGAGGTCACTGGCTTGGGACTAGAGTTGTGTTTATCAGGGCATGATGGCAGGCTGCTCCCGACAAAAGTGGTTCACAGAATGCACCCGCCAGATCACCAGCACTATTGTGTTTCAGATTATCTCACTGAACTCTCCTCCTGGAAAATCCTTCCCACTGGCTTTCCCAGATTCTGTGTCCTCCCCTAAATGCTGGGGTGAAACGGGCAGAGTTCTGCGCCCTGCGTCCCTTTACACGTCCCTAACGCGCTCCCAACGCGGCCTACAGCCCTGGTCGGGCACAGCCCTGGTCGGGCTTAGATCACTGGAGCCTTTTGTGACCAAGAACTCCGGAAGCCTAGGGTCAGGCCTGTTGCACAGGCATATTGTGCCTTGCCAATCCGGGATTGTTGTGTTTCAGGGCCTAGCCATCAATACTCCTGGGATTTCTTTCCCTGAGAACCCTCTTGTCCCTGTCCTCCCACAAGCCCCAGCTTTTATGTAAAATAAAGTGTGCACCATGGGCCTTCCCCTATTTGCTCTCTCCCCAATCTCTTTCTCCAAAGCTGAGCTCTGAAGGTAAATGTATCTATCTGAGTGAGGGGCTAGGGAGGGCCTTTCCCAGCAGTCTTACAAGTCAAGAGTTCAGAGAAAGCACCTGCTATGGGAGGGAGACTTTGCTCACAGAGAAGTCAAGTCTAACATAACACATCTGATGGGCAAGGCACACGCCTTACTGGCTGGTAGCACACCTACAGAGGAGCAGGGAGCTATGCTAAGCAGGCAACAGAAAAGTCATGTATGTGTCTCATACACTGGGACCGGTAGTAATACTGGCTCTAAGACCATTAGACAGTAGTCTATTCATCATTACGTCCAACAATAACAAGACACTAAGCAAATGAGAAATGCTGTATGGCATAAAGACGCATTATATAACACAAGCTCCAGGCAGGCACACAATTATCAAGATATATATTGAGTCTCAGGAACTGTGCTACAGTTATTAACCTCTGTGGTGCAAATGGTTAGCGCGTTCGGTTGTTAACAGAAAGGTTGGTGGTTCAAGCCCACCCAGGGAAGTATCCTTTTTGCCGGCATGAAACACTTTAATGAAACACAGATACGTACCTCTGCTCTCTCCTGCTTAAGACCCTTTATCTGAACATTTCAATCCTCTGCGTTCTCTCTGCACCTGCAGTCAATTTCATAATTAGGATAGAAAACAAAAGGCCTAGCCCTGTAATACAACTGTAGGCATATGAGGAGGGGAAAATAAGTCAAAAGGCCATCAGCATTTGTTGATCTGGCTTGAAGGCTGTAAGTGTAAGGACCTTGTGGCGCAACGGTAGCGCGTCTGACTCCAGATCAGAAGGTTGCGTGGTCAAATCACGTCGGGGTCACTGCTTACCATTTTATTCCCCACTGAGTTCATATATTTCCTTTCGAAAACAAAGTCAAAGGAACGCAGCCTTGCATTGGCCGGGAATCGAACCCGGGCCTCCCGCGTGGCAGGCGAGAATTCTACCACTGAACCACCAATGCTTCACATGGGGAGTTCACAGGCATAGCTCTGTCCAAGACAGTGATCAGGTGCACACACTTAAATTGTACACATATGAACAAAGTGTGCGCAGCAGACATGACAACGCCAAAGTTTCACATGATGATGGCTTATATAAGACAAGCTCCAGGCAGGCACATACATATCAAGATATATATTGAGTCTAAGGAAAGATACTGTAGTCACTCGTCTCTGTGGCGCAATCGGTTAGCGCGTTCGGCTGTTAACCGAAAGGTTGGTGGTTCAAGCCCACCCAGGGACGTATTATTTTGCCTGAATGAAACACTTGAATGGAAAACAGATACATACCTTTGCTCTCTCCTGCTGGACACCCTTTCCCTGAATATTTCAATTCTCTGCGTTCTCTCGGCACCTGCAGTCAATTTCATAATTAGGATAGAAAACAAAAGGTCAAGCTCTGTAATACAACTGTAGGCATATGAGGAGGGGAAAATAAGTCAAAAGGCCCACAGCATTTGTTGATCTGGCTCCGAAAGCTGTAAGTGTAAGGACCTCGTGGCGCAACGGTAGCGCGTCTGACTCCAGATCAGAAGGTTGCGTGTTCAAATCACGTCGGGGTCACTGCTTACCATTTTATTCCCCACTGAGGTCATATATTTCCTTTCGAAAACAAAGTCAAAAGAAAGCAGTCTTGCATTGGGTGGGAATCGAACCCGGGCCTCCCGCGTGGCAGGCGAGAATTCTACCACTGAACCACCAATGCTTCACATGGGTTGTTCACAGGCAGAGCTCTGCCCAAGACAGTGATCAGGTGCACACACTTAAATTGTACACATATGAACAAAGTGTGCGCAGCAGACATGATAACGCCAACGTTTCACATGAAGATGGCAAGAATCAGATGCAGGAGACTATAACTATGAATGTCTTTGCATTTGCTGAGGTCACTGGCTTGGGACTAGAGTTGTGTTTATCAGGGCATGATGGCAGGCTGCTCCCGACAAAAGTGGTTCACAGAATGCACCCGCCAGATCACCAGCACTATTGTGTTTCAGATTATCTCACTGAACTCTCCTCCTGGAAAATCCTTCCCACTGGCTTTCCCAGATTCTGTGTCCTCCCCTAAATGCTGGGGTGAAACGGGCAGAGTTCTGCGCCCTGCGTCCCTTTACACGTCCCTAACGCGCTCCCAACGCGGCCTACAGCCCTGGTCGGGCACAGCCCTGGTCGGGCTTAGATCACTGGAGCCTTTTGTGACCAAGAACTCCGGAAGCCTAGGGTCAGGCCTGTTGCACAGGCATATTGTGCCTTGCCAATCCGGGATTGTTGTGTTTCAGGGCCTAGCCATCAATACTCCTGGGATTTCTTTCCCTGAGAACCCTCTTGTCCCTGTCCTCCCACAAGCCCCAGCTTTTATGTAAAATAAAGTGTGCACCATGGGCCTTCCCCTATTTGCTCTCTCCCCAATCTCTTTCTCCAAAGCTGAGCTCTGAAGGTAAATGTATCTATCTGAGTGAGGGGCTAGGGAGGGCCTTTCCCAGCAGTCTTACAAGTCAAGAGTTCAGAGAAAGCACCTGCTATGGGAGGGAGACTTTGCTCACAGAGAAGTCAAGTCTAACATAACACATCTGATGGGCAAGGCACACGCCTTACTGGCTGGTAGCACACCTACAGAGGAGCAGGGAGCTATGCTAAGCAGGCAACAGAAAAGTCATGTATGTGTCTCATACACTGGGACCGGTAGTAATACTGGCTCTAAGACCATTAGACAGTAGTCTATTCATCATTACGTCCAACAATAACAAGACACTAAGCAAATGAGAAATGCTGTATGGCATAAAGACGCATTATATAACACAAGCTCCAGGCAGGCACACAATTATCAAGATATATATTGAGTCTCAGGAACTGTGCTACAGTTATTAACCTCTGTGGTGCAAATGGTTAGCGCGTTCGGTTGTTAACAGAAAGGTTGGTGGTTCAAGCCCACCCAGGGAAGTATCCTTTTTGCCGGCATGAAACACTTTAATGAAACACAGATACGTACCTCTGCTCTCTCCTGCTTAAGACCCTTTATCTGAACATTTCAATCCTCTGCGTTCTCTCTGCACCTGCAGTCAATTTCATAATTAGGATAGAAAACAAAAGGCCTAGCCCTGTAATACAACTGTAGGCATATGAGGAGGGGAAAATAAGTCAAAAGGCCATCAGCATTTGTTGATCTGGCTTGAAGGCTGTAAGTGTAAGGACCTTGTGGCGCAACGGTAGCGCGTCTGACTCCAGATCAGAAGGTTGCGTGGTCAAATCACGTCGGGGTCACTGCTTACCATTTTATTCCCCACTGAGTTCATATATTTCCTTTCGAAAACAAAGTCAAAGGAACGCAGCCTTGCATTGGCCGGGAATCGAACCCGGGCCTCCCGCGTGGCAGGCGAGAATTCTACCACTGAACCACCAATGCTTCACATGGGGAGTTCACAAGCATAGCTCTGTCCAAGACAGTGATCAGGTGCACACACTTAAATTGTACACATATGAACAAAGTGTGCGCAGCAGACATGACAACGCCAAAGTTTCACATGATGATGGCTTATATAAGACAAGCTCCAGGCAGGCACATACATATCAAGATATATATTGAGTCTAAGGAAAGATGCTGTAGTCACTCGTCTCTGTGGCGCAATCGGTTAGTGCGTTCGGCTGTTAACCGAAAGGTTGGTGGTTCAAGCCCACCCAGGGACGTATTATTTTGCCTGAATGAAACACTTGAATGGAAAACAGATACATACCTTTGCTCTCTCCTGCTGGACACCCTTTCCCTGAATATTTCAATTCTCTGCGTTCTCTCGGCACCTGCAGTCAATTTCATAATTAGGATAGAAAACAAAAGGTCAAGCTCTGTAATACAACTGTAGGCATATGAGGAGGGGAAAATAAGTCAAAAGGCCCACAGCATTTGTTGATCTGGCTCCGAAAGCTGTAAGTGTAAGGACCTCGTGGCGCAACGGTAGCGCGTCTGACTCCAGATCAGAAGGTTGCGTGTTCAAATCACGTCGGGGTCACTGCTTACCATTTTATTCCCCACTGAGGTCATATATTTCCTTTCGAAAACAAAGTCAAAAGAAAGCAGTCTTGCATTGGCTGGGAATCGAACCCGGGCCTCCCGCGTGGCAGGCGAGAATTCTACCACTGAACCACCAATGCTTCACATGGGTTGTTCACAGGCAGAGCTCTGCCCAAGACAGTGATCAGGTGCACACACTTAAATTGTACACATATGAACAAAGTGTGCGCAGCAGACATGATAACGCCAACGTTTCACATGAAGATGGCAAGAATCAGATGCAGGAGACTATAACTATGAATGTCTTTGCATTTGCTGAGGTCACTGGCTTGGGACTAGAGTTGTGTTTATCAGGGCATGATGGCAGGCTGCTCCCGACAAAAGTGGTTCACAGAATGCACCCGCCAGATCACCAGCACTATTGTGTTTCAGATTATCTCACTGAACTCTCCTCCTGGAAAATCCTTCCCACTGGCTTTCCCAGATTCTGTGTCCTCCCCTAAATGCTGGGGTGAAACGGGCAGAGTTCTGCGCCCTGCGTCCCTTTACACGTCCCTAACGCGCTCCCAACGCGGCCTACAGCCCTGGTCGGGCACAGCCCTGGTCGGGCTTAGATCACTGGAGCCTTTTGTGACCAAGAACTCCGGAAGCCTAGGGTCAGGCCTGTTGCACAGGCATATTGTGCCTTGCCAATCCGGGATTGTTGTGTTTCAGGGCCTAGCCATCAATACTCCTGGGATTTCTTTCCCTGAGAACCCTCTTGTCCCTGTCCTCCCACAAGCCCCAGCTTTTATGTAAAATAAAGTGTGCACCATGGGCCTTCCCCTATTTGCTCTCTCCCCAATCTCTTTCTCCAAAGCTGAGCTCTGAAGGTAAATGTATCTATCTGAGTGAGGGGCTAGGGAGGGCCTTTCCCAGCAGTCTTACAAGTCAAGAGTTCAGAGAAAGCACCTGCTATGGGAGGGAGACTTTGCTCACAGAGAAGTCAAGTCTAACATAACACATCTGATGGGCAAGGCACACGCCTTACTGGCTGGTAGCACACCTACAGAGGAGCAGGGAGCTATGCTAAGCAGGCAACAGAAAAGTCATGTATGTGTCTCATACACTGGGACCGGTAGTAATACTGGCTCTAAGACCATTAGACAGTAGTCTATTCATCATTACGTCCAACAATAACAAGACACTAAGCAAATGAGAAATGCTGTATGGCATAAAGACGCATTATATAACACAAGCTCCAGGCAGGCACACAATTATCAAGATATATATTGAGTCTCAGGAACTGTGCTACAGTTATTAACCTCTGTGGTGCAAATGGTTAGCGCGTTCGGTTGTTAACAGAAAGGTTGGTGGTTCAAGCCCACCCAGGGAAGTATCCTTTTTGCCGGCATGAAACACTTTAATGAAACACAGATACGTACCTCTGCTCTCTCCTGCTTAAGACCCTTTATCTGAACATTTCAATCCTCTGCGTTCTCTCTGCACCTGCAGTCAATTTCATAATTAGGATAGAAAACAAAAGGCCTAGCCCTGTAATACAACTGTAGGCATATGAGGAGGGGAAAATAAGTCAAAAGGCCATCAGCATTTGTTGATCTGGCTTGAAGGCTGTAAGTGTAAGGACCTTGTGGCGCAACGGTAGCGCGTCTGACTCCAGATCAGAAGGTTGCGTGGTCAAATCACGTCGGGGTCACTGCTTACCATTTTATTCCCCACTGAGTTCATATATTTCCTTACGAAAACAAAGTCAAAGGAATGCAGCCTTGCATTGGCCGGGAATCGAACCCGGGCCTCCCGCGTGGCAGGCGAGATTTCTACCACTGAACCACCAATGCTTCACATGGGGAGTTCACAGGCATAGCTCTGTCCAAGACAGTGATCAGGTGCACACACTTAAATTGTACACAGATGAACAAAGTGTGCGCAGCAGACATGACAACGCCAAAGTTTCACATGATGATGGCTTATATAAGACAAGCTCCAGGCAGGCACATACATATCAAGATATATATTGAGTCTAAGGAAAGATGTTGTAGTCACTCGTCTCTGTGGCGCAATCGGTTAGCGCGTTCGGCTGTTAACCGAAAGGTTGGTGGTTCAAGCCCACCCAGGGACGTATTATTTTGCCTGAATGAAACACTTGAATGGAAAACAGATACATACCTTTGCTCTCTCCTGCTGGACACCCTTTCCCTGAATATTTCAATTCTCTGCGTTCTCTCGGCACCTGCAGTCAATTTCATAATTAGGATAGAAAACAAAAGGTCAAGCTCTGTAATACAACTGTAGGCATATGAGGAGGGGAAAATAAGTCAAAAGGCCCACAGCATTTGTTGATCTGGCTCCGAAAGCTGTAAGTGTAAGGACCTCGTGGCGCAACGGTAGCGCGTCTGACTCCAGATCAGAAGGTTGCGTGTTCAAATCACGTCGGGGTCACTGCTTACCATTTTATTCCCCACTGAGGTCATATATTTCCTTTCGAAAACAAAGTCAAAAGAAAGCAGTCTTGCATTGGCCAGGAATCTAACCCGGGCCTCCCGCGTGGCAGGCGAGAATTCTACCACTGAACCACCAATGCTTCACATGGGTTGTTCACAGGCAGAGCTCTGCCCAAGACAGTGATCAGGTGCACACACTTAAATTGTACACATATGAACAAAGTGTGCGCAGCAGATATGATAACGCCAACGTTTCACATGAAGATGGCAAGAATCAGATGCAGGAGACTATAACTATGAATGTCTTTGCATTTGCTGAGGTCACTGGCTTGGGACTAGAGTTGTGTTTATCAGGGCATGATGGCAGGCTGCTCCCGACAAAAGTGGTTCACAGAATGCACCCGCCAGATAACCAGCACTATTGTGTTTCAGATTATCTCACTGAACTCTCCTCCTGGAAAATCCTTCCCACTGGCTTTCCCAGATTCTGTGTCCTCCCCTAAATGCTGGGGTGAAACGGGCAGAGTTCTGCGCCCTGCGTCCCTTTACGCGTCCCTAACGCGCTCCCAACGCGGCCTACAGCCCTGGTCGGGCACAGCCCTGGTCGGGCTTAGATGACTGGAGCCTTTTGTGACCAAGAACTCCGGAAGCCTAGGGTCAGGCCTGTTGCACAGGCATAATGTGCCTTGCCAATCCGGGATTGTTGTGTTTCAGGGCCTAGCCATCAATACTCCTGGGATTTCTTTCCCTGAGAACCCTCTTGTCCCTGTCCTCCCACAAGCCCCAGCTTTTATGTAAAATAAAGTGTGCACCATGGGCCTTCCCCTATTTGCTCTCCCCCCAATCTCTTTCTCCAAAGCTGAGCTCTGAAGGTAAATGTATCTATCTGAGTGAGGGGCTAGGGAGGGCCTTTCCCAGCAGTCTTACAAGTCAAGAGTTCAGAGAAAGCACCTGCTATGGGAGGGAGACTTTGCTCACAGAGAAGTCAAGTCTAACATAACACATCTGATGGGCAAGGCACACGCCTTACTGGCTGGTAGCACACCTACAGAGGAGCAGGGAGCTATGCTAAGCAGGCAACAGAAAAGTCATGTATGTGTCTCATACACTGGGACCGGTAGTAATACTGGCTCTAAGACCATTAGACAGTAGTCTATTCATCATTACGTCCAACAATAACAAGACACTAAGCAAATGAGAAATGCTGTATGGCATAAAGATGCATTATATAACACAAGCTCCAGGCAGGCACACAATTATCAAGATATATATTGAGTCTCAGGAACTGTGCTACAGTTATTAACCTCTGTGGTGCAAATGGTTAGCCCGTTCGGTTGTTAACAGAAAGGTTGTTGGTTCAAGCCCACCCAGGGAAGTATCCTTTTTGCCTGCATGAAACACTTTAATGAAACACAGATACGTACCTCTGCTCTCTCCTGCTTAAGACCCTTTATCTGAACATTTCAATCCTCTGCGTTCTCTCTGCACCTGCAGTCAATTTCATAATTAGGATAGAAAACAAAAGGCCTAGCCCTGTAATACAACTGTAGGCATATGAGGAGGGGAAAATAAGTCAAAAGGCCATCAGCATTTGTTGATCTGGCTTGAAGGCTGTAAGTGTAAGGACCTTGTGGCGCAACGGTAGCGCGTCTGACTCCAGATCAGAAGGTTGCGTGGTCAAATCACGTCGGGGTCACTGCTTACCATTTTATTCCCCACTGAGTTCATATATTTCCTTTCGAAAACAAAGTCAAAGGAACGCAGCCTTGCATTGGCCGGGAATCGAACCCGGGCCTCCCGCGTGGCAGGCGAGAATTCTACCACTGAACCACCAATGCTTCACATGGGGAGTTCACAGGCATAGCTCTGTCCAAGACAGTGATCAGGTGCACACACTTAAATTGTACACATATGAACAAAGTGTGCGCAGCAGACATGACAACGCCAAAGTTTCACATGATGATGGCTTATATAAGACAAGCTCCAGGCAGGCACATACATATCAAGATATATATTGAGTCTAAGGAAAGATGCTGTAGTCACTCGTCTCTGTGGCGCAATCGGTTAGCGCGTTCGGCTGTTAACCGAAAGGTTGGTGGTTCAAGCCCACCCAGGGACGTATTATTTTGCCTGAATGACACACTTGAATGGAAAACAGATACATACCTTTGCTCTCTCCTGCTGGACACCCTTTCCCTGAATATTTCAATTCTCTGCGTTCTCTCGGCACCTGCAGTCAATTTCATAATTAGGATAGAAAACAAAAGGTCAAGCTCTGTAATACAACTGTAGGCATATGAGGAGGGGAAAATAAGTCAAAAGGCCCACAGCATTTGTTGATCTGGCTCCGAAAGCTGTAAGTGTAAGGACCTCGTGGCGCAACGGAAGCGCGTCTGACTCCAGATCAGAAGGTTGCGTGTTCAAATCACGTCGGGGTCACTGCTTACCATTTTATTCCCCACTGAGGTCATATATTTCCTTTCGAAAACAAAGTCAAAAGAAAGCAGTCTTGCATTGGCTGGGAATCGAACCCAGGCCTCCCGCGTGGCAGGCGAGAATTCTACCACTGAACCACCAATGCTTCACATGGGTTGTTCACAGGCAGAGCTCTGCCAAGACAGTGATCAGGTGCACACACTTAAATTGTACACATATGAACAAAGTGTGCGCAGCAGACATGATAACGCCAACGTTTCACATGAAGATGGCAAGAATCAGATGCAGGAGACTATAACTATGAATGTCTTTGCATTTGCTGAGGTCACTGGCTTGGGACTAGAGTTGTGTTTATCAGGGCATGATGGCAGGCTGCTCCCGACAAAAGTGGTTCACAGAATGCACCCGCCAGATCACCAGCACTATTGTGTTTCAGATTATCTCACTGAACTCTCCTCCTGGAAAATCCTTCCCACTGGCTTTCCCAGATTCTGTGTCCTCCCCTAAATGCTGGGGTGAAACGGGCAGAGTTCTGCGCCCTGCGTCCCTTTACACGTCCCTAACGCGCTCCCAACGCGGCCTACAGCCCTGGTTGGGCTTAGATCACTGGAGCCTTTTGTGACCAAGAACTCCGGAAGCCTAGGGTCAGGCCTGTTGCACAGGCATATTGTGCCTTGCCAATCCGGGATTGTTGTGTTTCAGGGCCTAGCCATCAATACTCCTGGGATTTCTTTCCCTGAGAACCCTCTTGTCCCTGTCCTCCCACAAGCCCCAGCTTTTATGTAAAATAAAGTGTGCACCATGGGCCTTCCCCTATTTGCTCTCTCCCCAATCTCTTTCTCCAAAGCTGAGCTCTGAAGGTAAATGTATCTATCTGAGTGAGGGGCTAGGGAGGGCCTTTCCCAGCAGTCTTACAAGTCAAGAGTTCAGAGAAAGCACCTGCTATGGGAGGGAGACTTTGCTCACAGAGAAGTCAAGTCTAACATAACACATCTGATGGGCAAGGCACACGCCTTACTGGCTGGTAGCACACCTACAGAGGAGCAGGGAGCTATGCTAAGCAGGCAACAGAAAAGTCATGTATGTGTCTCATACACTGGGACCGGTAGTAATACTGGCTCTAAGACCATTAGACAGTAGTCTATTCATCATTACGTCCAACAATAACAAGACACTAAGCAAATGAGAAATGCTGTATGGCATAAAGACGCATTATATAACACAAGCTCCAGGCAGGCACACAATTATCAAGATATATATTGAGTCTCAGGAACTGTGCTACAGTTATTAACCTCTGTGGTGCAAATGGTTAGCGCGTTTGGTTGTTAACAGAAAGGTTGGTGGTTCAAGCCCACCCAGGGAAGTATCCTTTTTGCCGGCATGAAACACTTTAATGAAACACAGATACGTACCTCTGCTCTCTCCTGCTTAAGACCCTTTATCTGAACATTTCAATCCTCTGCGTTCTCTCTGCACCTGCAGTCAATTTCATAATTAGGATAGAAAACAAAAGGCCTAGCCCTGTAATACAACTGTAGGCATATGAGGAGGGGAAAATAAGTCAAAAGGCCATCAGCATTTGTTGATCTGGCTTGAAGGCTGTAAGTGTAAGGACCTTGTGGCGCAACGGTAGCGCGTCTGACTCCAGATCAGAAGGTTGCGTGGTCAAATCACGTCGGGGTCACTGCTTACCATTTTATTCCCCACTGAGTTCATATATTTCCTTTCGAAAACAAAGTCAAAGGAACGCAGCCTTGCATTGGCCGGGAATCGAACCCGGGCCTCCCGCGTGGCAGGCGAGAATTCTACCACTGAACCACCAATGCTTCACATGGGGAGTTCACAGGCATAGCTCTGTCCAAGACAGTGATCAGGTGCACACACTTAAATTGTACACATATGAACAAAGTGTGCGCAGCAGACATGACAACGCCAAAGTTTCACATGATGATGGCTTATATAAGACAAGCTCCAGGCAGGCACATACATATCAAGATATATATTGAGTCTAAGGAAAGATGCTGTAGTCACTCGTCTCTGTGGCGCAATCGGTTAGTGCGTTCGGCTGTTAACCGAAAGGTTGGTGGTTCAAGCCCACCCAGGGACGTATTATTTTGCCTGAATGAAACACTTGAATGGAAAACAGATACATACCTTTGCTCTCTCCTGCTGGACACCCTTTCCCTGAATATTTCAATTCTCTGCGTTCTCTCGGCACCTGCAGTCAATTTCATAATTAGGATAGAAAACAAAAGGTCAAGCTCTGTAATACAACTGTAGGCATATGAGGAGGGGAAAATAAGTCAAAAGGCCCACAGCATTTGTTGATCTGGCTCCGAAAGCTGTAAGTGTAAGGACCTCGTGGCGCAACGGTAGCGCGTCTGACTCCAGATCAGAAGGTTGCGTGTTCAAATCACGTCGGGGTCACTGCTTACCATTTTATTCCCCACTGAGGTCATATATTTCCTTTCGAAAACAAAGTCAAAAGAAAGCAGTCTTGCATTGGCTGGGAATCGAACCCGGGCCTCCCGCGTGGCAGGCGAGAATTCTACCACTGAACCACCAATGCTTCACATGGGTTGTTCACAGGCAGAGCTCTGCCCAAGACAGTGATCAGGTGCACACACTTAAATTGTACACATATGAACAAAGTGTGCGCAGCAGACATGATAACGCCAACGTTTCACATGAAGATGGCAAGAATCAGATGCAGGAGACTATAACTATGAATGTCTTTGCATTTGCTGAGGTCACTGGCTTGGGACTAGAGTTGTGTTTATCAGGGCATGATGGCAGGCTGCTCCCGACAAAAGTGGTTCACAGAATGCACCCGCCAGATCACCAGCACTATTGTGTTTCAGATTATCTCACTGAACTCTCCTCCTGGAAAATCCTTCCCACTGGCTTTCCCAGATTCTGTGTCCTCCCCTAAATGCTGGGGTGAAACGGGCAGAGTTCTGCGCCCTGCGTCCCTTTACACGTCCCTAACGCGCTCCCAACGCGGCCTACAGCCCTGGTCGGGCACAGCCCTGGTCGGGCTTAGATCACTGGAGCCTTTTGTGACCAAGAACTCCGGAAGCCTAGGGTCAGGCCTGTTGCACAGGCATATTGTGCCTTGCCAATCCGGGATTGTTGTGTTTCAGGGCCTAGCCATCAATACTCCTGGGATTTCTTTCCCTGAGAACCCTCTTGTCCCTGTCCTCCCACAAGCCCCAGCTTTTATGTAAAATAAAGTGTGCACCATGGGCCTTCCCCTATTTGCTCTCTCCCCAATCTCTTTCTCCAAAGCTGAGCTCTGAAGGTAAATGTATCTATCTGAGTGAGGGGCTAGGGAGGGCCTTTCCCAGCAGTCTTACAAGTCAAGAGTTCAGAGAAAGCACCTGCTATGGGAGGGAGACTTTGCTCACAGAGAAGTCAAGTCTAACATAACACATCTGATGGGCAAGGCACACGCCTTACTGGCTGGTAGCACACCTACAGAGGAGCAGGGAGCTATGCTAAGCAGGCAACAGAAAAGTCATGTATGTGTCTCATACACTGGGACCGGTAGTAATACTGGCTCTAAGACCATTAGACAGTAGTCTATTCATCATTACGTCCAACAATAACAAGACACTAAGCAAATGAGAAATGCTGTATGGCATAAAGACGCATTATATAACACAAGCTCCAGGCAGGCACACAATTATCAAGATATATATTGAGTCTCAGGAACTGTGCTACAGTTATTAACCTCTGTGGTGCAAATGGTTAGCGCGTTCGGTTGTTAACAGAAAGGTTGGTGGTTCAAGCCCACCCAGGGAAGTATCCTTTTTGCCAGCATGAAACACTTTAATGAAACACAGATACGTACCTCTGCTCTCTCCTGCTTAAGACCCTTTATCTGAACATTTCAATCCTCTGCGTTCTCTCTGCACCTGCAGTCAATTTCATAATTAGGATAGAAAACAAAAGGCCTAGCCCTGTAATACAACTGTAGGCATATGAGGAGGGGAAAATAAGTCAAAAGGCCATCAGCATTTGTTGATCTGGCTTGAAGGCTGTAAGTGTAAGGACCTTGTGGCGCAACGGTAGCGCGTCTGACTCCAGATCAGAAGGTTGCGTGGTCAAATCACGTCGGGGTCACTGCTTACCATTTTATTCCCCACTGAGTTCATATATTTCCTTTCGAAAACAAAGTCAAAGGAACGCAGCCTTGCATTGGCCGGGAATCGAACCCGGGCCTCCCGCGTGGCAGGCGAGAATTCTACCACTGAACCACCAATGCTTCACATGGGGAGTTCACAGGCATAGCTCTGTCCAAGACAGTGATCAGGTGCACACACTTAAATTGTACACAGATGAACAAAGTGTGCGCAGCAGACATGACAACGCCAAAGTTTCACATGATGATGGCTTATATAAGACAAGCTCCAGGCAGGCACATACATATCAAGATATATATTGAGTCTAAGGAAAGATGCTGTAGTCACTCGTCTCTGTGGCGCAATCGGTTAGCGCGTTCGGCTGTTAACCGAAAGGTTGGTGGTTCAAGCCCACCCAGGGACGTATTATTTTGCCTGAATGAAACACTTGAATGGAAAACAGATACATACCTTTGCTCTCTCCTGCTGGACACCCTTTCCCTGAATATTTCAATTCTCTGCGTTCTCTCGGCACCTGCAGTCAATTTCATAATTAGGATAGAAAACAAAAGGTCAAGCTCTGTAATACAACTGTAGGCATATGAGGAGGGGAAAATAAGTCAAAAGGCCCACAGCATTTGTTGATCGGGCTCCGAAAGCTGTAAGTGTAAGGACCTCGTGGCGCAACGGTAGCGCGTCTGACTCCAGATCAGAAGGTTGCGTGTTCAAATCACGTCGGGGTCACTGCTTACCATTTTATTCCCCACTGAGGTCATATATTTCCTTTCGAAAACAAAGTCAAAAGAAAGCAGTCTTGCATTGGCCAGGAATCTAACCCGGGCCTCCCGCGTGGCAGGCGAGAATTCTACCACTGAACCACCAATGCTTCACATGGGTTGTTCACAGGCAGAGCTCTGCCCAAGACAGTGATCAGGTGCACACACTTAAATTGTACACATATGAACAAAGTGTGCGCAGCAGATATGATAACGCCAACGTTTCACATGAAGATGGCAAGAATCAGATGCAGGAGACTATAACTATGAATGTCTTTGCATTTGCTGAGGTCACTGGCTTGGGACTAGAGTTGTGTTTATCAGGGCATGATGGCAGGCTGCTCCCGACAAAAGTGGTTCACAGAATGCACCCGCCAGATAACCAGCACTATTGTGTTTCAGATTATCTCACTGAACTCTCCTCCTGGAAAATCCTTCCCACTGGCTTTCCCAGATTCTGTGTCCTCCCCTAAATGCTGGGGTGAAACGGGCAGAGTTCTGCACCCTGCGTCCCTTTACGCGTCCCTAACGCGCTCCCAACGCGGCCTACAGCCCTGGTCGGGCACAGCCCTGGTCGGGCTTAGATCACTGGAGCCTTTTGTGACCAAGAACTCCGGAAGCCTAGGGTCAGGCCTGTTGCACAGGCATAATGTGCCTTGCCAATCCGGGATTGTTGTGTTTCAGGGCCTAGCCATCAATACTCCTGGGATTTCTTTCCCTGAGAACCCTCTTGTCCCTGTCCTCCCACAAGCCCCAGCTTTTATGTAAAATAAAGTGTGCACCATGGGCCTTCCCCTATTTGCTCTCCCCCCAATCTCTTTCTCCAAAGCTGAGCTCTGAAGGTAAATGTATCTATCTGAGTGAGGGGCTAGGGAGGGCCTTTCCCAGCCGTCTTACAAGTCAAGAGTTCAGAGAAAGTACCTGCTATGGGAGGGAGACTTTGCTCACAGAGAAGTCAAGTCTAACATAACACATCTGATGGGCAAGGCACACGGCTTACTGGCTGGTAGCACACCTACAGAGGAGCAGGGAGCTATGCTAAGCAGGCAACAGAAAAGTCATGTATGTGTCTCATACACTGGGACCGGTAGTAATACTGGCTCTAAGACCATTAGACAGTAGTCTATTCATCATTACGTCCAACAATAACAAGACACTAAGCAAATGAGAAATGCTGTATGGCATAAAGATGCATTATATAACACAAGCTCCAGGCAGGCACACAATTATCAAGATATATATTGAGTCTCAGGAACTGTGCTACAGTTATTAACCTCTGTGGTGCAAATGGTTAGTGCGTTCGGTTGTTAACAGAAAGGTTGTTGGTTCAAGCCCACCCAGGGAAGTATCCTTTTTGCCTGCATGAAACACTTTAATGAAACACAGATACGTACCTCTGCTCTCTCCTGCTTAAGACCCTTTATCTGAACATTTCAATCCTCTGCGTTCTCTCTGCACCTGCAGTCAATTTCATAATTAGGATAGAAAACAAAAGGCCTAGCCCTGTAATACAACTGTAGGCATATGAGGAGGGGAAAATAAGTCAAAAGGCCATCAGCATTTGTTGATCTGGCTTGAAGGCTGTAAGTGTAAGGACCTTGTGGCGCAACGGTAGCGCGTCTGACTCCAGATCAGAAGGTTGCGTGGTCAAATCACGTCGGGGTCACTGCTTACCATTTTATTCCCCACTGAGTTCATATATTTCCTTTCGAAAACAAAGTCAAAGGAACGCAGCCTTGCATTGGCCGGGAATCGAACCCGGGCCTCCCGCGTGGCAGGCAAGAATTCTACCACTGAACCACCAATGCTTCACATGGGGAGTTCACAGGCATAGCTCTGTCCAAGACAGTGATCAGGTGCACACACTTAAATTGTACACATATGAACAAAGTGTGCGCAGCAGACATGACAACGCCAAAGTTTCACATGATGATGGCTTATATAAGACAAGCTCCAGGCAGGCACATACATATCAAGATATATATTGAGTCTAAGGAAAGATGCTGTAGTCCAGGGGTGCCCAAACCTGTCCTGGCGGGCCGTATCCATGCCAGATTTTTGGGATATCCCCATCTGGTGATCACGGTTCGATCCCCGGCGCCGGCGGCAGATCAGAGTGCCCAGGACGGGGTCCATGTGACCCGGGCAGTCCTATCCCCTGGGTGTACGTGGTTGTCCGACATGTCGGTCGTATTTGCTTTTACGTACCGGATCGGAATCGGCCCCCATAAAATCGTACGTAAAGTATATAGCAAATCAACCTGAAATCTGCTGGGTCAGAAAGGGCTCGATTCCGATCCGTGTCGGAAGGTTAGGAGTCCGTACGAATTTGTCGGGACGGCATGGCAGAGTGCCCGGGACGGGCTCCATGCGTCCCGGGCATTCGTCCCCCGGGCGTCCGGGGCTACATCCAGGCTGACGGTATGGCAGAGTGCCCGGGTCGGGCTCCATGGTTTTCACGGTGGTCCTCCCCTGGGTGTCAGGGGGCTCCTGGCCGACGGCATGGAAAAGTACCCAGGACGGGCTCCATGCGTCCCGGGCATTTGTCCCCCGGGCGTCCGGGGCTCCATCCAGGCTGACGGCATGGCAGAGTGCCCGGGTCGGGCTCCATGGTTTCCAGGGTGGTCCTCCCCAGGGTGTCGGGGCGCTCCATGCCGAAGGCATGGAAAAGTGCCCAGGATGGGCTCCATGCGTCCCGGGCATTTGTCCCCCGGGCGTCCGGGGCTCCATCCAGGCCGACGGCATGGCAGAGTGCCCGGGTCGGGCTCCATGGCTTTCACGGTGGTCCTCCCCTGGGTGTCTGGGGGCTCCAGGCCGAAGGCATGGAAAAGTGCCCAGGACGGGCTCCATGCATCCCGGGCACGGGCACGGGGACGGGGACAGGGTCGGGAGAGTCCAGGCGGCTTCACTTTCGTGTCCAGCCATCTGATCGCCCAGATTCCCTCGGCCATCTGGTCGCCCGGATCCCCTCGGGCATCTGGTCGCCCGCAACGCTTTCCTATGGGGCGACCAGATGGCCGAACTTCCCTGGAAGTCCCGATGAGGTGCCATTCGCCGCCCGGATCCCAGCGAGGGCTCCAGGAGGTTGGGTACATTCGCGCCTTGGGTCCCCTCTGTCACCTCGCGTGCACAGATTACAAGAAAAGGGGGTAATTTTCCTCCGGATTACTAGGGAGAAGGGTACGCCCGGACACCCCTCCGAGGCTGGTGGTTCTCTGCCATGGGGACCAGATGGGCTATGCCTGGGCAACACCTCCCTAGGCCACCCGGGGCTTCCTTCCTCCAGGCCAACTGCATGTCAAATTGCCCAGGACGGGCTCCATGGCTCCTGGGCAGTCGTCCCCCGGGCGTCCGGGGCTCCATCCAGGCTGACGGCATTGAAAAGTGCCCAGGACGGGCTCCATGCGTCCCGGGCATTCGTCCCCTGGGCGTCCGGGGCTCCATCTAGGCTGACGGTATGGCAGAGTGCCCGGGTCGGGCTCCATGGTTTTCACGGTGGTCCTCCCCTGGGTGTCTGGGGGCTCCAGGCCGAAGGCATGGAAAAGTGCCCAGGACGGGCTCCATGCGTCCCGGGCATTCGTCCCCCGGGCGTCCGGGGCACCCATCTCCATGAGGCCAACGGCATTGGCAAAGTACCCAGGACGGGCTCCATGGGTCCCGGGCAGACCTCCCCCCGGGCGTCCGGGGCTCCCACCTCCAGGCCGACGGAATGTCAAAGTACCCAGGACGGGCTCCATGGGTCCCGGGCAGCTTCCCCCGGGGCGTCCGGGGCACCCACCTCCAGGCCGACGGCATGTCAAAGTACCCAGGACGGGCTCCACGGGTCCCGGGCATTCCTCCCCCAGGTCGTCCGGGCCCTAGAGCTCCGGTGGTCCAACCTGCGCCTGAGGCCCAGCCGGGGTCCAAGAGCCCTGCCTTGCGTGGGCAGGCAGTCAGGAACCCTACCGCGAAGGCTTGAGATGGATGGGGAGCTGGGAGTCCTTTCGATCCCGGCCCTCTGGTCGCCCGCGATGCTTTCCAATGGGGCGACCAGATGGCCGGGCTTCCCTGGAAGTCCCGATGAGGTGCCATTCGGCTCCTGGATCCCAGCTAGGGCTCCATGAGGTCGGGTTCTTTTACGCCTTGGGTCCCCTCTGTCACCTCGCGTGCACGGATTGCAAGAAAGGGGGGTAATTTCCCTCCGGATTACTAGGGGCAGGGTACGCCCGGACACCTCTCCAGGGCTGGTGGTTCTCTGCCCGGGGGACCAGATGAGATATGCCTGGGCAACACCTCTCCCGGGCGTCTGGGGGCTCCATTCTCCGGGCCAACGGCATGGCTCAATGCCCAGGACGGGCTCCACGTGTCCCGGACAGACCTCCCCTGGGCGTCCGGGGCACCCATCTCCATGAGGCCAACGGGATGGCAAAGTACCCGGGAAGGGCTCCACGGGTCCCGGGCAGCCTTCCCCCGGGCGTCCGGGGCTCCCACCTTTAGGCCGACGGCATGTCACACTGCCCAGGACGGGCTCCATGGGCCCCGGACAGACCTCCCCCGGGCGTCCGGGGCACCCATCTCCAGGAGGCCAACGGGATGGCAAAGTACCCGGGAAGGGCTCCACGGGTCCCGGGCAGCCTTCCCCCGCTCGTCCGGGGCTCCCACCTCCAGGCCGACGGCATGTCACAGTGCCCAGGACGGGCCCCATGGGCCCCGGACAGCCCTCCCCCCGGGCGTTCGGGGCACATATCTCCAGGAGGCCAACGGCGTTGCAAAGTACCCGGAAAGGACTCCACGGGTACCGGGCAGTCCTCCCCCCGGGCGTCCGGGGCACCCATCTCCATGAGGCCAACGGCATTGGCAAAGTACCCGGGAGGGGCTCCACGGGTCCCGGGCAGGCCTCCCCCGGGCGTCCAGGGCACCCACCTCAAGGCCGACGGCATGTAAAAGTGCCCAGGACGGGCTCCATGGGTCCCGGGCAGCCCACCCCCGGGCATCCGGGGCACCCATCTCCAGGAGGCCAACGGCGTTGCAAAGTACCCGGGAAGGGCTCCACGGGTACCGGGCAGTCCTCCCCCGGGCGTCCGGGGGCTCCCTTCTCCAGGCCGACGGCATGGTTCAATGCCCAGGACGGGACGTCAAGTGGCCAGGACGGGCTCCATGCGTCCCGGGCATTCGTCCCGGGACGGGGACGGGGTGGGGAAGAGTCCAGGCGGCTTCACCTCCATGCCCAGCCATCTGGTCGCCCGGATTCCCTCGGCCATCTGGTCGCCCGGATCCCCTCGGGCATCTGGTCGCCCGCAACGCTTTCCTATGGGGGGGACCAGATGGCCGAACTTCCCTGGAAGTCTTAATGAGGTGCCATTCGCCTCCCGGATCCCAGCGAGGGCTCCATGAGGTCGGGGTCTTTCACGCCTTGGGTCCCCTCTGTCACCTCGCGTGCACAGATTGCAAGAAAGGGGGGTAATTTGCCTCCGGATTACTATGGGGCAGGGTATGCCCGGACACCCCTCCAGGGTTGGTGGTTCTCTGCCATGGGGACCAGATGGGATATGCCTGGGCAACACCTCCCTAGGCCACCCGGAGCTTCCTTCCTCCAGGCCAACTGCATGTCAAATTGCCCAGGACGGGCTCCATGGCTCTTGGGCAGTCGTCCCCCGGGCGTCCGGTGCTCCATCCAGGCCGACGGCATGGCAGAGTGCCCGGGACAGGCTCCATGCGTCCCGGGCCATCGCCCCCCCGGGCGTCCGGGGCTCCATCCAGGCTGACGGCATGGCAGAGTGCCCAGGACGGGCTCCACGGGCCCCGGTCATCCGGGGCACCCTTCCCCGGGGCAGCGGCATGTCAGAGTGCCCAGGACCAGTTCCACGGGTCCCGGGCAGTCCTCCCCCGGGCGTCCGGGGCTCCCTTCCCCGGGCCAAAGCATTTCAGAGTGCCCAGGACGGGCTCCACGGGTTCCGGGCGTCCAGGTCTCCCTTCCCCGGGCCAACGGCTTGTCAGAGTGCCCAGGACGGGCTCCACGGGCCCCGGGCGTCCGGGGCACCCTTCCCCGGGCCAGCGGCATGTCAGAGTGCCCAGGACGAGTTCCACGGGTCCCGGGCAGTCCTCCCCCCCGGGTGTCCGGGGCTCCCTTCCCCGGGCCAAAGCATTTCAGAGTGCCCAGGACGGGCTCCACGGGTCCCGGACGTCCGGGGCTCCCTTCCCCGGGCCAACGGCATACAGGAGTGCCCAGGACGGGCTCCACGGGTCCCGGACGTCCGGGGCTCCCTTCCCCGGGCCAACGGCATACAGGAGTGCCCAGGACGGGCTCCACAGGTCCCGGTTGTCTGGGGCTCCCTTCCCCGGGCCAACGGCTTGTCAGAGTGCCAAGGACGGGCTCCACGGGTCCCGGTCGTCTGGGGTCCCTCCCCCGGGCCAACAGCAGGTCAGAGTGCCCAGGACGGGCTCCACGGGTCCCGGGCAGCCCACCCCCCGGGCGTTCGGGGCACCCATCTCCAGGAGGCCAACGGCGTTGCAAAGTACCCGGGAAGGGCTCCACGGGTACCGGGCAGTCCTCCCCCGGGCGTCCGGGGCTCCCTTCTCCAGGCCAACGGCATGGTTGAATGCCCAGGACGGGCTCCATGTGTCCCAGACAGACCTCCCCCGGGCGTCCGGGGCACCCATCTCCAGGCCAACGGCATGGCTCAATGCCCAGGACGGGCTCCATGGGTCCCGGGAGGCGTCCCATGCGCCTCCGGGCTTGGGAGCCCCGGCTGGGTCCAGGGGCCCGGGCGGGCCCCGGGTCGGGTGCTCCGGCCCTGGTCCCTGTCTCCCAGCCTACCGCACTGCCAAGGGCCTAGGAATGGGTTCCGTTGTTCCCGGGGAGCCTCCCCTTGCTTGGCTGGGTTCAGGAGCAGTGGCTAGGGCCCCTGAGGGCCCGGGGAGGGCGGCCTCCCCACCCCGGGCTCTGTCCTTGGTCCTGCTGCGTGGCAGGGTGCCCGGGACGGGGTCCGGAGGGACCGGGGAGGCGTCCCATGCACCTCCGGGCTTGGGAGCCCCGGCTCGGTCCAGGGGCCCGGGCGGGCCCCGGGTCGGGTGCTCCGGCCCTGGTCCCTGTCTCCCAGCCTACCGCACTGCCAAGGGCCTAGGAATGGGTTCCGTTGTTCCCGGGGAGCCTCCCCTTGCTTGGCTGGGTTCAGGAGCAGTGGCTAGGGCCCCTGAGGGCCCGGGGAGGGCGGCCTCCCCACCCCGGGCTCTGTCCTTGGTCCTGCTGCATGGCAGGGTGCCCGGGACGGGGTCCGGAGGGACCGGGGAGGCGTCCCATGCACCTCCGGGCTTGGGAGCCCCGACTGGGTCCAGGGGCCCGGCCGGGCCCCGGGTCGGGTGCTCCGGCCCAGGGCCCTGTCTCCCAGCCTGCCGCACTGCCAATGGCCCGGGAAGGGGTTCCGATGTGCCCGGGGAGCCTCCCCTTGCTTGGCTGGGTTCAGGAGCAGTGGCTAGGGCCCCTGAGGGCCCGGGGAGGGCGGCCTCCCCACCCCGGGCTCTGTCCTTGGTCCTGCTGCGTGGCAGGGTGCCCGGGACGGGGTCCGGAGGGACCGGGGAGGCGTCCCATGCACCTCCGGGCTTGGGAGCCCCGGCTGCGTCCAGGGGCCCGGCCGGGCCCCGGGTCGGGTGCTCCGGCCCTGGGCCCTGTCTCCCAGCCTGCCGCACTGCCAAGGGCCCGGGAAGGGGTTCCGATGTGCCCGGGGAGCCTCCCCTTGCTTGGCTGGGTTCAGGAGCAGTGGCTAGGGCCCCTGAGGGCCCGGGGAGGGCGGCCTCCCCACCCCGGGCTCTGTCCTTGGTCCTGCTGCGTGGCAGGGTGCCCGGGACGGGGTCCGGAGGGACCGGGGAGGCGTCCCATGCGCCTCCGGGCTTGGGAGCCCCGGCTGGGTCCAGGGGCCCGGGCGGGCCCCGGGTCGGGTGCTCCGGCCCTGGGCCCTGTCTCCCAGCCTGCCGCACGGCCAAGGGCCCGGGAAGGGGTTCCGATGTGCCCGGGGAGCCTCCCCTTGCTTGGCTGGGTTCAGGAGCAGTGGCTAGGGCCC
>NC_136058.1:378046493-378141493 GCF_964261635.1 Lissotriton helveticus
GTCCTCCCCCCGGGCGTCCGGGGCTCCCTTCCCCGGGCAGACGGCAGGTCAGAGTGCCCAGGACGGGCTCCACGGGTCCCGGGCAGTCCTCCCCCCGGGCGTCCGGCGCTCCCTTCTCCAGGCCGATGGCAGGTCAGAGTGACCAGGACGGGCTCCACGGGTCCCGGGCAGTCCTCTCCCGGGCGTACGTGGTTATCCGACAGATTCGGGCAGATGTGCTTTTACGAACCGGATCGGAATCGGCCCAAATAATAATAATAATAATAATAATCCACATTTGTAAGGCGCACAATCACCCGTAAGGGTCTCTAGGCGCTAGGGGCCGTTGGGAAGATTAAGCAAGCTATTGCCCAGAGTCACATGGTGCTGGGCTAATCTGCCGCCGGTGCCGGGGATCGAACCGTGATCCCCTGGTTCCAGAGTCAGCCGCCCTAGCCGCGGCGCCAGCTATTTCCCAGAGTCACGTGGTGCTGGGCTAATCTGCGGCCGGTGCCGGGGATCGAACCCTGATCTCTGGGATGCTCGAGGGTTACTACGCGCTCTACAAAAACCTTAAATAAAAAAATCTCCAGATTCCGGAGTCAGCCGCCCTAGCCGCGGCGCCAGCTATTTCCCAGAGTCACCTGGTGCTGGGCTAATCTGCGGCCGGTGCCGGGGATCGAACCGTGATCTCCAGATTCCGGAGTCAGCCTCCCTAGCCGCGGCGCCAGCTATTTCCCAGAGTCACGTGGTGCTGGGCTAATCTGCGGCCGGTGCCGGGGATCGAACCCTGATCTCTGGGATGCTCGAGGGTTACTACGCGCTCTACAAAAACCTTAAACAAAAAAATCTCCAGATTCCGGAGTCAGCCGCCCTAGCCGCGGCGCCAGCTATTTCCCAGAGTCACCTGGTGCTGGGCTAATCTGCCGCCGGTGCCGGGGATCGAACCGTGATCCCCAGATGGGGATATCCCAAAAATCTGGCATGGATACGGCCCGCCAGGACTGGTTTGGGCACCCCTGCTGTAGTCACTCGTCTCTGTGGCGCAATCGGTTAGCGCGTTCGGCTGTTAACCGAAAGGTTGGTGGTTCAAGCCCACCCAGGGACGTATTATTTTGCCTGAATGAAACACTTGAATGGAAAACAGATACATACCTTTGCTCTCTCCTGCTGGACACCCTTTCCCTGAATATTTCAATTCTCTGCGTTCTCTCGGCACCTGCAGTCAATTTCATAATTAGGATAGAAAACAAAAGGTCAAGCTCTGTAATACAACTGTAGGCATATGAGGAGGGGAAAATAAGTCAAAAGGCCCACAGCATTTGTTGATCTGGCTCCGAAAGCTGTAAGTGTAAGGACCTCGTGGCGCAACGGTAGCGCGTCTGACTCCAGATCAGAAGGTTGCGTGTTCAAATCACGTCGGGGTCACTGCTTACCATTTTATTCCCCACTGAGGTCATATATTTCCTTTCGAAAACAAAGTCAAAAGAAAGCAGTCTTGCATTGGCCGGGAATCGAACCCGGGCCTCCCGCGTGGCAGGCGAGAATTCTACCACTGAACCACCAATGCTTCACATGGGTTGTTCACAGGCAGAGCTCTGCCCAAGACAGTGATCAGGTGCACACACTTAAATTGTACACATATGAACAAAGTGTGCGCAGCAGACATGATAACGCCAACGTTTCACATGAAGATGGCAAGAATCAGATGCAGGAGACTATAACTATGAATGTCTTTGCATTTGCTGAGGTCACTGGCTTGGGACTAGAGTTGTGTTTATCAGGGCATGATGGCAGGCTGCTCCCGACAAAAGTGGTTCACAGAATGCACCCGCCAGATCACCAGCACTATTGTGTTTCAGATTATCTCACTGAACTCTCCTCCTGGAAAATCCTTCCCACTGGCTTTCCCAGATTCTGTGTCCTCCCCTAAATGCTGGGGTGAAACGGGCAGAGTTCTGCGCCCTGCGTCCCTAACGCGCTCCCAACGCGGCCTACAGCCCTGGTCGGGCTTAGATCACTGGAGCCTTTTGTGACCAAGAACTCCGGAAGCCTAGGGTCAGGCCTGTTGCACAGGCATATTGTGCCTTGCCAATCCGGGATTGTTGTGTTTCAGGGCCTAGCCATCAATACTCCTGGGATTTCTTTCCCTGAGAACCCTCTTGTCCCTGTCCTCCCACAAGCCCCAGCTTTTATGTAAAATAAAGTGTGCACCATGGGCCTTCCCCTATTTGCTCTCTCCCCAATCTCTTTCTCCAAAGCTGAGCTCTGAAGGTAAATGTATCTATCTGAGTGAGGGGCTAGGGAGGGCCTTTCCCAGCAGTCTTACAAGTCAAGAGTTCAGAGAAAGCATCTGCTATGGGAGGGAGACTTTGCTCACAGAGAAGTCAAGTCTAACATAACACATCTGATGGGCAAGGCACACGCCTTACTGGCTGGTAGCACACCTACAGAGGAGCAGGGAGCTATGCTAAGCAGGCAACAGAAAAGTCATGTATGTGTCTCATACACTGGGACCGGTAGTAATACTGGCTCTAAGACCATTAGACAGTAGTCTATTCATCATTACGTCCAACAATAACAAGACACTAAGCAAATGAGAAATGCTGTATGGCATAAAGACGCATTATATAACACAAGCTCCAGGCAGGCACACAATTATCAAGATATATATTGAGTCTCAGGAACTGTGCTACAGTTATTAACCTCTGTGGTGCAAATGGTTAGCGCGTTCGGTTGTTAACAGAAAGGTTGGTGGTTCAAGCCCACCCAGGGAAGTATCCTTTTTGCCTGCATGAAACACTTTAATGAAACACAGATACGTACCTCTGCTCTCTCCTGCTTAAGACCCTTTATCTGAACATTTCAATCCTCTGCGTTCTCTCTGCACCTGCAGTCAATTTCATAATTAGGATAGAAAACAAAAGGCCTAGCCCTGTAATACAACTGTAGGCATATGAGGAGGGGAAAATAAGTCAAAAGGCCATCAGCATTTGTTGATCTGGCTTGAAGGCTGTAAGTGTAAGGACCTCGTGGCGCAACGGTAGCGCGTCTGACTCCAGATCAGAAGGTTGCGTGGTCAAATCACGTCGGGGTCACTGCTTACCATTTTATTCCCCACTGAGTTCATATATTTCCTTTCGAAAACAAAGTCAAAGGAACGCAGCCTTGCATTGGCCGGGAATCGAACCCGGGCCTCCCGCGTGGCAGGCGAGAATTCTACCACTGAACCACCAATGCTTCACATGGGGAGTTCACAGGCATAGCTCTGTCCAAGACAGTGATCAGGTGCACACACTTAAATTGTACACATATGAACAAAGTGTGCGCAGCAGACATGACAACGCCAAAGTTTCACATGATGATGGCTTATATAAGACAAGCTCCAGGCAGGCACATACATATCAAGATATATATTGAGTCTAAGGAAAGATGCTGTAGTCACTCGTCTCTGTGGCGCAATCGGTTAGCGCGTTCGGCTGTTAACCGAAAGGTTGGTGTTTCAAGCCCACCCAGGGACGTATTATTTTGCCTGAATGAAACACTTGAATGGAAAACAGATACATACCTTTGCTCTCTCCTGCTGGACACCCTTTCCCTGAATATTTCAATTCTCTGCGTTCTCTCGGCACCTGCAGTCAATTTCATAATTAGGATAGAAAACAAAAGGTCAAGCTCTGTAATACAACTGTAGGCATATGAGGAGGGGAAAATAAGTCAAAATGCCCACAGCATTTGTTGATCTGGCTCCGAAAGCTGTAAGTGTAAGGACCTCGTGGCGCAACGGTAGCGCGTCTGACTCCAGATCAGAAGGTTGCGTGTTCAAATCACGTCGGGGTCACTGCTTACCATTTTATTCCCCACTGAGGTCATATATTTCCTTTCGAAAACAAAGTCAAAAGAAAGCAGTCTTGCATTGGCTGGGAATCGAACCCGGGCCTCCCGCGTGGCAGGCGAGAATTCTACCACTGAACCACCAATGCTTCACATGGGTTGTTCACAGGCAGAGCTCTGCCCAAGACAGTGATCAGGTGCACACACTTAAATTGTACACATATGAACAAAGTGTGCGCAGCAGACATGATAACGCCAACGTTTCACATGAAGATGGCAAGAATCAGATGCAGGAGACTATAACTATGAATGTCTTTGCATTTGCTGAGGTCACTGGCTTGGGACTAGAGTTGTGTTTATCAGGGCATGATGGCAGGCTGCTCCCGACAAAAGTGGTTCACAGAATGCACCCGCCAGATCACCAGCACTATTGTGTTTCAGATTATCTCACTGAACTCTCCTCCTGGAAAATCCTTCCCACTGGCTTTCCCAGATTCTGTGTCCTCCCCTAAATGCTGGGGTGAAACGGGCAGAGTTCTGCGCCCTGCGTCCCTTTACACGTCCCTAACGCGCTCCCAACGCGGCCTACAGCCCTGGTCGGGCACAGCCCTGGTCGGGCTTAGATCACTGGAGCCTTTTGTGACCAAGAACTCCGGAAGCCTAGGGTCAGGCCTGTTGCACAGGCATATTGTGCCTTGCCAATCCGGGATTGTTGTGTTTCAGGGCCTAGCCATCAATACTCCTGGGATTTCTTTCCCTGAGAACCCTCTTGTCCCTGTCCTCCCACAAGCCCCAGCTTTTATGTAAAATAAAGTGTGCACCATGGGCCTTCCCCTATTTGCTCTCTCCCCAATCTCTTTCTCCAAAGCTGAGCTCTGAAGGTAAATGTATCTATCTGAGTGAGGGGCTAGGGAGGGCCTTTCCCAGCAGTCTTACAAGTCAAGAGTTCAGAGAAAGCACCTGCTATGGGAGGGAGACTTTGCTCACAGAGAAGTCAAGTCTAACATAACACATCTGATGGGCAAGGCACACGCCTTACTGGCTGGTAGCACACCTACAGAGGAGCAGGGAGCTATGCTAAGCAGGCAACAGAAAAGTCATGTATGTGTCTCATACACTGGGACCGGTAGTAATACTGGCTCTAAGACCATTAGACAGTAGTCTATTCATCATTACGTCCAACAATAACAAGACACTAAGCAAATGAGAAATGCTGTATGGCATAAAGACGCATTATATAACACAAGCTCCAGGCAGGCACACAATTATCAAGATATATATTGAGTCTCAGGAACTGTGCTACAGTTATTAACCTCTGTGGTGCAAATGGTTAGCGCGTTTGGTTGTTAACAGAAAGGTTGGTGGTTCAAGCCCACCCAGGGAAGTATCCTTTTTGCCGGCATGAAACACTTTAATGAAACACAGATACGTACCTCTGCTCTCTCCTGCTTAAGACCCTTTATCTGAACATTTCAATCCTCTGCGTTCTCTCTGCACCTGCAGTCAATTTCATAATTAGGATAGAAAACAAAAGGCCTAGCCCTGTAATACAACTGTAGGCATATGAGGAGGGGAAAATAAGTCAAAAGGCCATCAGCATTTGTTGATCTGGCTTGAAGGCTGTAAGTGTAAGGACCTTGTGGCGCAACGGTAGCGCGTCTGACTCCAGATCAGAAGGTTGCGTGGTCAAATCACGTCGGGGTCACTGCTTACCATTTTATTCCCCACTGAGTTCATATATTTCCTTTCGAAAACAAAGTCAAAGGAACGCAGCCTTGCATTGGCCGGGAATCGAACCCGGGCCTCCCGCGTGGCAGGCGAGAATTCTACCACTGAACCACCAATGCTTCACATGGGGAGTTCACAGGCATAGCTCTGTCCAAGACAGTGATCAGGTGCACACACTTAAATTGTACACAGATGAACAAAGTGTGCGCAGCAGACATGACAACGCCAAAGTTTCACATGATGATGGCTTATATAAGACAAGCTCCAGGCAGGCACATACATATCAAGATATATATTGAGTCTAAGGAAAGATGCTGTAGTCACTCGTCTCTGTGGCGCAATCGGTTAGCGCGTTCGGCTGTTAACCGAAAGGTTGGTGGTTCAAGCCCACCCAGGGACGTATTATTTTGCCTGAATGAAACACTTGAATGGAAAACAGATACATACCTTTGCTCTCTCCTGCTGGACACCCTTTCCCTGAATATTTCAATTCTCTGCGTTCTCTCGGCACCTGCAGTCAATTTCATAATTAGGATAGAAAACAAAAGGTCAAGCTCTGTAATACAACTGTAGGCATATGAGGAGGGGAAAATAAGTCAAAAGGCCCACAGCATTTGTTGATCTGGCTCCGAAAGCTGTAAGTGTAAGGACCTCGTGGTGCAACGGTAGCGCGTCTGACTCCAGATCAGAAGGTTGCGTGTTCAAATCACGTCGGGGTCACTGCTTACCATTTTATTCCCCACTGAGGTCATATATTTCCTTTCGAAAACAAAGTCAAAAGAAAGCAGTCTTGTATTGGCCGGGAATCGAACCCGGGCCTCCCGCGTGGCAGGCGAGAATTCTACCACTGAACCACCAATGCTTCACATGGGTTGTTCACAGGCAGAGCTCTGCCCAAGACAGTGATCAGGTGCACACACTTAAATTGTACACATATGAACAAAGTGTGCGCAGCAGACATGATAACGCCAACGTTTCACATGAAGATGGCAAGAATCAGATGCAGGAGACTATAACTATGAATGTCTTTGCATTTGCTGAGGTCACTGGCTTGGGACTAGAGTTGTGTTTATCAGGGCATGATGGCAGGCTGCTCCCGACAAAAGTGGTTCACAGAATGCACCCGCCAGATCACCAGCACTATTGTGTTTCAGATTATCTCACTGAACTCTCCTCCTGGAAAATCCTTCCCACTGGCTTTCCCAGATTCTGTGTCCTCCCCTAAATGCTGGGGTGAAACGGGCAGAGTTCTGCGCCCTGCGTCCCTTTACGCGTCCCTAACGCGCTCCCAACGCGGCCTACAGCCCTGGTCGGGCTTAGATCACTGGAGCCTTTTGTGACCAAGAACTCCGGAAGCCTAGGGTCAGGCCTGTTGCACAGGCATATTGTGCCTTGCCAATCCGGGATTGTTGTGTTTCAGGGCCTAGCCATCAATACTCCTGGGATTTCTTTCCCTGAGAACCCTCTTGTCCCTGTCCTCCCACAAGCCCCAGCTTTTATGTAAAATAAAGTGTGCACCATGGGCCTTCCCCTATTTGCTCTCTCCCCAATCTCTTTCTCCAAAGCTGAGCTCTGAAGGTAAATGTATCTATCTGAGTGAGGGGCTAGGGAGGGCCTTTCCCAGCAGTCTTACAAGTCAAGAGTTCAGAGAAAGCACCTGCTATGGGAGGGAGACTTTGCTCACAGAGAAGTCAAGTCTAACATAACACATCTGATGGGCAAGGCAAGTCAAGTCAAGTCAAGTCATAAAATTTATATAGCGCACTACATACCCAGAGGGTTTCAAGGCGCTTAGGAAGGGGAGGAGGATTATTTGTCAAATATCCACGTTTTAAGCTGCTTTCTGAACGCTGGGTGATTCTGGGTGAGGCGAAGGTAAGCGGGGAGTGAGTTCCATGTTTTGGCAGCCAGGTATGAGAAGGATCTGCCTCCCATGGTGGTCTTGTTGATGCGAGGTACAGTGGCGAAGGCTTGGTTGGAAGAGCGAAGTTGGCGGGAGGGGGTGTAGAAGGACAGTCGAGAGTTGAGGCAATCTGGTCCGATGTCGTAGAGTGATTTGTGTGCGTGGGTAAGCAGTCGGAAAGTAATCCTTTTATTGACGGGTAGCCAGTGGAGGTCTTTAAGGTGACCAGAGATGTGTTCGTTGCGTGGGATGTCTAGTATGAGCCTGGCTGAGGCGTTTTGGATTCGTTGGAGTTTCTTCTGGAGTTTTGCGGTAGTACCTGCGTAGAGGGTGTTTCCATAGTCCAGTCGGCTCGTGACTAGAGCGTGGGTGACTGTTTTCCTTGTTTCGGTGGGGATCCAGCGAAATGTTTTTCTGAGCATGCGAAGAATGTTAAAGCAGGAAGAGGATACGGCGCTGACTTGTCTGTTCATTGAGAGTGACGAATCCAGGATGACGCCAAGGTTCCGTGCATGGTCTGTCGGGATGGGTGCATTTCCGAGGGCTTCCGGCCACCAGGAGTCGTCCCATGCAGAGGGGGATGTACCTAAGATGAGGACTTCTGTTTTGTCTGAGTTCAGTTTCAGACGGCTTTGTTTCATCCATTCGGCGACTTCTTTCATTCCTTCGTGTAGGTTATTTTTGGCGGTGCTGGGGTCCTTGGTGAGAGATAGTATCAGTTGAGTGTCATCCGCGTAAGAGATGATGTTGAGGTTGTGTTGGCGGGCGATAGCCGCGAGGGGGCTCATGTATACGTTGAAGAGGGTGGGACTGAGTGAGGATCCTTGTGGTACGCCGCAGATGATTTCAGAGGCCTCGGACTTGAATGGTGGGAGGCGTACTCTCTGGGTTCTTCCGGTGAGGAACGAGGTGATCCATTCCAGTGCCTTTCCTTGGATTCCGATGTTTCTGAGGCGTTGTAACAGGGTGCTGTGGCAGACTGTGTCGAAGGCTGCAGAGAGGTCGAGGAGGATGAGGGCGACTGTGTCTCCATTGTCCAGTAGAGTTCGAATGTCGTCTGTTGCTGCGATGAGGGCGGTCTCAGTGCTGTGTTTGGTTCGGAAGCCAGATTGTGAGGGGTCGAGTGATTTGTTGGCTTCGAGGAAGGCGGCGAGCTGGTTGTTGACAGCTTTCTCGATGACTTTGGCCGGGAATGGAAGAAGCGAGATGGGGCGGTAGTTTTTGAGTTCGGTGGGGTCTGCTGTTGGTTTTTTCAGAAGGGCGGTGAGTTCAGCGTGTTTCCAGTCTTCTGGGAAGGTAGCGGAGTTGAAGGAGCAGTTGATGACGTCTCGGAGGTGCGGAGCTATGACGGAGTCTGCTTTGTTGAAGATGTGGTGAGGGCATGGGTCTGTGGGGGATCCAGAGTGGATGGAATTCATCAGGCGGATGGTGTCCTCAGTGGAGATTGGGTTCCAGGCGTTAAGGGTGTTAACGGGGGGAAGATGGTCAGCTGATGGTAGGGTGGGTTGGCTTCCGGGTTGGTTGTCAAAGCTGTTGTGGATGTCAGCAATCTTGTTGTGGAAAAAAGAGGCTAGGGAATCGCAGAGGGTTTGAGAGGGGGTGATGTCGTTGGAGTTGGCCGAGGGGTTGGAAAATTCCTTGACGATGTTGAAAAGTTCCTTGCTATTGTGGGCGTTGTTGTCAAGTCGATCCTTGAATGCTGTTTTCTTGGCTTTTCGGATCAGTTGGTGGTGAGTACGGATGGCGCTTTTGAAGGCGTCCTTGGTGCTGGTGGATGGGTCTTTTTTCCAGGCCTTTTCAAGGGATCGGCACAGTTTCTTGGACTTCTTGAGGTCATCGTTGAACCATGAGGCCTTCTTGATGCCAAGTTTGTGTTGACGTTTTTTCAGTGGTGCTAAGGTGTCGGCGGTGTTGGATAACCAAAGGGTGAGGTTGGAGGCGGCTTCGTTGGTGTTAGAAGAGAGGGCTGGGGAGGTTTGAAGGAGTGATGTGGAGATCTGCTCCGTGGTGATTTTGTTCCAGTTTCTTTGTAGAGTAGGTTGGAGGAGGATGATGGGTTTCGGCTTGTTGTAGGTGAAGTGAACGCAGCTGTGGTCAGTCCAGAGGAGATCCGTAGTGTGTCTGAAGGAGACATGGTTGCTGGAGGTGAAGATGGGGTCGAGTGTGTGACCTGCGATGTGGGTGGGGGAAGTGACTAGTTGTTTAAGTCCGAGGTTGGCGAGGTTGTCTAAGAGGGTGGCGGTGTTGCGGTCGTTGATCTTCTCAAGGTGGAAGTTGAGGTCTCCCAGGAGGATGTAGTCTTTGGAGGGGAGCGCGTGTGGGGTGATGAAGTCCGTGATGTCTTCACTGAATTTTGCGCGGGGTCCTGGTGGTCTGTAGAGGAGGGTGCCTCTGAGTGTGGTCTTGGGGTCGATGTGGATCTGGAAGTGGAGGTGTTCAGAGTTGGCGAGGTTGGCGTCAGAGCTGGTTGAGATGCGGATTGATTTCTTATGGACGATAGCGATTCCTCCTCCTGTGTGGTCAGTGCGGTCCTTGCGTGTGATCTTATAGTCATCAGGGATAGCGATGGCGATGTCAGGGGCGGAGGAAGCGTTCATCCATGTTTCCGTTAGGAAGGCGACGTCAGGAGAGATGGTGTCTAGTAGGTTCCAAAGGTCAATGGCGTGCCTGTGGACCGAGCGGGTGTTGAGAAGGATGCATTGTAGGTGGTTGGGGTCAGGAATCTGTGTTGTGGTCGTAGCGGAGATGTTTTCGGTTCCGCTGAATCTGCAGTAGTAGCATGAGAAAGGTCCATGGGTGTGTCCAGGAGCGGCTTGGACGCAGGAGGGGGCGCGGCCGGGGTCAAGGGCTAGGAGGGAGGCGGCATCATAGGTAATGCGGGGGGCTGGGGAGCGTGAGGGGCAGGGGGTCTGGCACTGGGCGCGGTCCTGGCGCGGACGGGCGTAGACGGGCTTACCTTTGGCGCACCTTCGGCGTGTACGTAGCGCGTGGACGCTGCGCGTTGGGACATCTGACATTAATGGACAGTGGAGGGGGCGGAGCGTGGGAGGGGCAGCAGGGAGGCGGTAGTGTGGCTGAGGGGCGGGCCTGGGGAGGTCAACAACAACAAAATGGAGGGTCCGAGTGGTAGGCAGACAGGGGTAACAATAGCAGAAATACAGCGAGTAAGCACAATCTGTCCTAAAGCGCTATGTTAATACAGCACAGTCTCACCAAAAGCGCTATGCAAATATAGCACAATCTGTCCTAAAGCGCTATGTTACTACAGCACAGTCTCACCAAAATCGCTATGCAAATATAGCACAATCTGTCCTAAAGCGCTATGTTACTACAGCACAGTCTCACCAAAAGCGCTATGCAAATATATCACAATCTGACCAAAGGCGCTTTACAAATGCGGCAATAATGATTCCAAAAGCGCAGAGAGAGCCAGGTAATCAGCAGAGGCGCCAAAATACAAATGCAGCAGCAGTTTAGTTTTTAGTGCGTTACAGCGATACCAGGGATCGTCGCAGCTGAAGCACAGGAGGAGCGTGGTGGAGCGGCCGTACTGGAGCTGGTCCAGGTGGTCACAATCAGGCTGGGGGAGAGGAAGGCTCGATGAACGTGGGTGGGAGGGGCAGCAGGGAGGCGGTAGTGTGGCTGAGGGGCGGGCCTGGGGAGGTCAACAACAACAAAATGGAGGGTCCGAGTGGTAGGCAGACAGGGGTAACAATAGCAGAAATACAGCGAGTAAGCACAATCTGTCCTAAAGCGCTATGTTAATACAGCACAGTCTCACCAAAAGCGCTATGCAAATATAGCACAATCTGTCCTAAAGCGCTATGTTACTACAGCACAGTCTCACCAAAAGCGCTATGCAAATATAGCACAATCTGTCCTAAAGCGCTATGTTACTACAGCACAGTCTCACCAAAAGCGCTATGCAAATATATCACAATCTGACCAAAGGCGCTTTACAAATGCGGCAATAATGATTCCAAAAGCGCAGAGAGAGCCAGGTAATCAGCAGAGGCGCCAAAATACAAATGCAGCAGCAGTTTAGTTTTTAGTGCGTTACAGCGATACCAGGGATCGTCGCAGCTGAAGCACAGGAGGAGCGTGGTGGAGCGGCCGTACTGGAGCTGGTCCAGGTGGTCACGCCTTACTGGCTGGTAGCACACCTACAGAGGAGCAGGGAGCTATGCTAAGCAGGCAACAGAAAAGTCATGTATGTGTCTCATACACTGGGACCGGTAGTAATACTGGCTCTAAGACCATTAGACAGTAGTCTATTCATCATTACGTCCAACAATAACAAGACACTAAGCAAATGAGAAATGCTGTATGGCATAAAGACGCATTATATAACACAAGCTCCAGGCAGGCACACAATTATCAAGATATATATTGAGTCTCAGGAACTGTGCTACAGTTATTAACTTCTGTGGTGCAAATGGTTAGCGCGTTCGGTTGTTAACAGAAAGGTTGGTGGTTCAAGCCCACCCAGGGAAGTATCCTTTTTGCCGGCATGAAACACTTTAATGAAACACAGATACGTACCTCTGCTCTCTCCTGCTTAAGACCCTTTATCTGAACATTTCAATCCTCTGCGTTCTCTCTGCACCTGCAGTCAATTTCATAATTAGGATAGAAAACAAAAGGCCTAGCCCTGTAATACAACTGTAGGCATATGAGGAGGGGAAAATAAGTCAAAAGGCCATCAGCATTTGTTGATCTGGCTTGAAGGCTGTAAGTGTAAGGACCTTGTGGCGCAGCGGTAGCGCGTCTGACTCCAGATCAGAAGGTTGCGTGGTCAAATCACGTCGGGGTCACTGCTTACCATTTTATTCCCCACTGAGTTCATATATTTCCTTTCGAAAACAAAGTCAAAGGAACGCAGCCTTGCATTGGCCGGGAATCGAACCCGGGCCTCCCGCGTGGCAGGCGAGAATTCTACCACTGAACCACCAATGCTTCACATGGGGAGTTCACAGGCATAGCTCTGTCCAAGACAGTGATCAGGTGCACACACTTAAATTGTACACATATGAACAAAGTGTGCGCAGCAGACATGACAACGCCAAAGTTTCACATGATGATGGCTTATATAAGACAAGCTCCAGGCAGGCACATACATATCAAGATATATATTGAGTCTAAGGAAAGATGCTGTAGTCACTCGTCTCTGTGGCGCAATCGGTTAGCGCGTTCGGCTGTTAACCGAAAGGTTGGTGGTTCAAGCCCACCCAGGGACGTATTATTTTGCCTGAATGGAAAACAGATACATACCTTTGCTCTCTCCTGCTGGACACCCTTTCCCTGAATATTTCAATTCTCTGCGTTCTCTCGGCACCTGCAGTCAATTTCATAATTAGGATAGAAAACAAAAGGTCAAGCTCTGTAATACAACTGTAGGCATATGAGGAGGGGAAAATAAGTCAAAAGGCCCACAGCATTTGTTGATCTGGCTCCGAAAGCTGTAAGTGTAAGGACCTCGTGGCGCAACGGTAGCGCGTCTGACTCCAGATCAGAAGGTTGCGTGTTCAAATCACGTCGGGGTCACTGCTTACCATTTTATTCCCCACTGAGGTCATATATTTCCTTTCGAAAACAAAGTCAAAAGAAAGCAGTCTTGCATTGGCCAGGAATCTAACCCGGGCCTCCCGCGTGGCAGGCGAGAATTCTACCACTGAACCACCAATGCTTCACATGGGTTGTTCACAGGCAGAGCTCTGCCCAAGACAGTGATCAGGTGCACACACTTAAATTGTACACATATGAACAAAGTGTGCGCAGCAGATATGATAACGCCAACGTTTCACATGAAGATGGCAAGAATCAGATGCAGGAGACTATAACTATGAATGTCTTTGCATTTGCTGAGGTCACTGGCTTGGGACTAGAGTTGTGTTTATCAGGGCATGATGGCAGGCTGCTCCCGACAAAAGTGGTTCACAGAATGCACCCGCCAGATCACCAGCACTATTGTGTTTCAGATTATCTCACTGAACTCTCCTCCTGGAAAATCCTTCCCACTGGCTTTCCCAGATTCTGTGTCCTCCCCTAAATGCTGGGGTGAAACGGGCAGAGTTCTGCGCCCTGCGTCCCTTTACGCGTCCCTAACGCGCTCCCAACGCGGCCTACAGCCCTGGTCGGGCTTAGATCACTGGAGCCTTTTGTGACCAAGAACTCCGGAAGCCTAGGGTCAGGCCTGTTGCACAGGCATATTGTGCCTTGCCAATCCGGGATTGTTGTGTTTCAGGGCCTAGCCATCAATACTCCTGGGATTTCTTTCCCTGAGAACCCTCTTGTCCCTGTCCTCCCACAAGCCCCAGCTTTTATGTAAAATAAAGTGTGCACCATGGGCCTTCCCCTATTTGCTCTCTCCCCAATCTCTTTCTCCAAAGCTGAGCTCTGAAGGTAAATGTATCTATCTGAGTGAGGGGCTAGGGAGGGCCTTTCCCAGCAGTCTTACAAGTCAAGAGTTCAGAGAAAGCACCTGCTATGGGAGGGAGACTTTGCTCACAGAGAAGTCAAGTCTAACATAACACATCTGATGGGCAAGGCACACGCCTTACTGGCTGGTAGCACACCTACAGAGGAGCAGGGAGCTATGCTAAGCAGGCAACAGAAAAGTCATGTATGTGTCTCATACACTGGGACCGGTAGTAATACTGGCTCTAAGACCATTAGACAGTAGTCTATTCATCATTACGTCCAACAATAACAAGACACTAAGCAAATGAGAAATGCTGTATGGCATAAAGACGCATTATATAACACAAGCTCCAGGCAGGCACACAATTATCAAGATATATATTGAGTCTCAGGAACTGTGCTACAGTTATTAACCTCTGTGGTGCAAATGGTTAGCGCGTTCGGTTGTTAACAGAAAGGTTGGTGGTTCAAGCCCACCCAGGGAAGTATCCTTTTTGCCGGCATGAAACACTTTAATGAAACACAGATACGTACCTCTGCTCTCTCCTGCTTAAGACCCTTTATCTGAACATTTCAATCCTCTGCGTTCTCTCTGCACCTGCAGTCAATTTCATAATTAGGATAGAAAACAAAAGGCCTAGCCCTGTAATACAACTGTAGGCATATGAGGAGGGGAAAATAAGTCAAAAGGCCATCAGCATTTGTTGATCTGGCTTGAAGGCTGTAAGTGTAAGGACCTTGTGGCGCAACGGTAGCGCGTCTGACTCCAGATCAGAAGGTTGCGTGGTCAAATCACTTCGGGGTCACTGCTTACCATTTTATTCCCCACTGAGTTCATATATTTCCTTTCGAAAACAAAGTCAAAGGAACGCAGCCTTGCATTGGCCGGGAATCGAACCCGGGCCTCCCGCGTGGCAGGCGAGAATTCTACCACTGAACCACCAATGCTTCACATGGTGAGTTCACAGGCATAGCTCTGTCCAAGACAGTGATCAGGTGCACACACTTAAATTGTACACATATGAACAAAGTGTGCGCAGCAGACATGACAACGCCAAAGTTTCACATGATGATGGCTTATATAAGACAAGCTCCAGGCAGGCACATACATATCAAGATATATATTGAGTCTAAGGAAAGATGCTGTAGTCACTCGTCTCTGTGGCGCAATCGGTTAGCGCGTTCGGCTGTTAACCGAAAGGTTGGTGGTTCAAGCCCACCCAGGGATGTATTATTTTGCCTGAATGAAACACTTGAATGGAAAACAGATACATACCTTTGCTCTCTCCTGCTGGACACCCTTTCCCTGAATATTTCAATTCTCTGCGTTCTCTCGGCACCTGCAGTCAATTTCATAATTAGGATAGAAAACAAAAGGTCAAGCTCTGTAATACAACTGTAGGCATATGAGGAGGGGAAAATAAGTCAAAAGGCCCACAGCATTTGTTGATCTGGCTCCGAAAGCTGTAAGTGTAAGGACCTCGTGGCGCAACGGTAGCGCGTCTGACTCCAGATCAGAAGGTTGCGTGTTCAAATCACATCGGGGTCACTGCTTACCATTTTATTCCCCACTGAGGTCATATATTTCCTTTCGAAAACAAAGTCAAAAGAAAGCAGTCTTGCATTGGCTGGGAATCGAACCCGGGCCTCCCGCATGGCAGGCGAGAATTCTACCACTGGACCACCAATGCTTCACATGGGTTGTTCACAGGCAGAGCTCTGCCCAAGACAGTGATCAGGTGCACACACTTAAATTGTACACATATGAACAAAGTGTGCGCAGCAGACATGATAACGCCAACGTTTCACATGAAGATGGCAAGAATCAGATGCAGGAGACTATAACTATGAATGTCTTTGCATTTGCTGAGGTCACTGGCTTGGGACTAGAGTTGTGTTTATCAGGGCATGATGGCAGGCTGCTCCCGACAAAAGTGGTTCACAGAATGCACCCGCCAGATCACCAGCACTATTGTGTTTCAGATTATCTCACTGAACTCTCCTCCTGGAAAATCCTTCCCACTGGCTTTCCCAGATTCTGTGTCCTCCCCTAAATGCTGGGGTGAAACGGGCAGAGTTCTGCGCCCTGCGTCCCTTTACACGTCCCTAACGCGCTCCCAACGCGGCCTACAGCCCTGGTCGGGCACAGCCCTGGTCGGGCTTAGATCACTGGAGCCTTTTGTGACCAAGAACTCCGGAAGCCTAGGGTCAGGCCTGTTGCACAGGCATATTGTGCCTTGCCAATCCGGGATTGTTGTGTTTCAGGGCCTAGCCATCAATACTCCTGGGATTTCTTTCCCTGAGAACCCTCTTGTCCCTGTCCTCCCACAAGCCCCAGCTTTTATGTAAAATAAAGTGTGCACCATGGGCCTTCCCCTATTTGCTCTCTCCCCAATCTCTTTCTCCAAAGCTGAGCTCTGAAGGTAAATGTATCTATCTGAGTGAGGGGCTAGGGAGGGCCTTTCCCAGCAGTCTTACAAGTCAAGAGTTCAGAGAAAGCACCTGCTATGGGAGGGAGACTTTGCTCACAGAGAAGTCAAGTCTAACATAACACATCTGATGGGCAAGGCACACGCCTTACTGGCTGGTAGCACACCTACAGAGGAGCAGGGAGCTATGCTAAGCAGGCAACAGAAAAGTCATGTATGTGTCTCATACACTGGGACCGGTAGTAATACTGGCTCTAAGACCATTAGACAGTAGTCTATTCATCATTACGTCCAACAATAACAAGACACTAAGCAAATGAGAAATGCTGTATGGCATAAAGACGCATTATATAACACAAGCTCCAGGCAGGCACACAATTATCAAGATATATATTGAGTCTCAGGAACTGTGCTACAGTTATTAACCTCTGTGGTGCAAATGGTTAGCGCGTTTGGTTGTTAACAGAAAGGTTGGTGGTTCAAGCCCACCCAGGGAAGTATCCTTTTTGCCGGCATGAAACACTTTAATGAAACACAGATACGTACCTCTGCTCTCTCCTGCTTAAGACCCTTTATCTGAACATTTCAATCCTCTGCGTTCTCTCTGCACCTGCAGTCAATTTCATAATTAGGATAGAAAACAAAAGGCCTAGCCCTGTAATACAACTGTAGGCATATGAGGAGGGGAAAATAAGTCAAAAGGCCATCAGCATTTGTTGATCTGGCTTGAAGGCTGTAAGTGTAAGGACCTTGTGGCGCAACGGTAGCGCGTCTGACTCCAGATCAGAAGGTTGCGTGGTCAAATCACGTCGGGGTCACTGCTTACCATTTTATTCCCCACTGAGTTCATATATTTCCTTTCGAAAACAAAGTCAAAGGAACGCAGCCTTGCATTGGCCGGGAATCGAACCCGGGCCTCCCGCGTGGCAGGCGAGAATTCTACCACTGAACCACCAATGCTTCACATGGGGAGTTCACAGGCATAGCTCTGTCCAAGACAGTGATCAGGTGCACACACTTAAATTGTACACAGATGAACAAAGTGTGCGCAGCAGACATGACAACGCCAAAGTTTCACATGATGATGGCTTATATAAGACAAGCTCCAGGCAGGCACGTACATATCAAGATATATAATGAGTCTAAGGAAAGATGCTGTAGTCACTCGTCTCTGTGGCGCAATCGGTTAGCGCGTTCGGCTGTTAACCGAAAGGTTGGTGGTTCAAGCCCACCCAGGGACGTATTATTTTGCCTGAATGAAACACTTGAATGGAAAACAGATACATACCTTTGCTCTCTCCTGCTGGACACCCTTTCCCTGAATATTTCAATTCTCTGCGTTCTCTCGGCACCTGCAGTCAATTTCATAATTAGGATAGAAAACAAAAGGTCAAGCTCTGTAATACAACTGTAGGCATATGAGGAGGGGAAAATAAGTCAAAAGGCCCACAGCATTTGTTGATCTGGCTCCGAAAGCTGTAAGTGTAAGGACCTCGTGGCGCAACGGTAGCGCGTCTGACTCCAGATCAGAAGGTTGTGTGTTCAAATCACGTCGGGGTCACTGCTTACCATTTTATTCCCCACTGAGGTCATATATTTCCTTTCGAAAACAAAGTCAAAAGAAAGCAGTCTTGCATTGGCCAGGAATCTAACCCGGGCCTCCCGCGTGGCAGGCGAGAATTCTACCACTGAACCACCAATGCTTCACATGGGTTGTTCACAGGCAGAGCTCTGCCCAAGACAGTGATCAGGTGCACACACTTAAATTGTACACATATGAACAAAGTGTGCGCAGCAGATATGATAACGCCAACGTTTCACATGAAGATGGCAAGAATCAGATGCAGGAGACTATAACTATGAATGTCTTTGCATTTGCTGAGGTCACTGGCTTGGGACTAGAGTTGTGTTTATCAGGGCATGATGGCAGGCTGCTCCCGACAAAAGTGGTTCACAGAATGCACCCGCCAGATCACCAGCACTATTGTGTTTCAGATTATCTCACTGAACTCTCCTCCTGGAAAATCCTTCCCACTGGCTTTCCCAGATTCTGTGTCCTCCCCTAAATGCTGGGGTGAAACGGGCAGAGTTCTGCGCCCTGCGTCCCTTTACGCGTCCCTAACGCGCTCCCAACGCGGCCTACAGCCCTGGTCGGGCTTAGATCACTGGAGCCTTTTGTGACCAAGAACTCCGGAAGCCTAGGGTCAGGCCTGTTGCACAGGCATATTGTGCCTTGCCAATCCGGGATTGTTGTGTTTCAGGGCCTAGCCATCAATACTCCTGGGATTTCTTTCCCTGAGAACCCTCTTGTCCCTGTCCTCCCACAAGCCCCAGCTTTTATGTAAAATAAAGTGTGCACCATGGGCCTTCCCCTATTTGCTCTCTCCCCAATCTCTTTCTCCAAAGCTGAGCTCTGAAGGTAAATGTATCTATCTGAGTGAGGGGCTAGGGAGGGCCTTTCCCAGCAGTCTTACAAGTCAAGAGTTCAGAGAAAGCACCTGCTATGGGAGGGAGACTTTGCTCACAGAGAAGTCAAGTCTAACATAACACATCTGATGGGCAAGGCACACGCCTTACTGGCTGGTAGCACACCTACAGAGGAGCAGGGAGCTATGCTAAGCAGGCAACAGAAAAGTCATGTATGTGTCTCATACACTGGGACCGGTAGTAATACTGGCTCTAAGACCATTAGACAGTAGTCTATTCATCATTACGTCCAACAATAACAAGACACTAAGCAAATGAGAAATGCTGTATGGCATAAAGACGCATTATATAACACAAGCTCCAGGCAGGCACACAATTATCAAGATATATATTGAGTCTCAGGAACTGTGCTACAGTTATTAACCTCTGTGGTGCAAATGGTTAGCGCGTTCGGTTGTTAACAGAAAGGTTGGTGGTTCAAGCCCACCCAGGGAAGTATCCTTTTTGCCGGCATGAAACACTTTAATGAAACACAGATACGTACCTCTGCTCTCTCCTGCTTAAGACCCTTTATCTGAACATTTCAATCCTCTGCGTTCTCTCTGCACCTGCAGTCAATTTCATAATTAGGATAGAAAACAAAAGGCCTAGCCCTGTAATACAACTGTAGGCATATGAGGAGGGGAAAATAAGTCAAAAGGCCATCAGCATTTGTTGATCTGGCTTGAAGGCTGTAAGTGTAAGGACCTTGTGGCGCAACGGTAGCGCGTCTGACTCCAGATCAGAAGGTTGCGTGGTCAAATCACTTCGGGGTCACTGCTTACCATTTTATTCCCCACTGAGTTCATATATTTCCTTTCGAAAACAAAGTCAAAGGAACGCAGCCTTGCATTGGCCGGGAATCGAACCCGGGCCTCCCGCGTGGCAGGCGAGAATTCTACCACTGAACCACCAATGCTTCACATGGTGAGTTCACAGGCATAGCTCTGTCCAAGACAGTGATCAGGTGCACACACTTAAATTGTACACATATGAACAAAGTGTGCGCAGCAGACATGACAACGCCAAAGTTTCACATGATGATGGCTTATATAAGACAAGCTCCAGGCAGGCACATACATATCAAGATATATATTGAGTCTAAGGAAAGATGCTGTAGTCACTCGTCTCTGTGGCGCAATCGGTTAGCGCGTTCGGCTGTTAACCGAAAGGTTGGTGGTTCAAGCCCACCCAGGGATGTATTATTTTGCCTGAATGAAACACTTGAATGGAAAACAGATACATACCTTTGCTCTCTCCTGCTGGACACCCTTTCCCTGAATATTTCAATTCTCTGCGTTCTCTCGGCACCTGCAGTCAATTTCATAATTAGGATAGAAAACAAAAGGTCAAGCTCTGTAATACAACTGTAGGCATATGAGGAGGGGAAAATAAGTCAAAAGGCCCACAGCATTTGTTGATCTGGCTCCGAAAGCTGTAAGTGTAAGGACCTCGTGGCGCAACGGTAGCGCGTCTGACTCCAGATCAGAAGGTTGCGTGTTCAAATCACATCGGGGTCACTGCTTACCATTTTATTCCCCACTGAGGTCATATATTTCCTTTCGAAAACAAAGTCAAAAGAAAGCAGTCTTGCATTGGCTGGGAATCGAACCCGGGCCTCCCGCATGGCAGGCGAGAATTCTACCACTGGACCACCAATGCTTCACATGGGTTGTTCACAGGCAGAGCTCTGCCCAAGACAGTGATCAGGTGCACACACTTAAATTGTACACATATGAACAAAGTGTGCGCAGCAGACATGATAACGCCAACGTTTCACATGAAGATGGCAAGAATCAGATGCAGGAGACTATAACTATGAATGTCTTTGCATTTGCTGAGGTCACTGGCTTGGGACTAGAGTTGTGTTTATCAGGGCATGATGGCAGGCTGCTCCCGACAAAAGTGGTTCACAGAATGCACCCGCCAGATCACCAGCACTATTGTGTTTCAGATTATCTCACTGAACTCTCCTCCTGGAAAATCCTTCCCACTGGCTTTCCCAGATTCTGTGTCCTCCCCTAAATGCTGGGGTGAAACGGGCAGAGTTCTGCGCCCTGCGTCCCTTTACACGTCCCTAACGCGCTCCCAACGCGGCCTACAGCCCTGGTCGGGCACAGCCCTGGTCGGGCTTAGATCACTGGAGCCTTTTGTGACCAAGAACTCCGGAAGCCTAGGGTCAGGCCTGTTGCACAGGCATATTGTGCCTTGCCAATCCGGGATTGTTGTGTTTCAGGGCCTAGCCATCAATACTCCTGGGATTTCTTTCCCTGAGAACCCTCTTGTCCCTGTCCTCCCACAAGCCCCAGCTTTTATGTAAAATAAAGTGTGCACCATGGGCCTTCCCCTATTTGCTCTCTCCCCAATCTCTTTCTCCAAAGCTGAGCTCTGAAGGTAAATGTATCTATCTGAGTGAGGGGCTAGGGAGGGCCTTTCCCAGCAGTCTTACAAGTCAAGAGTTCAGAGAAAGCACCTGCTATGGGAGGGAGACTTTGCTCACAGAGAAGTCAAGTCTAACATAACACATCTGATGGGCAAGGCACACGCCTTACTGGCTGGTAGCACACCTACAGAGGAGCAGGGAGCTATGCTAAGCAGGCAACAGAAAAGTCATGTATGTGTCTCATACACTGGGACCGGTAGTAATACTGGCTCTAAGACCATTAGACAGTAGTCTATTCATCATTACGTCCAACAATAACAAGACACTAAGCAAATGAGAAATGCTGTATGGCATAAAGACGCATTATATAACACAAGCTCCAGGCAGGCACACAATTATCAAGATATATATTGAGTCTCAGGAACTGTGCTACAGTTATTAACCTCTGTGGTGCAAATGGTTAGCGCGTTTGGTTGTTAACAGAAAGGTTGGTGGTTCAAGCCCACCCAGGGAAGTATCCTTTTTGCCGGCATGAAACACTTTAATGAAACACAGATACGTACCTCTGCTCTCTCCTGCTTAAGACCCTTTATCTGAACATTTCAATCCTCTGCGTTCTCTCTGCACCTGCAGTCAATTTCATAATTAGGATAGAAAACAAAAGGCCTAGCCCTGTAATACAACTGTAGGCATATGAGGAGGGGAAAATAAGTCAAAAGGCCATCAGCATTTGTTGATCTGGCTTGAAGGCTGTAAGTGTAAGGACCTTGTGGCGCAACGGTAGCGCGTCTGACTCCAGATCAGAAGGTTGCGTGGTCAAATCACGTCGGGGTCACTGCTTACCATTTTATTCCCCACTGAGTTCATATATTTCCTTTCGAAAACAAAGTCAAAGGAACGCAGCCTTGCATTGGCCGGGAATCGAACCCGGGCCTCCCGCGTGGCAGGCGAGAATTCTACCACTGAACCACCAATGCTTCACATGGGGAGTTCACAGGCATAGCTCTGTCCAAGACAGTGATCAGGTGCACACACTTAAATTGTACACAGATGAACAAAGTGTGCGCAGCAGACATGACAACGCCAAAGTTTCACATGATGATGGCTTATATAAGACAAGCTCCAGGCAGGCACGTACATATCAAGATATATAATGAGTCTAAGGAAAGATGCTGTAGTCACTCGTCTCTGTGGCGCAATCGGTTAGCGCGTTCGGCTGTTAACCGAAAGGTTGGTGGTTCAAGCCCACCCAGGGACGTATTATTTTGCCTGAATGAAACACTTGAATGGAAAACAGATACATACCTTTGCTCTCTCCTGCTGGACACCCTTTCCCTGAATATTTCAATTCTCTGCGTTCTCTCGGCACCTGCAGTCAATTTCATAATTAGGATAGAAAACAAAAGGTCAAGCTCTGTAATACAACTGTAGGCATATGAGGAGGGGAAAATAAGTCAAAAGGCCCACAGCATTTGTTGATCTGGCTCCGAAAGCTGTAAGTGTAAGGACCTCGTGGCGCAACGGTAGCGCGTCTGACTCCAGATCAGAAGGTTGTGTGTTCAAATCACGTCGGGGTCACTGCTTACCATTTTATTCCCCACTGAGGTCATATATTTCCTTTCGAAAACAAAGTCAAAAGAAAGCAGTCTTGCATTGGCCAGGAATCTAACCCGGGCCTCCCGCGTGGCAGGCGAGAATTCTACCACTGAACCACCAATGCTTCACATGGGTTGTTCACAGGCAGAGCTCTGCCCAAGACAGTGATCAGGTGCACACACTTAAATTGTACACATATGAACAAAGTGTGCGCAGCAGATATGATAACGCCAACGTTTCACATGAAGATGGCAAGAATCAGATGCAGGAGACTATAACTATGAATGTCTTTGCATTTGCTGAGGTCACTGGCTTGGGACTAGAGTTGTGTTTATCAGGGCATGATGGCAGGCTGCTCCCGACAAAAGTGGTTCACAGAATGCACCCGCCAGATCACCAGCACTATTGTGTTTCAGATTATCTCACTGAACTCTCCTCCTGGAAAATCCTTCCCACTGGCTTTCCCAGATTCTGTGTCCTCCCCTAAATGCTGGGGTGAAACGGGCAGAGTTCTGCGCCCTGCGTCCCTTTACGCGTCCCTAACGCGCTCCCAACGCGGCCTACAGCCCTGGTCGGGCTTAGATCACTGGAGCCTTTTGTGACCAAGAACTCCGGAAGCCTAGGGTCAGGCCTGTTGCACAGGCATATTGTGCCTTGCCAATCCGGGATTGTTGTGTTTCAGGGCCTAGCCATCAATACTCCTGGGATTTCTTTCCCTGAGAACCCTCTTGTCCCTGTCCTCCCACAAGCCCCAGCTTTTATGTAAAATAAAGTGTGCACCATGGGCCTTCCCCTATTTGCTCTCTCCCCAATCTCTTTCTCCAAAGCTGAGCTCTGAAGGTAAATGTATCTATCTGAGTGAGGGGCTAGGGAGGGCCTTTCCCAGCAGTCTTACAAGTCAAGAGTTCAGAGAAAGCACCTGCTATGGGAGGGAGACTTTGCTCACAGAGAAGTCAAGTCTAACATAACACATCTGATGGGCAAGGCACACGCCTTACTGGCTGGTAGCACACCTACAGAGGAGCAGGGAGCTATGCTAAGCAGGCAACAGAAAAGTCATGTATGTGTCTCATACACTGGGACCGGTAGTAATACTGGCTCTAAGACCATTAGACAGTAGTCTATTCATCATTACGTCCAACAATAACAAGACACTAAGCAAATGAGAAATGCTGTATGGCATAAAGACGCATTATATAACACAAGCTCCAGGCAGGCACACAATTATCAAGATATATATTGAGTCTCAGGAACTGTGCTACAGTTATTAACCTCTGTGGTGCAAATGGTTAGCGCGTTTGGTTGTTAACAGAAAGGTTGGTGGTTCAAGCCCACCCAGGGAAGTATCCTTTTTGCCGGCATGAAACACTTTAATGAAACACAGATACGTACCTCTGCTCTCTCCTGCTTAAGACCCTTTATCTGAACATTTCAATCCTCTGCGTTCTCTCTGCACCTGCAGTCAATTTCATAATTAGGATAGAAAACAAAAGGCCTAGCCCTGTAATACAACTGTAGGCATATGAGGAGGGGAAAATAAGTCAAAAGGCCATCAGCATTTGTTGATCTGGCTTGAAGGCTGTAAGTGTAAGGACCTTGTGGCGCAACGGTAGCGCGTCTGACTCCAGATCAGAAGGTTGCGTGGTCAAATCACGTCGGGGTCACTGCTTACCATTTTATTCCCCACTGAGTTCATATATTTCCTTTCGAAAACAAAGTCAAAGGAACGCAGCCTTGCATTGGCCGGGAATCGAACCCGGGCCTCCCGCGTGGCAGGCGAGAATTCTACCACTGAACCACCAATGCTTCACATGGGGAGTTCACAGGCATAGCTCTGTCCAAGACAGTGATCAGGTGCACACACTTAAATTGTACACAGATGAACAAAGTGTGCGCAGCAGACATGACAACGCCAAAGTTTCACATGATGATGGCTTATATAAGACAAGCTCCAGGCAGGCACGTACATATCAAGATATATAATGAGTCTAAGGAAAGATGCTGTAGTCACTCGTCTCTGTGGCGCAATCGGTTAGCGCGTTCGGCTGTTAACCGAAAGGTTGGTGGTTCAAGCCCACCCAGGGACGTATTATTTTGCCTGAATGAAACACTTGAATGGAAAACAGATACATACCTTTGCTCTCTCCTGCTGGACACCCTTTCCCTGAATATTTCAATTCTCTGCGTTCTCTCGGCACCTGCAGTCAATTTCATAATTAGGATAGAAAACAAAAGGTCAAGCTCTGTAATACAACTGTAGGCATATGAGGAGGGGAAAATAAGTCAAAAGGCCCACAGCATTTGTTGATCTGGCTCCGAAAGCTGTAAGTGTAAGGACCTCGTGGCGCAACGGTAGCGCGTCTGACTCCAGATCAGAAGGTTGTGTGTTCAAATCACGTCGGGGTCACTGCTTACCATTTTATTCCCCACTGAGGTCATATATTTCCTTTCGAAAACAAAGTCAAAAGAAAGCAGTCTTGCATTGGCCAGGAATCTAACCCGGGCCTCCCGCGTGGCAGGCGAGAATTCTACCACTGAACCACCAATGCTTCACATGGGTTGTTCACAGGCAGAGCTCTGCCCAAGACAGTGATCAGGTGCACACACTTAAATTGTACACATATGAACAAAGTGTGCGCAGCAGATATGATAACGCCAACGTTTCACATGAAGATGGCAAGAATCAGATGCAGGAGACTATAACTATGAATGTCTTTGCATTTGCTGAGGTCACTGGCTTGGGACTAGAGTTGTGTTTATCAGGGCATGATGGCAGGCTGCTCCCGACAAAAGTGGTTCACAGAATGCACCCGCCAGATCACCAGCACTATTGTGTTTCAGATTATCTCACTGAACTCTCCTCCTGGAAAATCCTTCCCACTGGCTTTCCCAGATTCTGTGTCCTCCCCTAAATGCTGGGGTGAAACGGGCAGAGTTCTGCGCCCTGCGTCCCTTTACGCGTCCCTAACGCGCTCCCAACGCGGCCTACAGCCCTGGTCGGGCTTAGATCACTGGAGCCTTTTGTGACCAAGAACTCCGGAAGCCTAGGGTCAGGCCTGTTGCACAGGCATATTGTGCCTTGCCAATCCGGGATTGTTGTGTTTCAGGGCCTAGCCATCAATACTCCTGGGATTTCTTTCCCTGAGAACCCTCTTGTCCCTGTCCTCCCACAAGCCCCAGCTTTTATGTAAAATAAAGTGTGCACCATGGGCCTTCCCCTATTTGCTCTCTCCCCAATCTCTTTCTCCAAAGCTGAGCTCTGAAGGTAAATGTATCTATCTGAGTGAGGGGCTAGGGAGGGCCTTTCCCAGCAGTCTTACAAGTCAAGAGTTCAGAGAAAGCACCTGCTATGGGAGGGAGACTTTGCTCACAGAGAAGTCAAGTCTAACATAACACATCTGATGGGCAAGGCACACGCCTTACTGGCTGGTAGCACACCTACAGAGGAGCAGGGAGCTATGCTAAGCAGGCAACAGAAAAGTCATGTATGTGTCTCATACACTGGGACCGGTAGTAATACTGGCTCTAAGACCATTAGACAGTAGTCTATTCATCATTACGTCCAACAATAACAAGACACTAAGCAAATGAGAAATGCTGTATGGCATAAAGACGCATTATATAACACAAGCTCCAGGCAGGCACACAATTATCAAGATATATATTGAGTCTCAGGAACTGTGCTACAGTTATTAACCTCTGTGGTGCAAATGGTTAGCGCGTTCGGTTGTTAACAGAAAGGTTGGTGGTTCAAGCCCACCCAGGGAAGTATCCTTTTTGCCGGCATGAAACACTTTAATGAAACACAGATACGTACCTCTGCTCTCTCCTGCTTAAGACCCTTTATCTGAACATTTCAATCCTCTGCGTTCTCTCTGCACCTGCAGTCAATTTCATAATTAGGATAGAAAACAAAAGGCCTAGCCCTGTAATACAACTGTAGGCATATGAGGAGGGGAAAATAAGTCAAAAGGCCATCAGCATTTGTTGATCTGGCTTGAAGGCTGTAAGTGTAAGGACCTTGTGGCGCAACGGTAGCGCGTCTGACTCCAGATCAGAAGGTTGCGTGGTCAAATCACGTCGGGGTCACTGCTTACCATTTTATTCCCCACTGAGTTCATATATTTCCTTTCGAAAACAAAGTCAAAGGAACGCAGCCTTGCATTGGCCGGGAATCGAACCCGGGCCTCCCGCGTGGCAGGCGAGAATTCTACCACTGAACCACCAATGCTTCACATGGGGAGTTCACAGGCATAGCTCTGTCCAAGACAGTGATCAGGTGCACACACTTAAATTGTACACATATGAACAAAGTGTGCGCAGCAGACATGACAACGCCAAAGTTTCACATGATGATGGCTTATATAAGACAAGCTCCAGGCAGGCACATACATATCAAGATATATATTGAGTCTAAGGAAAGATGCTGTAGTCACTCGTCTCTGTGGCGCAATCGGTTAGCGCGTTCGGCTGTTAACCGAAAGGTTGGTGGTTCAAGCCCACCCAGGGACGTATTATTTTGCCTGAATGAAACACTTGAATGGAAAACAGATACATACCTTTGCTCTCTCCTGCTGGACACCCTTTCCCTGAATATTTCAATTCTCTGCGTTCTCTCGGCACCTGCAGTCAATTTCATAATTAGGATAGAAAACAAAAGGTCAAGCTCTGTAATACAACTGTAGGCATATGAGGAGGGGAAAATAAGTCAAAAGGCCCACAGCATTTGTTGATCTGGCTCCGAAAGCTGTAAGTGTAAGGACCTCGTGGCGCAACGGTAGCGCGTCTGACTCCAGATCAGAAGGTTGCGTGTTCAAATCACGTCGGGGTCACTGCTTACCATTTTATTCCCCACTGAGGTCATATATTTCCTTTCGAAAACAAAGTCAAAAGAAAGCAGTCTTGCATTGGCTGGGAATCGAACCCGGGCCTCCCGCGTGGCAGGCGAGAATTCTACCACTGAACCACCAATGCTTCACATGGGTTGTTCACAGGCAGAGCTCTGCCCAAGACAGTGATCAGGTGCACACACTTAAATTGTACACATATGAACAAAGTGTGCGCAGCAGACATGATAACGCCAACGTTTCACATGAAGATGGCAAGAATCAGATGCAGGAGACTATAACTATGAATGTCTTTGCATTTGCTGAGGTCACTGGCTTGGGACTAGAGTTGTGTTTATCAGGGCATGATGGCAGGCTGCTCCCGACAAAAGTGGTTCACAGAATGCACCCGCCAGATCACCAGCACTATTGTGTTTCAGATTATCTCACTGAACTCTCCTCCTGGAAAATCCTTCCCACTGGCTTTCTCAGATTCTGTGTCCTCCCCTAAATGCTGGGGTGAAACGGGCAGAGTTCTGCGCCCTGCGTCCCTTTACACGTCCCTAACGCGCTCCCAACGCGGCCTACAGCCCTGGTCGGGCACAGCCCTGGTCGGGCTTAGATCACTGGAGCCTTTTGTGACCAAGAACTCCGGAAGCCTAGGGTCAGGCCTGTTGCACAGGCATATTGTGCCTTGCCAATCCGGGATTGTTGTGTTTCAGGGCCTAGCCATCAATACTCCTGGGATTTCTTTCCCTGAGAACCCTCTTGTCCCTGTCCTCCCACAAGCCCCAGCTTTTATGTAAAATAAAGTGTGCACCATGGGCCTTCCCCTATTTGCTCTCTCCCCAATCTCTTTCTCCAAAGCTGAGCTCTGAAGGTAAATGTATCTATCTGAGTGAGGGGCTAGGGAGGGCCTTTCCCAGCAGTCTTACAAGTCAAGAGTTCAGAGAAAGCACCTGCTATGGGAGGGAGACTTTGCTCACAGAGAAGTCAAGTCTAACATAACACATCTGATGGGCAAGGCACACGCCTTACTGGCTGGTAGCACACCTACAGAGGAGCAGGGAGCTATGCTAAGCAGGCAACAGAAAAGTCATGTATGTGTCTCATACACTGGGACCGGTAGTAATACTGGCTCTAAGACCATTAGACAGTAGTCTATTCATCATTACGTCCAACAATAACAAGACACTAAGCAAATGAGAAATGCTGTATGGCATAAAGACGCATTATATAACACAAGTTCCAGGCAGGCACACAATTATCAAGATATATATTGAGTCTCAGGAACTGTGCTACAGTTATTAACCCCTGTGGTGCAAATGGTTAGCGCGTTTGGTTGTTAACAGAAAGGTTGGTGGTTCAAGCCCACCCAGGGAAGTATCCTTTTTGCCGGCATGAAACACTTTAATGAAACACAGATACGTACCTCTGCTCTCTCCTGCTTAAGACCCTTTATCTGAACATTTCAATCCTCTGCGTTCTCTCTGCACCTGCAGTCAATTTCATAATTAGGATAGAAAACAAAAGGCCTAGCCCTGTAATACAACTGTAGGCATATGAGGAGGGGAAAATAAGTCAAAAGGCCATCAGCATTTGTTGATCTGGCTTGAAGGCTGTAAGTGTAAGGACCTTGTGGCGCAACGGTAGCGCGTCTGACTCCAGATCAGAAGGTTGCGTGGTCAAATCACGTCGGGGTCACTGCTTACCATTTTATTCCCCACTGAGTTCATATATTTCCTTTCGAAAACAAAGTCAAAGGAACGCAGCCTTGCATTGGCCGGGAATCGAACCCGGGCCTCCCGCGTGGCAGGCGAGAATTCTACCACTGAACCACCAATGCTTCACATGGGGAGTTCACAGGCATAGCTCTGTCCAAGACAGTGATCAGGTGCACACACTTAAATTGTACACATATGAACAAAGTGTGCGCAGCAGACATGACAACGCCAAAGTTTCACATGATGATGGCTTATATAAGACAAGCTCCAGGCAGGTACATACATATCAAGATATATATTGAGTCTAAGGAAAGATGCTGTAGTCACTCGTCTCTGTGGCGCAATCGGTTAGCGTGTTCGGCTGTTAACTGAAAGGTTGGTGGTTCAAGCCCACCCAGGGACGTATTATTTTGCCTGAATGAAACACTTGAATGGAAAACAGATACATACCTTTGCTCTCTCTTGCTGGACACCCTTTCCCTGAATATTTCAATTCTCTGCGTTCTCTCGGCACCTGCAGTCAATTTCATAATTAGGATAGAAAACAAAAGGTCAAGCTCTGTAATACAGCTGTAGGCATATGAGGAGGGGAAAATAAGTCAAAAGGCCCACAGCATTTGTTGATCTGGCTCCGAAAGCTGTAAGTGTAAGGACCTCGTGGCGCAACGGTAGCGCGTCTGACTCCAGATCAGAATGTTGCGTGTTCAAATCACGTCGGGGTCACTGCTTACCATTTTATTCCCCACTGAGGTCATATATTTCCTTTCGAAAACAAAGTCAAAAGAAAGCAGTCTTGCATTGGCCGGGAATCGAACCCGGGCCTCCCACGTGGCAGGCGAGAATTCTACCACTGAACCACCAATGCTTCACATGGGTTGTTCACAGGCAGAGCTCTGCCCAAGACAGTGATCAGGTGCACACACTTAAATTGTACACATATGAACAAAGTGTGCGCAGCAGACATGATAACGCCAACGTTTCACATGAAGATGGCAAGAATCAGATGCAGGAGACTATAACTATGAATGTCTTTGCATTTGCTGAGGTCACTGGCTTGGGACTAGAGTTGTGTTTATCAGGGCATGATGGCAGGCTGCTCCTGACAAAAGTGGTTCACAGAATGCACCCGCCAGATCACCAGCACTATTGTGTTTCAGATTATCTCACTGAACTCTCCTCCTGGAAAATCCTTCCCACTGGCTTTCCCAGATTCTGTGTCCTCCACTAAATGCTGGGGTGAAACGGGCAGAGTTCTGCACCCTGCGTCCCTTTACGCGTCCCTAACGCGCTCCCAACGCGGCCTACAGCCCTGGTCGGGCACAGCCCTGGTCGGGCTTAGATCACTGGAGCCTTTTGTGACCAAGAACTCCGGAAGCCTAGGGTCAGGCCTGTTGCACAGGCATATTGTGCCTTGCCAATCCGGGATTGTTGTGTTTCAGGGCCTAGCCATCAATACTCCTGGGATTTCTTTCCCTGAGAACCCTCTTGTCCCTGTCCTCCCACAAGCCCCAGCTTTTATGTAAAATAAAGTGTGCACCATGGGCCTTCCCCTATTTGCTCTCTCCCCAATCTCTTTCTCCAAAGCTGAGCTCTGAAGGTAAATGTATCTATCTGAGTGAGGGGCTAGGGAGGGCCTTTCCCAGCAGTCTTACAAGTCAAGAGTTCAGAGAAAGCACCTGCTATGGGAGGGAGACTTTGCTCACAGAGAAGTCAAGTCTAACATAACACATCTGATGGGCAAGGCACACGCCTTACTGGCTGGTAGCACACCTACAGAGGAGCAGGGAGCTATGCTAAGCAGGCAACAGAAAAGTCATGTATGTGTCTCATACACTGGGACCGGTAGTAATACTGGCTCTAAGACCATTAGACAGTAGTCTATTCATCATTACGTCCAACAATAACAAGACACTAAGCAAATGAGAAATGCTGTATGGCATAAAGACGCATTATATAACACAAGCTCCAGCCAGGCACACAATTATCAAGATATATATTGAGTCTCAGGAACTGTGCTACAGTTATTAACCTCTGTGGTGCAAATGGTTAGCGCGTTCGGTTGTTAACAGAAAGGTTGGTGGTTCAAGCCCACCCAGGGAAGTATCCTTTTTGCCTGCATGAAACACTTTAATGAAAAACAGATACGTACCTCTGCTCTCTCCTGCTTAAGACCCTTTATCTGAACATTTCAATCCTCTGCGTTCTCTCTGCACCTGCAGTCAATTTCATAATTAGGATAGAAAACAAAAGGCCTAGCCCTGTAATACAACTGTAGGCATATGAGGAGGGGAAAATAAGTCAAAAGGCCATCAGCATTTGTTGATCTGGCTTGAAGGCTGTAAGTGTAAGGACCTTGTGGCGCAACGGTAGCGCGTCTGACTCCAGATCAGAAGGTTGCGTGGTCAAATCACGTCGGGGTCACTGCTTACCATTTTATTCCCCACTGAGTTCATATATTTCCTTTCGAAAACAAAGTCAAAGGAACGCAGCCTTGCATTGGCCGGGAATCGAACCCGGGCCTCCCGCGTGGCAGGCAAGAATTCTACCACTGAACCACCAATGCTTCACATGGGGAGTTCACAGGCATAGCTCTGTCCAAGACAGTGATCAGGTGCACACACTTAAATTGTACACATATGAACAAAGTGTGCGCAGCAGACATGACAACGCCAAAGTTTCACATGATGATGGCTTATATAAGACAAGCTCCAGGCAGGCACATACATATCAAGATATATATTGAGTCTAAGGAAAGATGCTGTAGTCACTCGTCTCTGTGGCGCAATCGGTTAGCGCGTTCGGCTGTTAACCGAAAGGTTGGTGGTTCAAGCCCACCCAGGGACGTATTATTTTGCCTGAATGAAACACTTGAATGGAAAACAGATACATACCTTTGCTCTCTCCTGCTGGACACCCTTTCCCTGAATATTTCAATTCTCTGCGTTCTCTCGGCACCTGCAGTCAATTTCATAATTAGGATAGAAAACAAAAGGTCAAGCTCTGTAATACAACTGTAGGCATATAAGGAGGGGAAAATAAGTCAAAAGGCCCACAGCATTTGTTGATCTGGCTCCGAAAGCTGTAAGTGTAAGGACTTCGTGGTGCAACGGTAGCGCGTCTGACTCCAGATCAGAAGGTTGCGTGTTCAAATCACGTCGGGGTCACTGCTTACCATTTTATTCCCCACTGAGGTCATATATTTCCTTTCGAAAACAAAGTCAAAAGAAAGCAGTCTTGTATTGGCCGGGAATCGAACCCGGGCCTCCCGCGTGGCAGGCGAGAATTCTACCACTGAACCACCAATGCTTCACATGGGTTGTTCACAGGCAGAGCTCTGCCCAAGACAGTGATCAGGTGCACACACTTAAATTGTACACATATGAACAAAGTGTGCGCAGCAGACATGATAACGCCAACGTTTCACATGAAGATGGCAAGAATCAGATGCAGGAGACTATAACTATGAATGTCTTTGCATTTGCTGAGGTCACTGGCTTGGGACTAGAGTTGTGTTTATCAGGGCATGATGGCAGGCTGCTCCCGACAAAAGTGGTTCACAGAATGCACCCGCCAGATCACCAGCACTATTGTGTTTCAGATTATCTCACTGAACTCTCCTCCTGGAAAATCCTTCCCACTGGCTTTCCCAGATTCTGTGTCCTCCCCTAAATGCTGGGGTGAAACGGGCAGAGTTCTGCGCCCTGCGTCCCTTTACGCGTCCCTAACGCGCTCCCAACGCGGCCTACAGCCCTGGTCGGGCTTAGATCACTGGAGCCTTTTGTGACCAAGAACTCCGGAAGCCTAGGGTCAGGCCTGTTGCACAGGCATATTGTGCCTTGCCAATCCGGGATTGTTGTGTTTCAGGGCCTAGCCATCAATACTCCTGGGATTTCTTTCCCTGAGAACCCTCTTGTCCCTGTCCTCCCACAAGCCCCAGCTTTTATGTAAAATAAAGTGTGCACCATGGGCCTTCCCCTATTTGCTCTCTCCCCAATCTCTTTCTCCAAAGCTGAGCTCTGAAGGTAAATGTATCTATCTGAGTGAGGGGCTAGGGAGGGCCTTTCCCAGCAGTCTTACAAGTCAAGAGTTCAGAGAAAGCACCTGCTATGGGAGGGAGACTTTGCTCACAGAGAAGTCAAGTCTAACATAACACATCTGATGGGCAAGGCACACGCCTTACTGGCTGGTAGCACACCTACAGAGGAGCAGGGAGCTATGCTAAGCAGGCAACAGAAAAGTCATGTATGTGTCTCATACACTGGGACCGGTAGTAATACTGGCTCTAAGACCATTAGACAGTAGTCTATTCATCATTACGTCCAACAATAACAAGACACTAAGCAAATGAGAAATGCTGTATGGCATAAAGACGCATTATATAACACAAGCTCCAGGCAGGCACACAATTATCAAGATATATATTGAGTCTCAGGAACTGTGCTACAGTTATTAACCTCTGTGGTGCAAATGGTTAGCGCGTTCGGTTGTTAACAGAAAGGTTGGTGGTTCAAGCCCACCCAGGGAAGTATCCTTTTTGCCGGCATGAAACACTTTAATGAAACACAGATACGTACCTCTGCTCTCTCCTGCTTAAGACCCTTTATCTGAACATTTCAATCCTCTGCGTTCTCTCTGCACCTGCAGTCAATTTCATAATTAGGATAGAAAACAAAAGGCCTAGCCCTGTAATACAACTGTAGGCATATGAGGAGGGGAAAATAAGTCAAAAGGCCATCAGCATTTGTTGATCTGGCTTGAAGGCTGTAAGTGTAAGGACCTTGTGGCGCAACGGTAGCGCGTCTGACTCCAGATCAGAAGGTTGCGTGGTCAAATCACGTCGGGGTCACTGCTTACCATTTTATTCCCCACTGAGTTCATATATTTCCTTTCGAAAACAAAGTCAAAGGAACGCAGCCTTGCATTGGCCGGGAATCGAACCCGGGCCTCCCGCGTGGCAGGCGAGAATTCTACCACTGAACCACCAATGCTTCACATGGGGAGTTCACAGGCATAGCTCTGTCCAAGACAGTGATCAGGTGCACACACTTAAATTGTACACAGATGAACAAAGTGTGCGCAGCAGACATGACAACGCCAAAGTTTCACATGATGATGGCTTATATAAGACAAGCTCCAGGCAGGCACATACATATCAAGATATATATTGAGTCTAAGGAAAGACGCTGTAGTCACTCGTCTCTGTGGCGCAATCGGTTAGCGCGTTCGGCTGTTAACCGAAAGGTTGGTGGTTCAAGCCCACCCAGGGACGTATTATTTTGCCTGAATGAAACACTTGAATGGAAAACAGATACATACCTTTGCTCTCTCCTGCTGGACACCCTTTCCCTGAATATTTCAATTCTCTGCGTTCTCTCGGCACCTGCAGTCAATTTCATAATTAGGATAGAAAACAAAAGGTCAAGCTCTGTAATACAACTGTAGGCATATGAGGAGGGGAAAATAAGTCAAAAGGCCCACAGCATTTGTTGATCTGGCTCCGAAAGCTGTAAGTGTAAGGACCTCGTGGTGCAACGGTAGCGCGTCTGACTCCAGATCAGAAGGTTGCGTGTTCAAATCACGTCGGGGTCACTGCTTACCATTTTATTCCCCACTGAGGTCATATATTTCCTTTCGAAAACAAAGTCAAAAGAAAGCAGTCTTGTATTGGCCGGGAATCGAACCCGGGCCTCCCGCGTGGCAGGCGAGAATTCTACCACTGAACCACCAATGCTTCACATGGGTTGTTCACAGGCAGAGCTCTGCCCAAGACAGTGATCAGGTGCACACACTTAAATTGTACACATATGAACAAAGTGTGCGCAGCAGACATGATAACGCCAACGTTTCACATGAAGATGGCAAGAATCAGATGCAGGAGACTATAACTATGAATGTCTTTGCATTTGCTGAGGTCACTGGCTTGGGACTAGAGTTGTGTTTATCAGGGCATGATGGCAGGCTGCTCCCGACAAAAGTGGTTCACAGAATGCACCCGCCAGATCACCAGCACTATTGTGTTTCAGATTATCTCACTGAACTCTCCTCCTGGAAAATCCTTCCCACTGGCTTTCCCAGATTCTGTGTCCTCCCCTAAATGCTGGGGTGAAACGGGCAGAGTTCTGCGCCCTGCGTCCCTTTACGCGTCCCTAACGCGCTCCCAACGCGGCCTACAGCCCTGGTCGGGCTTAGATCACTGGAGCCTTTTGTGACCAAGAACTCCGGAAGCCTAGGGTCAGGCCTGTTGCACAGGCATATTGTGCCTTGCCAATCCGGGATTGTTGTGTTTCAGGGCCTAGCCATCAATACTCCTGGGATTTCTTTCCCTGAGAACCCTCTTGTCCCTGTCCTCCCACAAGCCCCAGCTTTTATGTAAAATAAAGTGTGCACCATGGGCCTTCCCCTATTTGCTCTCTCCCCAATCTCTTTCTCCAAAGCTGAGCTCTGAAGGTAAATGTATCTATCTGAGTGAGGGGCTAGGGAGGGCCTTTCCCAGCAGTCTTACAAGTCAAGAGTTCAGAGAAACCACCTGCTATGGGAGGGAGACTTTGCTCACAGAGAAGTCAAGTCTAACATAACACATCTGATGGGCAAGGCACACGCCTTACTGGCTGGTAGCACACCTACAGAGGAGCAGGGAGCTATGCTAAGCAGGCAACAGAAAAGTCATGTATGTGTCTCATACACTGGGACCGGTAGTAATACTGGCTCTAAGACCATTAGACAGTAGTCTATTCATCATTACGTCCAACAATAACAAAACACTAAGCAAATGAGAAATGCTGTATGGCATAAAGACGCATTATATAACACAAGCTCCAGGCAGGCACACAATTATCAAGATATATATTGAGTCTCAGGAACTGTGCTACAGTTATTAACCTCTGTGGTGCAAATGGTTAGCGCGTTCGGTTGTTAACAGAAAGGTTGGTGGTTCAAGCCCACCCAGGGAAGTATCCTTTTTGCCGGCATGAAACACTTTAATGAAACACAGATACGTACCTCTGCTCTCTCCTGCTTAAGACCCTTTATCTGAACATTTCAATCCTCTGCGTTCTCTCTGCACCTGCAGTCAATTTCATAATTAGGATAGAAAACAAAAGGCCTAGCCCTGTAATACAACTGTAGGCATATGAGGAGGGGAAAATAAGTCAAAAGGCCATCAGCATTTGTTGATCTGGCTTGAAGGCTGTAAGTGTAAGGACCTTGTGGCGCAACGGTAGCGCGTCTGACTCCAGATCAGAAGGTTGCGTGGTCAAATCACGTCGGGGTCACTGCTTACCATTTTATTCCCCACTGAGTTCATATATTTCCTTTCGAAAACAAAGTCAAAGGAACGCAGCCTTGCATTGGCCGGGAATCGAACCCGGGCCTCCCGCGTGGCAGGCGAGAATTCTACCACTGAACCACCAATGCTTCACATGGGGAGTTCACAGGCATAGCTCTGTCCAAGACAGTGATCAGGTGCACACACTTAAATTGTACACATATGAACAAAGTGTGCGCAGCAGACATGACAACGCCAAAGTTTCACATGATGATGGCTTATATAAGACAAGCTCCAGGCAGGCACATACATATCAAGATATATATTGAGTCTAAGGAAAGATGCTGTAGTCACTCGTCTCTGTGGCGCAATCGGTTAGCGCGTTCGGCTGTTAACCGAAAGGTTGGTGGTTCAAGCCCACCCAGGGACGTATTATTTTGCCTGAATGAAACACTTGAATGGAAAACAGATACATACCTTTGCTCTCTCCTGCTGGACACCCTTTCCCTGAATATTTCAATTCTCTGCGTTCTCTCGGCACCTGCAGTCAATTTCATAATTAGGATAGAAAACAAAAGGTCAAGCTCTGTAATACAACTGTAGGCATATGAGGAGGGGAAAATAAGTCAAAAGGCCCACAGCATTTGTTGATCTGGCTCCGAAAGCTGTAAGTGTAAGGACCTCGTGGCGCAACGGTAGCGCGTCTGACTCCAGATCAGAAGGTTGCGTGTTCAAATCACGTCGGGGTCACTGCTTACCATTTTATTCCCCACTGAGGTCATATATTTCCTTTCGAAAACAAAGTCAAAAGAAAGCAGTCTTGCATTGGCTGGGAATCGAACCCGGGCCTCCCGCGTGGCAGGCGAGAATTCTACCACTGAACCACCAATGCTTCACATGGGTTGTTCACAGGCAGAGCTCTGCCCAAGACAGTGATCAGGTGCACACACTTAAATTGTACACATATGAACAAAGTGTGCGCAGCAGACATGATAACGCCAACGTTTCACATGAAGATGGCAAGAATCAGATGCAGGAGACTATAACTATGAATGTCTTTGCATTTGCTGAGGTCACTGGCTTGGGACTAGAGTTGTGTTTATCAGGGCATGATGGCAGGCTGCTCCCGACAAAAGTGGTTCACAGAATGCACCCGCCAGATCACCAGCACTATTGTGTTTCAGATTATCTCACTGAACTCTCCTCCTGGAAAATCCTTCCCACTGGCTTTCCCAGATTCTGTGTCCTCCCCTAAATGCTGGGGTGAAACGGGCAGAGTTCTGCGCCCTGCGTCCCTTTACACGTCCCTAACGCGCTCCCAACGCGGCCTACAGCCCTGGTCGGGCACAGCCCTGGTCGGGCTTAGATCACTGGAGCCTTTTGTGACCAAGAACTCCGGAAGCCTAGGGTCAGGCCTGTTGCACAGGCATATTGTGCCTTGCCAATCCGGGATTGTTGTGTTTCAGGGCCTAGCCATCAATACTCCTGGGATTTCTTTCCCTGAGAACCCTCTTGTCCCTGTCCTCCCACAAGCCCCAGCTTTTATGTAAAATAAAGTGTGCACCATGGGCCTTCCCCTATTTGCTCTCTCCCCAATCTCTTTCTCCAAAGCTGAGCTCTGAAGGTAAATGTATCTATCTGAGTGAGGGGCTAGGGAGGGCCTTTCCCAGCAGTCTTACAAGTCAAGAGTTCAGAGAAAGCACCTGCTATGGGAGGGAGACTTTGCTCACAGAGAAGTCAAGTCTAACATAACACATCTGATGGGCAAGGCACACGCCTTACTGGCTGGTAGCACACCTACAGAGGAGCAGGGAGCTATGCTAAGCAGGCAACAGAAAAGTCATGTATGTGTCTCATACACTGGGACCGGTAGTAATACTGGCTCTAAGACCATTAGACAGTAGTCTATTCATCATTACGTCCAACAATAACAAGACACTAAGCAAATGAGAAATGCTGTATGGCATAAAGACGCATTATATAACACAAGCTCCAGGCAGGCACACAATTATCAAGATATATATTGAGTCTCAGGAACTGTGCTACAGTTATTAACCTCTGTGGTGCAAATGGTTAGCGCGTTTGGTTGTTAACAGAAAGGTTGGTGGTTCAAGCCCACCCAGGGAAGTATCCTTTTTGCCGGCATGAAACACTTTAATGAAACACAGATACGTACCTCTGCTCTCTCCTGCTTAAGACCCTTTATCTGAACATTTCAATCCTCTGCGTTCTCTCTGCACCTGCAGTCAATTTCATAATTAGGATAGAAAACAAAAGGCCTAGCCCTGTAATACAACTGTAGGCATATGAGGAGGGGAAAATAAGTCAAAAGGCCATCAGCATTTGTTGATCTGGCTTGAAGGCTGTAAGTGTAAGGACCTTGTGGCGCAACGGTAGCGCGTCTGACTCCAGATCAGAAGGTTGCGTGGTCAAATCACGTCGGGGTCACTGCTTACCATTTTATTCCCCACTGAGTTCATATATTTCCTTTCGAAAACAAAGTCAAAGGAACGCAGCCTTGCATTGGCCGGGAATCGAACCCGGGCCTCCCGCGTGGCAGGCGAGAATTCTACCACTGAACCACCAATGCTTCACATGGGGAGTTCACAGGCATAGCTCTGTCCAAGACAGTGATCAGGTGCACACACTTAAATTGTACACAGATGAACAAAGTGTGCGCAGCAGACATGACAACGCCAAAGTTTCACATGATGATGGCTTATATAAGACAAGCTCCAGGCAGGCACATACATATCAAGATATATATTGAGTCTAAGGAAAGATGCTGTAGTCACTCGTCTCTGTGGCGCAATCGGTTAGCGCGTTCAGCTGTTAACCGAAAGGTTGGTGGTTCAAGCCCACCCAGGGACGTATTATTTTGCCTGAATGAAACACTTGAATGGAAAACAGATACATACCTTTGCTCTCTCCTGCTGGACACCCTTTCCCTGAATATTTCAATTCTCTGCGTTCTCTCTGCACCTGCAGTCAATTTCATAATTAGGATAGAAAACAAAAGGTCAAGCTCTGTAATACAACTGTAGGCATATGAGGAGGGGAAAATAAGTCAAAAGGCCCACAGCATTTGTTGATCTGGCTCCGAAAGCTGTAAGTGTAAGGACCTCGTGGTGCAACGGTAGCGCGTCTGACTCCAGATCAGAAGGTTGCGTGTTCAAATCACGTCGGGGTCACTGCTTACCATTTTATTCCCCACTGAGGTCATATATTTCCTTTCGAAAACAAAGTCAAAAGAAAGCAGTCTTGTATTGGCCGGGAATCGAACCCGGGCCTCCCGCGTGGCAGGCGAGAATTCTACCACTGAACCACCAATGCTTCACATGGGTTGTTCACAGGCAGAGCTCTGCCCAAGACAGTGATCAGGTGCACACACTTAAATTGTACACATATGAACAAAGTGTGCGCAGCAGACATGATAACGCCAACGTTTCACATGAAGATGGCAAGAATCAGATGCAGGAGACTATAACTATGAATGTCTTTGCATTTGCTGAGGTCACTGGCTTGGGACTAGAGTTGTGTTTATCAGGGCATGATGGCAGGCTGCTCCCGACAAAAGTGGTTCACAGAATGCACCCGCCAGATCACCAGCACTATTGTGTTTCAGATTATCTCACTGAACTCTCCTCCTGGAAAATCCTTCCCACTGGCTTTCCCAGATTCTGTGTCCTCCCCTAAATGCTGGGGTGAAACGGGCAGAGTTCTGCGCCCTGCGTCCCTTTACGCGTCCCTAACGCGCTCCCAACGCGGCCTACAGCCCTGGTCGGGCTTAGATCACTGGAGCCTTTTGTGACCAAGAACTCCGGAAGCCTAGGGTCAGGCCTGTTGCACAGGCATATTGTGCCTTGCCAATCCGGGATTGTTGTGTTTCAGGGCCTAGCCATCAATACTCCTGGGATTTCTTTCCCTGAGAACCCTCTTGTCCCTGTCCTCCCACAAGCCCCAGCTTTTATGTAAAATAAAGTGTGCACCATGGGCCTTCCCCTATTTGCTCTCTCCCCAATCTCTTTCTCCAAAGCTGAGCTCTGAAGGTAAATGTATCTATCTGAGTGAGGGGCTAGGGAGGGCCTTTCCCAGCAGTCTTACAAGTCAAGAGTTCAGAGAAAGCACCTGCTATGGGAGGGAGACTTTGCTCACAGAGAAGTCAAGTCTAACATAACACATCTGATGGGCAAGGCACACGCCTTACTGGCTGGTAGCACACCTACAGAGGAGCAGGGAGCTATGCTAAGCAGGCAACAGAAAAGTCATGTATGTGTCTCATACACTGGGACCGGTAGTAATACTGGCTCTAAGACCATTAGACAGTAGTCTATTCATCATTACGTCCAACAATAACAAGACACTAAGCAAATGAGAAATGCTGTATGGCATAAAGACGCATTATATAACACAAGCTCCAGGCAGGCACACAATTATCAAGATATATATTGAGTCTCAGGAACTGTGCTACAGTTATTAACTTCTGTGGTGCAAATGGTTAGCGCGTTCGGTTGTTAACAGAAAGGTTGGTGGTTCAAGCCCACCCAGGGAAGTATCCTTTTTGCCGGCATGAAACACTTTAATGAAACACAGATACGTACCTCTGCTCTCTCCTGCTTAAGACCCTTTATCTGAACATTTCAATCCTCTGCGTTCTCTCTGCACCTGCAGTCAATTTCATAATTAGGATAGAAAACAAAAGGCCTAGCCCTGTAATACAACTGTAGGCATATGAGGAGGGGAAAATAAGTCAAAAGGCCATCAGCATTTGTTGATCTGGCTTGAAGGCTGTAAGTGTAAGGACCTTGTGGCGCAACGGTAGCGCGTCTGACTCCAGATCAGAAGGTTGCGTGGTCAAATCACGTCGGGGTCACTGCTTACCATTTTATTCCCCACTGAGTTCATATATTTCCTTTCGAAAACAAAGTCAAAGGAACGCAGCCTTGCATTGGCCGGGAATCGAACCCGGGCCTCCCGCGTGGCAGGCGAGAATTCTACCACTGAACCACCAATGCTTCACATGGGGAGTTCACAGGCATAGCTCTGTCCAAGACAGTGATCAGGTGCACACACTTAAATTGTACACATATGAACAAAGTGTGCGCAGCAGACATGACAACGCCAAAGTTTCACATGATGATGGCTTATATAAGACAAGCTCCAGGCAGGCACATACATATCAAGATATATATTGAGTCTAAGGAAAGATGCTGTAGTCACTCGTCTCTGTGGCGCAATCGGTTAGCGCGTTCGGCTGTTAACCGAAAGGTTGGTGGTTCAAGCCCACCCAGGGACGTATTATTTTGCCTGAATGAAACACTTGAATGGAAAACAGATACATACCTTTGCTCTCTCCTGCTGGACACCCTTTCCCTGAATATTTCAATTCTCTGCGTTCTCTCGGCACCTGCAGTCAATTTCATAATTAGGATAGAAAACAAAAGGTCAAGCTCTGTAATACAACTGTAGGCATATGAGGAGGGGAAAATAAGTCAAAAGGCCCACAGCATTTGTTGATCTGGCTCCGAAAGCTGTAAGTGTAAGGACCTCGTGGCGCAACGGTAGCGCGTCTGACTCCAGATCAGAAGGTTGCGTGTTCAAATCACGTCGGGGTCACTGCTTACCATTTTATTCCCCACTGAGGTCATATATTTCCTTTCGAAAACAAAGTCAAAAGAAAGCAGTCTTGCATTGGCCAGGAATCTAACCCGGGCCTCCCGCGTGGCAGGCGAGAATTCTACCACTGAACCACCAATGCTTCACATGGGTTGTTCACAGGCAGAGCTCTGCCCAAGACAGTGATCAGGTGCACACACTTAAATTGTACACATATGAACAAAGTGTGCGCAGCAGATATGATAACGCCAACGTTTCACATGAAGATGGCAAGAATCAGATGCAGGAGACTATAACTATGAATGTCTTTGCATTTGCTGAGGTCACTGGCTTGGGACTAGAGTTGTGTTTATCAGGGCATGATGGCAGGCTGCTCCCGACAAAAGTGGTTCACAGAATGCACCCGCCAGATCACCAGCACTATTGTGTTTCAGATTATCTCACTGAACTCTCCTCCTGGAAAATCCTTCCCACTGGCTTTCCCAGATTCTGTGTCCTCCCCTAAATGCTGGGGTGAAACGGGCAGAGTTCTGCGCCCTGCGTCCCTTTACGCGTCCCTAACGCGCTCCCAACGCGGCCTACAGCCCTGGTCGGGCTTAGATCACTGGAGCCTTTTGTGACCAAGAACTCCGGAAGCCTAGGGTCAGGCCTGTTGCACAGGCATATTGTGCCTTGCCAATCCGGGATTGTTGTGTTTCAGGGCCTAGCCATCAATACTCCTGGGATTTCTTTCCCTGAGAACCCTCTTGTCCCTGTCCTCCCACAAGCCCCAGCTTTTATGTAAAATAAAGTGTGCACCATGGGCCTTCCCCTATTTGCTCTCTCCCCAATCTCTTTCTCCAAAGCTGAGCTCTGAAGGTAAATGTATCTATCTGAGTGAGGGGCTAGGGAGGGCCTTTCCCAGCAGTCTTACAAGTCAAGAGTTCAGAGAAAGCACCTGCTATGGGAGGGAGACTTTGCTCACAGAGAAGTCAAGTCTAACATAACACATCTGATGGGCAAGGCACACGCCTTACTGGCTGGTAGCACACCTACAGAGGAGCAGGGAGCTATGCTAAGCAGGCAACAGAAAAGTCATGTATGTGTCTCATACACTGGGACCGGTAGTAATACTGGCTCTAAGACCATTAGACAGTAGTCTATTCATCATTACGTCCAACAATAACAAGACACTAAGCAAATGAGAAATGCTGTATGGCATAAAGACGCATTATATAACACAAGCTCCAGGCAGGCACACAATTATCAAGATATATATTGAGTCTCAGGAACTGTGCTACAGTTATTAACCTCTGTGGTGCAAATGGTTAGCGCGTTCGGTTGTTAACAGAAAGGTTGGTGGTTCAAGCCCACCCAGGGAAGTATCCTTTTTGCCGGCATGAAACACTTTAATGAAACACAGATACGTACCTCTGCTCTCTCCTGCTTAAGACCCTTTATCTGAACATTTCAATCCTCTGCGTTCTCTCTGCACCTGCAGTCAATTTCATAATTAGGATAGAAAACAAAAGGCCTAGCCCTGTAATACAACTGTAGGCATATGAGGAGGGGAAAATAAGTCAAAAGGCCATCAGCATTTGTTGATCTGGCTTGAAGGCTGTAAGTGTAAGGACCTTGTGGCGCAACGGTAGCGCGTCTGACTCCAGATCAGAAGGTTGCGTGGTCAAATCACTTCGGGGTCACTGCTTACCATTTTATTCCCCACTGAGTTCATATATTTCCTTTCGAAAACAAAGTCAAAGGAACGCAGCCTTGCATTGGCCGGGAATCGAACCCGGGCCTCCCGCGTGGCAGGCGAGAATTCTACCACTGAACCACCAATGCTTCACATGGTGAGTTCACAGGCATAGCTCTGTCCAAGACAGTGATCAGGTGCACACACTTAAATTGTACACATATGAACAAAGTGTGCGCAGCAGACATGACAACGCCAAAGTTTCACATGATGATGGCTTATATAAGACAAGCTCCAGGCAGGCACATACATATCAAGATATATATTGAGTCTAAGGAAAGATGCTGTAGTCACTCGTCTCTGTGGCGCAATCGGTTAGCGCGTTCGGCTGTTAACCGAAAGGTTGGTGGTTCAAGCCCACCCAGGGATGTATTATTTTGCCTGAATGAAACACTTGAATGGAAAACAGATACATACCTTTGCTCTCTCCTGCTGGACACCCTTTCCCTGAATATTTCAATTCTCTGCGTTCTCTCGGCACCTGCAGTCAATTTCATAATTAGGATAGAAAACAAAAGGTCAAGCTCTGTAATACAACTGTAGGCATATGAGGAGGGGAAAATAAGTCAAAAGGCCCACAGCATTTGTTGATCTGGCTCCGAAAGCTGTAAGTGTAAGGACCTCGTGGCGCAACGGTAGCGCGTCTGACTCCAGATCAGAAGGTTGCGTGTTCAAATCACGTCGGGGTCACTGCTTACCATTTTATTCCCCACTGAGGTCATATATTTCCTTTCGAAAACAAAGTCAAAAGAAAGCAGTCTTGCATTGGCTGGGAATCGAACCCGGGCCTCCCGCGTGGCAGGCGAGAATTCTACCACTGGACCACCAATGCTTCACATGGGTTGTTCACAGGCAGAGCTCTGCCCAAGACAGTGATCAGGTGCACACACTTAAATTGTACACATATGAACAAAGTGTGCGCAGCAGACATGATAACGCCAACGTTTCACATAAAGATGGCAAGAATCAGATGCAGGAGACTATAACTATGAATGTCTTTGCATTTGCTGAGGTCACTGGCTTGGGACTAGAGTTGTGTTTATCAGGGCATGATGGCAGGCTGCTCCCGACAAAAGTGGTTCACAGAATGCACCCGCCAGATCACCAGCACTATTGTGTTTCAGATTATCTCACTGAACTCTCCTCCTGGAAAATCCTTCCCACTGGCTTTCCCAGATTCTGTGTCCTCCCCTAAATGCTGGGGTGAAACGGGCAGAGTTCTGCGCCCTGCGTCCCTTTACACGTCCCTAACGCGCTCCCAACGCGGCCTACAGCCCTGGTCGGGCACAGCCCTGGTCGGGCTTAGATCACTGGAGCCTTTTGTGACCAAGAACTCCGGAAGCCTAGGGTCAGGCCTGTTGCACAGGCATATTGTGCCTTGCCAATCCGGGATTGTTGTGTTTCAGGGCCTAGCCATCAATACTCCTGGGATTTCTTTCCCTGAGAACCCTCTTGTCCCTGTCCTCCCACAAGCCCCAGCTTTTATGTAAAATAAAGTGTGCACCATGGGCCTTCCCCTATTTGCTCTCTCCCCAATCTCTTTCTCCAAAGCTGAGCTCTGAAGGTAAATGTATCTATCTGAGTGAGGGGCTAGGGAGGGCCTTTCCCAGCAGTCTTACAAGTCAAGAGTTCAGAGAAAGCACCTGCTATGGGAGGGAGACTTTGCTCACAGAGAAGTCAAGTCTAACATAACACATCTGATGGGCAAGGCACACGCCTTACTGGCTGGTAGCACACCTACAGAGGAGCAGGGAGCTATGCTAAGCAGGCAACAGAAAAGTCATGTATGTGTCTCATACACTGGGACCGGTAGTAATACTGGCTCTAAGACCATTAGACAGTAGTCTATTCATCATTACGTCCAACAATAACAAGACACTAAGCAAATGAGAAATGCTGTATGGCATAAAGACGCATTATATAACACAAGCTCCAGGCAGGCACACAATTATCAAGATATATATTGAGTCTCAGGAACTGTGCTACAGTTATTAACCTCTGTGGTGCAAATGGTTAGCGCGTTTGGTTGTTAACAGAAAGGTTGGTGGTTCAAGCCCACCCAGGGAAGTATCCTTTTTGCCGGCATGAAACACTTTAATGAAACACAGATACGTACCTCTGCTCTCTCCTGCTTAAGACCCTTTATCTGAACATTTCAATCCTCTGCGTTCTCTCTGCACCTGCAGTCAATTTCATAATTAGGATAGAAAACAAAAGGCCTAGCCCTGTAATACAACTGTAGGCATATGAGGAGGGGAAAATAAGTCAAAAGGCCATCAGCATTTGTTGATCTGGCTTGAAGGCTGTAAGTGTAAGGACCTTGTGGCGCAACGGTAGCGCGTCTGACTCCAGATCAGAAGGTTGCGTGGTCAAATCACGTCGGGGTCACTGCTTACCATTTTATTCCCCACTGAGTTCATATATTTCCTTTCGAAAACAAAGTCAAAGGAACGCAGCCTTGCATTGGCCGGGAATCGAACCCGGGCCTCCCGCGTGGCAGGCGAGAATTCTACCACTGAACCACCAATGCTTCACATGGGGAGTACACAGGCATAGCTCTGTCCAAGACAGTGATCAGGTGCACACACTTAAATTGTACACAGATGAACAAAGTGTGCGCAGCAGACATGACAACGCCAAAGTTTCACATGATGATGGCTTATATAAGACAAGCTCCAGGCAGGCACGTACATATCAAGATATATATTGAGTCTAAGGAAAGATGCTGTAGTCACTCGTCTCTGTGGCGCAATCGGTTAGCGCGTTCGGCTGTTAACCGAAAGGTTGGTGGTTCAAGCCCACCCAGGGACGTATTATTTTGCCTGAATGAAACACTTGAATGGAAAACAGATACATACCTTTGCTCTCTCCTGCTGGACACCCTTTCCCTGAATATTTCAATTCTCTGCGTTCTCTCGGCACCTGCAGTCAATTTCATAATTAGGATAGAAAACAAAAGGTCAAGCTCTGTAATACAACTGTAGGCATATGAGGAGGGGAAAATAAGTCAAAAGGCCCACAGCATTTGTTGATCTGGCTCCGAAAGCTGTAAGTGTAAGGACCTCGTGGCGCAACGGTAGCGCGTCTGACTCCAGATCAGAAGGTTGCGTGTTCAAATCACGTCGGGGTCACTGCTTACCATTTTATTCCCCACTGAGGTCATATATTTCCTTTCGAAAACAAAGTCAAAAGAAAGCAGTCTTGCATTGGCCAGGAATCTAACCCGGGCCTCCCGCGTGGCAGGCGAGAATTCTACCACTGAACCACCAATGCTTCACATGGGTTGTTCACAGGCAGAGCTCTGCCCAAGACAGTGATCAGGTGCACACACTTAAATTGTACACATATGAACAAAGTGTGCGCAGCAGATATGATAACGCCAACGTTTCACATGAAGATGGCAAGAATCAGATGCAGGAGACTATAACTATGAATGTCTTTGCATTTGCTGAGGTCACTGGCTTGGGACTAGAGTTGTGTTTATCAGGGCATGATGGCAGGCTGCTCCCGACAAAAGTGGTTCACAGAATGCACCCGCCAGATCACCAGCACTATTGTGTTTCAGATTATCTCACTGAACTCTCCTCCTGGAAAATCCTTCCCACTGGCTTTCCCAGATTCTGTGTCCTCCCCTAAATGCTGGGGTGAAACGGGCAGAGTTCTGCGCCCTGCGTCCCTTTACGCGTCCCTAACGCGCTCCCAACGCGGCCTACAGCCCTGGTCGGGCTTAGATCACTGGAGCCTTTTGTGACCAAGAACTCCGGAAGCCTAGGGTCAGGCCTGTTGCACAGGCATATTGTGCCTTGCCAATCCGGGATTGTTGTGTTTCAGGGCCTAGCCATCAATACTCCTGGGATTTCTTTCCCTGAGAACCCTCTTGTCCCTGTCCTCCCACAAGCCCCAGCTTTTATGTAAAATAAAGTGTGCACCATGGGCCTTCCCCTATTTGCTCTCTCCCCAATCTCTTTCTCCAAAGCTGAGCTCTGAAGGTAAATGTATCTATCTGAGTGAGGGGCTAGGGAGGGCCTTTCCCAGCAGTCTTACAAGTCAAGAGTTCAGAGAAAGCACCTGCTATGGGAGGGAGACTTTGCTCACAGAGAAGTCAAGTCTAACATAACACATCTGATGGGCAAGGCACACGCCTTACTGGCTGGTAGCACACCTACAGAGGAGCAGGGAGATATGCTAAGCAGGCAACAGAAAAGTCATGTATGTGTCTCATACACTGGGACCGGTAGTAATACTGGCTCTAAGACCATTAGACAGTAGTCTATTCATCATTACGTCCAACAATAACAAGACACTAAGCAAATGAGAAATGCTGTATGGCATAAAGACGCATTATATAACACAAGCTCCAGGCAGGCACACAATTATCAAGATATATATTGAGTCTCAGGAACTGTGCTACAGTTATTAACCTCTGTGGTGCAAATGGTTAGCGCGTTCGGTTGTTAACAGAAAGGTTGGTGGTTCAAGCCCACCCAGGGAAGTATCCTTTTTGCCGGCATGAAACACTTTAATGAAACACAGATACGTACCTCTGCTCTCTCCTGCTTAAGACCCTTTATCTGAACATTTCAATCCTCTGCGTTCTCTCTGCACCTGCAGTCAATTTCATAATTAGGATAGAAAACAAAAGGCCTAGCCCTGTAATACAACTGTAGGCATATGAGGAGGGGAAAATAAGTCAAAAGGCCATCAGCATTTGTTGATCTGGCTTGAAGGCTGTAAGTGTAAGGACCTTGTGGCGCAACGGTAGCGCGTCTGACTCCAGATCAGAAGGTTGCGTGGTCAAATCACGTCGGGGTCACTGCTTACCATTTTATTCCCCACTGAGTTCATATATTTCCTTTCGAAAACAAAGTCAAAGGAACGCAGCCTTGCATTGGCCGGGAATCGAACCCGGGCCTCCCGCGTGGCAGGCGAGAATTCTACCACTGAACCACCAATGCTTCACATGGGGAGTTCACAGGCATAGCTCTGTCCAAGACAGTGATCAGGTGCACACACTTAAATTGTACACATATGAACAAAGTGTGCGCAGCAGACATGACAACGCCAAAGTTTCACATGATGATGGCTTATATAAGACAAGCTCCAGGCAGGCACATACATATCAAGATATATATTGAGTCTAAGGAAAGATGCTGTAGTCACTCGTCTCTGTGGCGCAATCGGTTAGCGCGTTCGGCTGTTAACCGAAAGGTTGGTGGTTCAAGCCCACCCAGGGACGTATTATTTTGCCTGAATGAAACACTTGAATGGAAAACAGATACATACCTTTGCTCTCTCCTGCTGGACACCCTTTCCCTGAATATTTCAATTCTCTGCGTTCTCTCGGCACCTGCAGTCAATTTCATAATTAGGATAGAAAACAAAAGGTCAAGCTCTGTAATACAACTGTAGGCATATGAGGAGGGGAAAATAAGTCAAAAGGCCCACAGCATTTGTTGATCTGGCTCCGAAAGCTGTAAGTGTAAGGACCTCGTGGCGCAACGGTAGCGCGTCTGACTCCAGATCAGAAGGTTGCGTGTTCAAATCACGTCGGGGTCACTGCTTACCATTTTATTCCCCACTGAGGTCATATATTTCCTTTCGAAAACAAAGTCAAAAGAAAGCAGTCTTGCATTGGCTGGGAATCGAACCCGGGCCTCCCGCGTGGCAGGCGAGAATTCTACCACTGAACCACCAATGCTTCACATGGGTTGTTCACAGGCAGAGCTCTGCCCAAGACAGTGATCAGGTGCACACACTTAAATTGTACACATATGAACAAAGTGTGCGCAGCAGACATGATAACGCCAACGTTTCACATGAAGATGGCAAGAATCAGATGCAGGAGACTATAACTATGAATGTCTTTGCATTTGCTGAGGTCACTGGCTTGGGACTAGAGTTGTGTTTATCAGGGCATGATGGCAGGCTGCTCCCGACAAAAGTGGTTCACAGAATGCACCCGCCAGATCACCAGCACTATTGTGTTTCAGATTATCTCACTGAACTCCCGCCAGATCACCAGCACTATTGTGTTTCAGATTATCTCACTGAACTCTCCTCCTGGAAAATCCTTCCCACTGGCTTTCCCAGATTCTGTGTCCTCCCCTAAATGCTGGGGTGAAACGGGCAGAGTTCTGCGCCCTGCATCCCTTTACGCGTCCCTAACGCGCTCCCAACGCGACCTACAGCCCTGGTCGGGCACAGCCCTGGTCGGGCTTAGATCACTGGAGCCTTTTGTGACCAAGAACTCCGGAAGCCTAGGGTCAGGCCTGTTGCACAGGCATATTGTGCCTTGCCAATCCGGGATTGTTGTGTTTCAGGGCCTAGCCATCAATACTCCTGGGATTTCTTTCCCTGAGAACCCTCTTGTCCCTGTCCTCCCACAAGCCCCAGCTTTTATGTAAAATAAAGTGTGCACCATGGGCCTTCCCCTATTTGCTCTCTCCCCAATCTCTTTCTCCAAAGCTGAGCTCTGAAGGTAAATGTATCTATCTGAGTGAGGGGCTAGGGAGGGCCTTTCCCAGCAGTCTTACAAGTCAAGAGTTCAGAGAAAGCACCTGCTATGGGAGGGAGACTTTGCTCACAGAGAAGTCAAGTCTAACATAACACATCTGATGGGCAAGGCACACGCCTTACTGGCTGGTAGCACACCTACAGAGGAGCAGGGAGCTATGCTAAGCAGGCAACAGAAAAGTCATGTATGTGTCTCATACACTGGGACCGGTAGTAATACTGGCTCTAAGACCATTAGACAGTAGTCTATTCATCATTACGTCCAACAATAACAAGACACTAAGCAAATGAGAAATGCTGTATGGCATAAAGACGCATTATATAACACAAGCTCCAGGCAGGCACACAATTATCAAGATATATATTGAGTCTCAGGAACTGTGCTACAGTTATTAACCTCTGTGGTGCAAATGGTTAGCGCGTTCGGTTGTTAACAGAAAGGTTGGTGGTTCAAGCCCACCCAGGGAAGTATCCTTTTTGCCGGCATGAAACACTTTAATGAAACACAGATACGTACCTCTGCTCTCTCCTGCTTAAGACCCTTTATCTGAACATTTCAATCCTCTGCGTTCTCTCTGCACCTGCAGTCAATTTCATAATTAGGATAGAAAACAAAAGGCCTAGCCCTGTAATACAACTGTAGGCATATGAGGAGGGGAAAATAAGTCAAAAGGCCATCAGCATTTGTTGATCTGGCTTGAAGGCTGTAAGTGTAAGGACCTTGTGGCGCAACGGTAGCGCGTCTGACTCCAGATCAGAAGGTTGCGTGGTCAAATCACGTCGGGGTCACTGCTTACCATTTTATTCCCCACTGAGTTCATATATTTCCTTTAGAAAACAAAGTCAAAGGAACGCAGCCTTGCATTGGCCGGGAATCGAACCCGGGCCTCCCGCGTGGCAGGCGAGAATTCTACCACTGAACCACCAATGCTTCACATGGGGAGTTCACAGGCATAGCTCTGTCCAAGACAGTGATCAGGTGCACACACTTAAATTGTACACAGATGAACAAAGTGTGCGCAGCAGACATGACAACGCCAAAGTTTCACATGATGATGGCTTATATAAGACAAGCTCCAGGCAGGCACATACATATCAAGATATATATTGAGTCTAAGGAAAGATGATGTAGTCACTCGTCTCTGTGGCGCAATCGGTTAGCGCGTTCGGCTGTTAACCGAAAGGTTGGTGGTTCAAGCCCACCCAGGGACGTATTATTTTGCCTGAATGAAACACTTGAATGGAAAACAGATACATACCTTTGCTCTCTCCTGCTGGACACCCTTTCCCTGAATATTTCAATTCTCTGCGTTCTCTCGGCACCTGCAGTCAATTTCATAATTAGGATAGAAAACAAAAGGTCAAGCTCTGTAATACAACTGTAGGCATATGAGGAGGGGAAAATAAGTCAAAAGGCCCACAGCATTTGTTGATCTGGCTCCGAAAGCTGTAAGTGTAAGGACCTCGTGGCGCAACGGTAGCGCGTCTGACTCCAGATCAGAAGGTTGCGTGTTCAAATCACGTCGGGGTCACTGCTTACCATTTTATTCCCCACTGAGGTCATATATTTCCTTTCGAAAACAAAGTCAAAAGAAAGCAGTCTTGCATTGGCTGGGAATCGAACCCGGGCCTCCCGCGTGGCAGGCAAGAATTCTACCACTGAACCACCAATGCTTCACATGGGTTGTTCACAGGCAGAGCTCTGCCCAAGACAGTGATCAGGTGCACACACTTAAATTGTACACATATGAACAAAGTGTGCGCAGCAGACATGATAACGCCAACGTTTCACATGAAGATGGCAAGAATCAGATGCAGGAGACTATAACTATGAATGTCTTTGCATTTGCTGAGGTCACTGGCTTGGGACTAGAGTTGTGTTTATCAGGGCATGATGGCAGGCTGCTCCCGACAAAAGTGGTTCACAGAATGCACCCGCCAGATCATCAGCACTATTGTGTTTCAGATTATCTCACTGAACTCTCCTCCTGGAAAATCCTTCCCACTGGCTTTCCCAGATTCTGTGTCCTCCCCTAAATGCTGGGGTGAAATGGGCAGAGTTCTGCGCCCTGCGTCCCTTTACGCGTCCCTAACGCGCTCCCAACGCGGCCTACAGCCCTGGTCGTGCACAGCCCTGGTCGGGCTTAGATCACTGGAGCCTTTTGTGACCAAGAACTCCGGAAGCCTAGGGTCAGGCCTGTTGCACAGGCATATTGTGCCTTGCCAATCCGGGATTGTTGTGTTTCAGGGCCTAGCCATCAATACTCCTGGGATTTCTTTCCCTGAGAACCCTCTTGTCCCTGTCCTCCCACAAGCCCCAGCTTTTATGTAAAATAAAGTGTGCACCATGGGCCTTCCCCTATTTGCTCTCTCCCCAATCTCTTTCTCCAAAGCTGAGCTCTGAAGGTAAATGTATCTATCTGAGTGAGGGGCTAGGGAGGGCCTTTCCCAGCAGTCTTACAAGTCAAGAGTTCAGAGAAAGCACCTGCTATGGGAGGGAGACTTTGCTCACAGAGAAGTCAAGTCTAACATAACACATCTGATGGGCAAGGCACACGCCTTACTGGCTGGTAGCACACCTACAGAGGAGCAGGGAGCTATGCTAAGCAGGCAACAGAAAAGTCATGTATGTGTCTCATACACTGGGACCGGTAGTAATACTGGCTCTAAGACCATTAGACAGTAGTCTATTCATCATTACGTCCAACAATAACAAGACACTAAGCAAATGAGAAATGCTGTATGGCATAAAGACGCATTATATAACACAAGCTCCAGGCAGGCACACAATTATCAAGATATATATTGAGTCTCAGGAACTGTGCTACAGTTATTAACCTCTGTGGTGCAAATGGTTAGCGCGTTCGGTTGTTAACAGAAAGGTTGGTGGTTCAAGCCCACCCAGGGAAGTATCCTTTTTGCCGGCATGAAACACTTTAATGAAACACAGATACGTACCTCTGCTCTCCCCTGCTTAAGACCCTTTATCTGAACATTTCAATCCTCTGCGTTCTCTCTGCACCTGCAGTCAATTTCATAATTAGGATAGAAAACAAAAGGCCTAGCGCTGTAATACAACTGTAGGCATATGAGGAGGGGAAAATAAGTCAAAAGGCCATCAGCATTTGTTGATCTGGCTTGAAGGCTGTAAGTGTAAGGACCTTGTGGCGCAACGGTAGCGCGTCTGACTCCAGATCAGAAGGTTGCGTGGTCAAATCACGTCGGGGTCACTGCTTACCATTTTATTCCCCACTGAGTTCATATATTTCCTTTAGAAAACAAAGTCAAAGGAACGCAGCCTTGCATTGGCCGGGAATCGAACCCGGGCCTCCCGCGTGGCAGGCGAGAATTCTACCACTGAACCACCAATGCTTCACATGGGGAGTTCACAGGCATAGCTCTGTCCAAGACAGTGATCAGGTGCACACACTTAAATTGTACACAGATGAACAAAGTGTGCGCAGCAGACATGACAACGCCAAAGTTTCACATGATGATGGCTTATATAAGACAAGCTCCAGGCAGGCACATACATATCAAGATATATATTGAGTCTAAGGAAAGATGCTGTAGTCACTCGTCTCTGTGGCGCAATCGGTTAGCGCGTTCGACGGTTAACCGAAAGGTTGGTGGTTCAAGCCCACCCAGGGAAATATTATTTTGCCTGAATGAAACACTTGAATGGAAAACAGATACATACCTTTGCTCTCTCCTGCTGGACACCCTTTCCCTGAATATTTCAATTCTCTGCGTTCTCTCGGCACCTGCAGTCAATTTCATAATTAGGATAGAAAACAAAAGGTCAAGCTCTGTAATACAACTGTAGGCATATGAGGAGGGGAAAATAAGTCAAAAGGCCCACAGCATTTGTTGATCTGGCTCCGAAAGCTGTAAGTGTAAGGACCTCGTGGCGCAACGGTAGCGCATCTGACTCCAGATCAGAAGGTTGCGTGTTCAAATCACGTCGGGGTCACTGCTTACCATTTTATTCCCCACTGAGGTCATATATTTCCTTTCGAAAACAAAGTCAAAAGAAAGCAGTCTTGCATTGGCCGGGAATCAAACCCAGGCCTCCCGCGTGGCAGGCGAGAATTCTACCACTGAACCACCAATGCTTCACATGGGTTGTTCACAGGCAGAGCTCTGCCCAAGACAGTGATCAGGTGCACACACTTAAATTGTACACATATGAACAAAGTGTGCGCAGCAGACATGATAACGCCAACGTTTCACATGAAGATGGCAAGAATCAGATGCAGGAGACTATAACTATGAATGTCTTTGCATTTGCTGAGGTCACTGGCTTGGGACTAGAGTTGTGTTTATCAGGGCATGATGGCAGGCTGCTCCCGACAAAAGTGGTTCACAGAATGCACCCGCCAGATCACCAGCACTATTGTGTTTCAGATTATCTCACTGAACTCTCCTCCTGGAAAATCCTTCCCACTGGCTTTCCCAGATTCTGTGTCCTCCCCTAAATGCTGGGGTGAAACGGGCAGAGTTCTGCGCCCTGCATCCCTTTACGCGTCCCTAACGCGCTCCCAACGCGGCCTACAGCCCTGGTCGGGCACAGCCCTAGTCGGGCTTAGATCACTGGAGCCTTTTGTGACCAAGAACTCCGGAAGCCTAGGGTCAGGCCTGTTGCACATGCATATTGTGCCTTGCCAATCCGGGATTGTTGTGTTTCAGGGCCTAGCCATCAATACTCCTGGGATTTCTTTCCCTGAGAACCCTCTTGTCCCTGTCCTCCCACAAGCCCCAGCTTTTATGTAAAATAAAGTGTGCACCATGGGCCTTCCCCTATTTGCTCTCTCCCCAATCTCTTTCTCCAAAGCTGAGCTCTGTAGGTAAATGTATCTATCTGAGTGAGGGGCTAGGGAGGGCCTTTCCCAGCAGTCTTACAAGTCAAGAGTTCAGAGAAAGCACCTGCTATGGGAGGGAGACTTTGCTCACAGAGAAGTCAAGTCTAACATAACACATCTGATGGGCAAGGCACACGCCTTACTGGCTGGTAGCACACCTACAGAGGAGCAGGGAGCTATGCTAAGCAGGCAACAGAAAAGTCATGTATGTGTCTCATACACTGGGACCGGTAGTAATACTGGCTCTAAGACCATTAGACAGTAGTCTATTCATCATTACGTCCAACAATAACAAGACACTAAGCAAATGAGAAATGCTGTATGGCATAAAGACGCATTATATAACACAAGCTCCAGGCAGGCACACAATTATCAAGATATATATTGAGTCTCAGGAACTGTGCTACAGTTATTAACCTCTGTGGTGCAAATGGTTAGCGCGTTCGGTTGTTAACAGAAAGGTTGGTGGTTCAAGCCCACCCAGGGAAGTATCCTTTTTGCCGGCATGAAACACTTTAATGAAACACAGATACGTACCTCTGCTCTCTCCTGCTTAAGACCCTTTATCTGAACATTTCAATCCTCTGCGTTCTCTCTGCACCTGCAGTCAATTTCATAATTAGGATAGAAAACAAAAGGCCTAGCCCTGTAATACAACTGTAGGCATATGAGGAGGGGAAAATAAGTCAAAAGGCCATCAGCATTTGTTGATCTGGCTTGAAGGCTGTAAGTGTAAGGACCTTGTGGCGCAACGGTAGCGCGTCTGACTCCAGATCAGAAGGTTGCGTGGTCAAATCACGTCGGGGTCACTGCTTACCATTTTATTCCCCACTGAGTTCATATATTTCCTTTCGAAAACAAAGTCAAAGGAACGCAGCCTTGCATTGGCCGGGAATCGAACCCGGGCCTCCCGCGTGGCAGGCGAGAATTCTACCACTGAACCACCAATGCTTCACATGGGGAGTTCACAGGCATAGCTCTGTCCAAGACAGTGATCAGGTGCACACACTTAAATTGTACACATATGAACAAAGTGTGCGCAGCAGACATGACAACGCCAAAGTTTCACATGATGATGGCTTATATAAGACAAGCTCCAGGCAGGCACATACATATCAAGATATATATTGAGTCTAAGGAAAGATGCTGTAGTCACTCGTCTCTGTGGCGCAATCGGTTAGCGCGTTCGGCTGTTAACCGAAAGGTTGGTGGTTCAAGCCCACCCAGGGAAGTATTATTTTGCCTGAATGAAACACTTGAATGGAAAACAGATACATACCTTTGCTCTCTCCTGATGGACACCCTTTCCCTGAATATTTCAATTCTCTGCGTTCTCTCGGCACCTGCAGTCAATTTCATAATTAGGATAGAAAACAAAAGGTCAAGCTCTGTAATACAACTGTAGGCATATGAGGAGGGGAAAATAAGTCAAAAGGCCCACAGCATTTGTTGATCTGGCTCCGAAAGCTGTAAGTGTAAGGACCTCGTGGCGCAACGGTAGCGCGTCTGACTCTAGATCAGAAGGTTGCGTGTTCAAATCACGTCGGGGTCACTGCTTACCATTTTATTCCCCACTGAGGTCATATATTTCCTTTCGAAAACAAAGTCAAAAGAAAGCAGTCTTGCATTGGCTGGGAATCGAACCCGGGCCTCCCGCGTGGCAGGCGAGAATTCTACCACTGAACCACCAATGCTTCACATGGGTTGTTCACAGGCAGAGCTCTGCCCAAGACAGTGATCAGGTGCACACACTTAAATTGTACACATATGAACAAAGTGTGCGCAGCAGACATGATAACGCCAACGTTTCACATGAAGATGGCAAGAATCAGATGCAGGAGACTATAACTATGAATGTCTTTGCATTTGCTGAGGTCACTGGCTTGGGACTAGAGTTGTGTTTATCAGGGCATGATGGCAGGCTGCTCCCGACAAAAGTGGTTCACAGAATGCACCCGCCAGATCACCAGCACTATTGTGTTTCAGATTATCTCACTGAACTCTCCTCCTGGAAAATCCTTCCCACTGGCTTTCCCAGATTCTGTGTCCTCCCCTAAATGCTGGGGTGAAATGGGCAGAGTTCTGCGCCCTGCGTCCCTTTACGCGTCCCTAACGCGCTCCCAACGCGGCCTACAGCCCTGGTCGGGCACAGCCCTGGTCGGGCTTAGATCACTGGAGCCTTTTGTGACCAAGAACTCCGGAAGCCTAGGGTCAGGCCTGTTGCACAGGCATATTGTGCCTTGCCAATCCGGGATTGTTGTGTTTCAGGGCCTAGCCATCAATACTCCTGGGATTTCTTTCCCTGAGAACCCTCTTGTCCCTGTCCTCCCACAAGCCCCAGCTTTTATGTAAAATAAAGTGTGCACCATGGGCCTTCCCCTATTTGCTCTCTCCCCAATCTCTTTCTCCAAAGCTGAGCTCTGAGGGTAAATGTATCTATCTGAGTGAGGGGCTAGGGAGGGCCTTTCCCAGCAGTCTTACAAGTCAAGAGTTCAGAGAAAGCACCTGCTATGGGAGGGACACTTTGCTCACAGAGAAGTCAAGTCTAACATAACACATCTGATGGGCAAGGCACACGCCTTACTGGCTGGTAGCACACCTACAGAGGAGCAGGGAGCTATGCTAAGCAGGCAACAGAAAAGTCATGTATGTGTCTCATACACTGGGACCGGTAGTAATACTGGCTCTAAGACCATTAGACAGTAGTCTATTCATCATTACGTCCAACAATAACAAGACACTAAGCAAATGAGAAATGCTGTATGGCATAAAGACGCATTATATAACACAAGCTCCAGGCAGGCACACAATTATCAAGATATATATTGAGTCTCAGGAACTGTGCTACAGTTATTAACCTCTGTGGTGCAAATGGTTAGCGCGTTCGGTTGTTAACAGAAAGGTTGGTGGTTCAAGCCCACCCAGAGAAGTATCCTTTTTGCCGGCATGAAACACTTTAATGAAACACAGATACGTACCTCTGCTCTCTCCTGCTTAAGACCCTTTATCTGAACATTTCAATCCTCTGCGTTCTCTCTGCACCTGCAGTCAATTTCATAATTAGGATAGAAAACAAAAGGCCTAGCCCTGTAATACAACTGTAGGCATATGAGGAGGGGAAAATAAGTCAAAAGGCCATCAGCATTTGTTGATCTGGCTTGAAGGCTGTAAGTGTAAGGACCTTGTGGCGCAACGGTAGCGCGTCTGACTCCAGATCAGAAGGTTGCGTGGTCAAATCACGTCGGGGTCACTGCTTACCATTTTATTCCCCACTGAGTTCATATATTTCCTTTAGAAAACAAAGTCAAAGGAACGCAGCCTTGCATTGGCCGGGAATCGAACCCGGGCCTCCCGCGTGGCAGGCGAGAATTCTACCACTGAACCACCAATGCTTCACATGAGGAGTTCACAGGCATAGCTCTGTCCAAGACAGTGATCAGGTGCACACACTTAAATTGTACACAGATGAACAAAGTGTGCGCAGCAGACATGACAACGCCAAAGTTTCACATGATGATGGCTTATATAAGACAAGCTCCAGGCAGGCACATACATATCAAGATATATATTGAGTCTAAGGAAAGATGCTGTAGTCACTCGTCTCTGTGGCGCAATCGGTTAGCGCGTTCGGCGGTTAACCGAAAGGTTGGTGGTTCAAGCCCACCCAGGGAAGTATTATTTTGCCTGAATGAAACACTTGAATGGAAAACAGATACATACCTTTGCTCTCTCCTGCTGGACACCCTTTCCCTGAATATTTCAATTCTCTGCGTTCTCTCGGCACCTGCAGTCAATTTCATAATTAGGATAGAAAACAAAAGGTCAAGCTCTGTAATACAACTGTAGGCATATGAGGAGGGGAAAATAAGTCAAAAGGCCCACAGCATTTGTTGATCTGGCTCCGAAAGCTGTAAGTGTAAGGACCTCGTGGCGCAACGGTAGCGCGTCTGACTCCAGATCAGAAGGTTGCGTGTTCAAATCACGTCGGGGTCACTGCTTACCATTTTATTCCCCACTGAGGTCATATATTTCCTTTCGAAAACAAAGTCAAAAGAAAGCAGTCTTGCATTGGCCGGGAATCGAACCCAGGCCTCCCGCGTGGCAGGCGAGAATTCTACCACTGAACCACCAATGCTTCACATGGGTTGTTCACAGGCAGAGCTCTGCCCAAGACAGTGATCAGGTGCACACACTTAAATTGTACACATATGAACAAAGTGTGCGCAGCAGACATGATAACGCCAACGTTTCACATGAAGATGGCAAGAATCAGATGCAGGAGACTATAACTATGAATGTCTTTGCATTTGCTGAGGTCACTGGCTTGGGACTAGAGTTGTGTTTATCAGGGCATGATGGCAGGCTGCTCCCGACAAAAGTGGTTCACAGAATGCACCCGCCAGATCACCAGCACTATTGTGTTTCAGATTATCTCACTGAACTCTCCTCCTGGAAAATCCTTCCCACTGGCTTTCCCAGATTCTGTGTCCTCCCCTAAATGCTGGGGTGAAACGGGCAGAGTTCTGCGCCCTGCGTCCCTTTACGCGTCCCTAACGCGCTCCCAACGCGGCCTACAGCCCTGGTCGGGCACAGCCCTGGTCGGGCTTAGATCACTGGAGCCTTTTGTGACCAAGAACTCCGGAAGCCTAGGGTCAGGCCTGTTGCACATGCATATTGTGCCTTGCCAATCCGGGATTGTTGTGTTTCAGGGCCTAGCCATCAATACTCCTGGGATTTCTTTCCCTGAGAACCCTCTTGTCCCTGTCCTCCCACAAGCCCCAGCTTTTATGTAAAATAAAGTGTGCACCATGGGCCTTCCCCTATTTGCTCTCTCCCCAATCTCTTTCTCCAAAGCTGAGCTCTGTAGGTAAATGTATCTATCTGAGTGAGGGGCTAGGGAGGGCCTTTCCCAGCAGTCTTACAAGTCAAGAGTTCAGAGAAAGCACCTGCTATGGGAGGGAGACTTTGCTCACAGAGAAGTCAAGTCTAACATAACACATCTGATGGGCAAGGCACACGCCTTACTGGCTGGTAGCACACCTACAGAGGAGCAGGGAGCTATGCTAAGCAGGCAACAGAAAAGTCATGTATGTGTCTCATACACTGGGACCGGTAGTAATACTGGCTCTAAGACCATTAGACAGTAGTCTATTCATCATTACGTCCAACAATAACAAGACACTAAGCAAATGAGAAATGCTGTATGGCATAAAGACGCATTATATAACACAAGCTCCAGGCAGGCACACAATTATCAAGATATATATTGAGTCTCAGGAACTGTGCTACAGTTATTAACCTCTGTGGTGCAAATGGTTAGCGCGTTCGGTTGTGAACAGAAAGGTTGGTGGTTCAAGCCCACCCAAGGAAGTATCCTTTTTGCCGGCATGAAACACTTTAATGAAACACAGATACGTACCTCTGCTCTCTCCTGCTTAAGACCCTTTATCTGAACATTTCAATCCTCTGCGTTCTCTCTGCACCTGCAGTCAATTTCATAATTAGGATAGAAAACAAAAGGCCTAGCCCTGTAATACAACTGTAGGCATATGAGGAGGGGAAAATAAGTCAAAAGGCCATCAGCATTTGTTAATCTGGCTTGAAGGCTGTAAGTGTAAGGACCTTGTGGCGCAACGGTAGCGCGTCTGACTCCAGATCAGAAGGTTGCGTGGTCAAATCACGTCGGGGTCACTGCTTACCATTTTATTCCCCACTGAGTTCATATATTTCCTTTCGAAAACAAAGTCAAAGGAACGCAGCCTTGCATTGGCCGGGAATCGAACCCGGGCCTCCCGCGTGGCAGGCGAGAATTCTACCACTGAACCACCAATGCTTCACATGGGGAGTTCACAGGCATAGCTCTGTCCAAGACAGTGATCAGGTGCACACACTTAAATTGTACACATATGAACAAAGTGTGCGCAGTAGACATGACAACGCCAAAGTTTCACATGATGATGGCTTATATAAGACAAGCTCCAGGCAGGCACATACATATCAAGATATATATTGAGTCTAAGGAAAGATGCTGTAGTCACTCGTCTCTGTGGCGCAATCGGTTAGCGCGTTCGGCTGTTAACCGAAAGGTTGGTGGTTCAAGCCCACCCAGGGACGTATTATTTTGCCTGAATGAAACACTTGAATGGAAAACAGATACATACCTTTGCTCTCTCCTGCTGGACACCCTTTCCCTGAATATTTCAATTCTCTGCGTTCTCTCGGCACCTGCAGTCAATTTCATAATTAGGATAGAAAACAAAAGGTCAAGCTCTGCAATACAACTGTAGGCATATGAGGAGGGGAAAATAAGTCAAAAGGCCCACAGCATTTGTTGATCTGGCTCCGAAAGCTGTAAGTGTAAGGACCTCGTGGCGCAACGGTAGCGCGTCTGACTCCAGATCAGAAGGTTGCGTGTTCAAATCACGTTGGGGTCACTGCTTACCATTTTATTCCCCACTGAGGTCATATATTTCCTTTCGAAAACAAAGTCAAAAGAAAGCAGTCTTGCATTGGCTGGGAATCGAACCCGGGCCTCCCGCGTGGCAGGCGAGAATTCTACCACTGAACCACCAATGCTTCACATGGGTTGTTCACAGGCAGAGCTCTGCCCAAGACAGTGATCAGGTGCACACACTTAAATTGTACACATATGAACAAAGTGTGCGCAGCAGACATGATAACGCCAACGTTTCACATGAAGATGGCAAGAATCAGATGCAGGAGACTATAACTATGAATGTCTTTGCATTTGCTGAGGTCACTGGCTTGGGACTAGAGTTGTGTTTATCAGGGCATGATGGCAGGCTGCTCCCGACAAAAGTGGTTCACAGAATGCACCCGCCAGATCACCAGCACTATTGTGTTTCAGATTATCTCACTGAACTCTCCTCCTGGAAAATCCTTCCCACTGGCTTTCCCAGATTCTGTGTCCTCCCCTAAATGCTGGGGTGAAACGGGCAGAGTTCTGCGCCCTGCGTCCCTTTACGCGTCCCTAACGCGCTCCCAACGTGGCCTACAGCCCTGGTCGGGCACAGCCCTGGTCGGGCTTAGATCACTGGAGCCTTTTGTGACCAAGAACTCCGGAAGCCTAGGGTCAGGCCTGTTGCACATGCATATTGTGCCTTGCCAATCCGGGATTGTTGTGTTTCAGGGCCTAGCCATCAATACTCCTGGGATTTCTTTCCCTGAGAACCCTCTTGTCCCTGTCCTCCCACAAGCCCCAGCTTTTATGTAAAATAAAGTGTGCACCATGGGCCTTCCCCTATTTGCTCTCTCCCCAATCTCTTTCTCCAAAGCTGAGCTCTGTAGGTAAATGTATCTATCTGAGTGAGGGGCTAGGGAGGGCCTTTCCCAGCAGTCTTACAAGTCAAGAGTTCAGAGAAAGCACCTGCTATGGGAGGGAGACTTTGCTCACAGAGAAGTCAAGTCTAACATAACACATCTGATGGGCAAGGCACACGCCTTACTGGCTGGTAGCACACCTACAGAGGAGCAGGGAGCTATGCTAAGCAGGCAACAGAAAAGTCATGTATGTGTCTCATACACTGGGACCGGTAGTAATACTGGCTCTAAGACCATTAGACAGTAGTCTATTCATCATTACGTCCAACAATAACAAGACACTAAGCAAATGAGAAATGCTGTATGGCATAAAGACGCATTATATAACACAAGCTCCAGGCAGGCACACAATTATCAAGATATATATTGAGTCTCAGGAACTGTGCTACAGTTATTAACCTCTGTGGTGCAAATGGTTAGCGCGTTCGGTTGTTAACAGAAAGGTTGGTGGTTCAAGCCCACCCAAGGAAGTATCCTTTTTGCCGGCATGAAACACTTTAATGAAACACAGATACGTACCTCTGCTCTCTCCTGCTTAAGACCCTTTATCTGAACATTTCAATCCTCTGCGTTCTCTCTGCACCTGCAGTCAATTTCATAATTAGGATAGAAAACAAAAGGCCTAGCCCTGTAATACAACTGTAGGCATATGAGGAGGGGAAAATAAGTCAAAAGGCCATCAGCATTTGTTAATCTGGCTTGAAGGCTGTAAGTGTAAGGACCTTGTGGCGCAACGGTAGCGCGTCTGACTCCAGATCAGAAGGTTGCGTGGTCAAATCACGTCGGGGTCACTGCTTACCATTTTATTCCCCACTGAGTTCATATATTTCCTTTCGAAAACAAAGTCAAAGGAACGCAGCCTTGCATTGGCCGGGAATCGAACCCGGGCCTCCCGCGTGGCAGGCGAGAATTCTACCACTGAACCACCAATGCTTCACATGGGGAGTTCACAGGCATAGCTCTGTCCAAGACAGTGATCAGGTGCACACACTTAAATTGTACACATATGAACAAAGTGTGCGCAGTAGACATGACAACGCCAAAGTTTCACATGATGATGGCTTATATAAGACAAGCTCCAGGCAGGCACATACATATCAAGATATATATTGAGTCTAAGGAAAGATGCTGTAGTCACTCGTCTCTGTGGCGCAATCGGTTAGCGCGTTCGGCTGTTAACCGAAAGGTTGGTGGTTCAAGCCCAGCCAGGGACGTATTATTTTGCCTGAATGAAACACTTGAATGGAAAACAGATACATACCTTTGCTCTCTCCTGCTGGACACCCTTTCCCTGAATATTTCAATTCTCTGCGTTCTCTCGGCACCTGCAGTCAATTTCATAATTAGGATAGAAAACAAAAGGTCAAGCTCTGCAATACAACTGTAGGCATATGAGGAGGGGAAAATAAGTCAAAAGGCCCACAGCATTTGTTGATCTGGCTCCGAAAGCTGTAAGTGTAAGGACCTCGTGGCGCAACGGTAGCGCGTCTGACTCCAGATCAGAAGGTTGCGTGTTCAAATCACGTTGGGGTCACTGCTTACCATTTTATTCCCCACTGAGGTCATATATTTCCTTTCGAAAACAAAGTCAAAAGAAAGCAGTCTTGCATTGGCTGGGAATCGAACCCGGGCCTCCCGCGTGGCAGGCGAGAATTCTACCACTGAACCACCAATGCTTCACATGGGTTGTTCACAGGCAGAGCTCTGCCCAAGACAGTGATCAGGTGCACACACTTAAATTGTACACATATGAACAAAGTGTGCGCAGCAGACATGATAACGCCAACGTTTCACATGAAGATGGCAAGAATCAGATGCAGGAGACTATAACTATGAATGTCTTTGCATTTGCTGAGGTCACTGGCTTGGGACTAGAGTTGTGTTTATCAGGGCATGATGGCAGGCTGCTCCCGACAAAAGTGGTTCACAGAATGCACCCGCCAGATCACCAGCACTATTGTGTTTCAGATTATCTCACTGAACTCTCCTCCTGGAAAATCCTTCCCACTGGCTTTCCCAGATTCTGTGTCCTCCCCTAAATGCTGGGGTGAAACGGGCAGAGTTCTGCGCCCTGCGTCCCTTTACGCGTCCCTAACGCGCTCCCAACGCGGCCTACAGCCCTGGTCGGGCACAGCCCTGGTCGGGCTTAGATCACTGGAGCCTTTTGTGACCAAGAACTCCGGAAGCCTAGGGTCAGGCCTGTTGCACAGGCATATTGTGCCTTGCCAATCCGGGATTGTTGTGTTTCAGGGCCTAGCCATCAATACTCCTGGGATTTCTTTCCCTGAGAACCCTCTTGTCCCTGTCCTCCCACAAGCCCCAGCTTTTATGTAAAATAAAGTGTGCACCATGGGCCTTCCCCTATTTGCTCTCTCCCCAATCTCTTTCTCCAAAGCTGAGCTCTGAAGGTAAATGTATCTATCTGAGTGAGGGGCTAGGGAGGGCCTTTCCCAGCAGTCTTACAAGTCAAGAGTTCAGAGAAAGCACCTGCTATGGGAGGGAGACTTTGCTCACAGAGAAGTCAAGTCTAACATAACACATCTGATGGGCAAGGCACACGCCTTACTGGCTGGTAGCACACCTACAGAGGAGCAGGGAGCTATGCTAAGCAGGCAACAGAAAAGTCATGTATGTGTCTCATACACTGGGACCGGTAGTAATACTGGCTCTAAGACCATTAGACAGTAGTCTATTCATCATTACGTCCAACAATAACAAGACACTAAGCAAATGAGAAATGCTGTATGGCATAAAGACGCATTATATAACACAAGCTCCAGGCAGGCACACAATTATCAAGATATATATTGAGTCTCAGGAACTGTGCTATAGTTATTAACCTCTGTGGTGCAAATGGTTAGCGCGTTCGGTTGTTAACAGAAAGGTTGGTGGTTCAAGCCCACCCAGGGAAGTATCCTTTTTGCCGGCATGAAACACTTTAATGAAACACAGATACGTACCTCTGCTCTCTCCTGCTTAAGACCCTTTATCTGAACATTTCAATCCTCTGCGTTCTCTCTGCACCTGCAGTCAATTTCATAATTAGGATAGAAAACAAAAGGCCTAGCCCTGTAATACAACTGTAGGCATATGAGGAGGGGAAAATAAGTCAAAAGGCCATCAGCATTTGTTGATCTGGCTTGAAGGCTGTAAGTGTAAGGACCTTGTGGCGCAACGGTAGCGCGTCTGACTCCAGATCAGAAGGTTGCGTGGTCAAATCACGTCGGGGTCACTGCTTACCATTTTATTCCCCACTGAGTTCATATATTTCCTTTCGAAAACAAAGTCAAAGGAACGCAGCCTTGCATTGGCCGGGAATCGAACCCGGGCCTCCCGCGTGGCAGGCGAGAATTCTACCACTGAACCACCAATGCTTCACATGGGGAGTTCACAGGCATAGCTCTGTCCAAGACAGTGATCAGGTGCACACACTTAAATTGTACACAGATGAACAAAGTGTGCGCAGCAGACATGACAACGCCAAAGTTTCACATGATGATGGCTTATATAAGACAAGCTCCAGGCAGGCACATACATATCAAGATATATATTGAGTCTAAGGAAAGATGCTGTAGTCACTCGTCTCTGTGGCGCAATCGGTTAGCGCGTTCGACGGTTAACCGAAAGGTTGGTGGTTCAAGCCCACCCAGGGAAATATTATTTTGCCTGAATGAAACACTTGAATGGAAAACACACACATACCTTTGCTCTCTCCTGCTGGACACCCTTTCCCTGAATATTTCAATTCTCTGCGTTCTCTCGGCACCTGCAGTCAATTTCATAATTAGGATAGAAAACAAAAGGTCAAGCTCTGTAATACAACTGTAGGCATATGAGGAGGGGAAAATAAGTCAAAAGGCCCACAGCATTTGTTGATCTGGCTCCGAAAGCTGTAAGTGTAAGGACCTCGTGGCGCAACGGTAGCGCGTCTGACTCCAGATCAGAAGGTTGCGTGTTCAAATCACGTCGGGGTCACTGCTTACCATTTTATTCCCCACTGAGGTCATATATTTCCTTTCGAAAACAAAGTCAAAAGAAAGCAGTCTTGCATTGGCTGGGAATCAAACCCGGGCCTCCCGCGTGGCAGGCGAGAATTCTACCACTGAACCACCAATGCTTCACATGGGTTGTTCACAGGCAGAGCTCTGCCCAAGACAGTGATCAGGTGCACACACTTAAATTGTACACATATGAACAAAGTGTGCGCAGCAGACATGATAACGCCAACGTTTCACATGAAGATGGCAAGAATCAGGTGCAGGAGACTATAACTATGAATGTCTTTGCATTTGCTGAGGTCACTGGCTTGGGACTAGAGTTGTGTTTATCAGGGCATGATGGCAGGCTGCTCCCGACAAAAGTGGTTCACAGAATGCACCCGCCAGATCACCAGCACTATTGTGTTTCAGATTATCTCACTGAACTCTCCTCCTGGAAAATCCTTCCCACTGGCTTTCCCAGATTCTGTGTCCTCCCCTAAATGCTGGGGTGAAACGGGCAGAGTTCTGCGCCCTGCATCCCTTTACGCGTCCCTAACGCGCTCCCAACGCGACCTACAGCCCTGGTCGGGCACAGCCCTGGTCGGGCTTAGATCACTGGAGCCTTTTGTGACCAAGAACTCCGGAAGCCTAGGGTCAGGCCTGTTGCACAGGCATATTGTGCCTTGCCAATCCGGGATTGTTGTGTTTCAGGGCCTAGCCATCAATACTCCTGGGATTTCTTTCCCTGAGAACCCTCTTGTCCCTGTCCTCCCACAAGCCCCAGCTTTTATGTAAAATAAAGTGTGCACCATGGGCCTTCCCCAATTTGCTCTCTCCCCAATCTCTTTCTCCAAAGCTGAGCTCTGAAGGTAAATGTATCTATCTGAGTGAGGGGCTAGGGAGGGCCTTTCCCAGCAGTCTTACAAGTCAAGAGTTCAGAGAAAGCACCTGCTATGGGAGGGAGACTTTGCTCACAGAGAAGTCAAGTCTAACATAACACATCTGATGGGCAAGGCACACGCCTTACTGGCTGGTAGCACACCTACAGAGGAGCAGGGAGCTATGCTAAGCAGGCAACAGAAAAGTCATGTATGTGTCTCATACACTGGGACCGGTAGTAATACTGGCTCTAAGACCATTAGACAGTAGTCTATTCATCATTACGTCCAACAATAACAAGACACTAAGCAAATGAGAAATGCTGTATGGCATAAAGACGCATTATATAACACAAGCTCCAGGCAGGCACACAATTATCAAGATATATATTGAGTCTCAGGAACTGTGCTACAGTTATTAACCTCTGTGGTGCAAATGGTTAGCGCGTTCGGTTGTTAACAGAAAGGTTGGTGGTTCAAGCCCACCCAGGGAAGTATCCTTTTTGCCGGCATGAAACACTTTAATGAAACACAGATACGTACCTCTGCTCTCTCCTGCTTAAGACCCTTTATCTGAACATTTCAATCCTCTGCGTTCTCTCTGCACCTGCAGTCAATTTCATAATTAGGATAGAAAACAAAAGGCCTAGCCCTGTAATACAACTGTAGGCATATGAGGAGGGGAAAATAAGTCAAAAGGCCATCAGCATTTGTTGATCTGGCTTGAAGGCTGTAAGTGTAAGGACCTTGTGGCGCAACGGTAGCGCGTCTGACTCCAGATCAGAAGGTTGCGTGGTCAAATCACGTCGGGGTCACTGCTTACCATTTTATTCCCCACTGAGTTCATATATTTCCTTTAGAAAACAAAGTCAAAGGAACGCAGCCTTGCATTGGCCGGGAATCGAACCCGGGCCTCCCGCGTGGCAGGCGAGAATTCTACCACTGAACCACCAATGCTTCACATGGGGAGTTCACAGGCATAGCTCTGTCCAAGACAGTGATCAGGTGCACACACTTAAATTGTACACAGATGAACAAAGTGTGCGCAGCAGACATGACAACGCCAAAGTTTCACATGATGATGGCTTATATAAGACAAGCTCCAGGCAGGCACATACATATCAAGATATATATTGAGTCTAAGGAAAGATGATGTAGTCACTCGTCTCTGTGGCGCAATCGGTTAGCGCGTTCGGCTGTTAACCGAAAGGTTGGTGGTTCAAGCCCACCCAGGGACGTATTATTTTGCCTGAATGAAACACTTGAATGGAAAACAGATACATACCTTTGCTCTCTCCTGCTGGACACCCTTTCCCTGAATATTTCAATTCTCTGCGTTCTCTCGGCACCTGCAGTCAATTTCATAATTAGGATAGAAAACAAAAGGTCAAGCTCTGTAATACAACTGTAGGCATATGAGGAGGGGAAAATAAGTCAAAAGGCCCACAGCATTTGTTGATCTGGCTCCGAAAGCTGTAAGTGTAAGGACCTCGTGGCGCAACGGTAGCGCGTCTGACTCCAGATCAGAAGGTTGCGTGTTCAAATCACGTCGGGGTCACTGCTTACCATTTTATTCCCCACTGAGGTCATATATTTCCTTTCGAAAACAAAGTCAAAAGAAAGCAGTCTTGCATTGGCTGGGAATCGAACCCGGGCCTCCCGCGTGGCAGGCAAGAATTCTACCACTGAACCACCAATGCTTCACATGGGTTGTTCACAGGCAGAGCTCTGCCCAAGACAGTGATCAGGTGCACACACTTAAATTGTACACATATGAACAAAGTGTGCGCAGCAGACATGATAACGCCAACGTTTCACATGAAGATGGCAAGAATCAGATGCAGGAGACTATAACTATGAATGTCTTTGCATTTGCTGAGGTCACTGGCTTGGGACTAGAGTTGTGTTTATCAGGGCATGATGGCAGGCTGCTCCCGACAAAAGTGGTTCACAGAATGCACCCGCCAGATCATCAGCACTATTGTGTTTCAGATTATCTCACTGAACTCTCCTCCTGGAAAATCCTTCCCACTGGCTTTCCCAGATTCTGTGTCCTCCCCTAAATGCTGGGGTGAAACGGGCAGAGTTCTGCGCCCTGCGTCCCTTTACGCGTCCCTTACGCGCTCCCAACGCGGCCTACAGCCCTGGTCGTGCACAGCCCTGGTCGGGCTTAGATCACTGGAGCCTTTTGTGACCAAGAACTCCGGAAGCCTAGGGTCAGGCCTGTTGCACAGGCATATTGTGCCTTGCCAATCCGGGATTGTTGTGTTTCAGGGCCTAGCCATCAATACTCCTGGGATTTCTTTCCCTGAGAACCCTCTTGTCCCTGTCCTCCCACAAGCCCCAGCTTTTATGTAAAATAAAGTGTGCACCATGGGCCTTCCCCTATTTGCTCTCTCCCCAATCTCTTTCTCCAAAGCTGAGCTCTGAAGGTAAATGTATCTATCTGAGTGAGGGGCTAGGGAGGGCCTTTCCCAGCAGTCTTACAAGTCAAGAGTTCAGAGAAAGCACCTGCTATGGGAGGGAGACTTTGCTCACAGAGAAGTCAAGTCTAACATAACACATCTGATGGGCAAGGCACACGCCTTACTGGCTGGTAGCACACCTACAGAGGAGCAGGGAGCTATGCTAAGCAGGCAACAGAAAAGTCATGTATGTGTCTCATACACTGGGACCGGTAGTAATACTGGCTCTAAGACCATTAGACAGTAGTCTATTCATCATTACGTCCAACAATAACAAGACACTAAGCAAATGAGAAATGCTGTATGGCATAAAGACGCATTATATAACACAAGCTCCAGGCAGGCACACAATTATCAAGATATATATTGAGTCTCAGGAACTGTGCTACAGTTATTAACCTCTGTGGTGCAAATGGTTAGCGCGTTCGGTTGTTAACAGAAAGGTTGGTGGTTCAAGCCCACCCAGGGAAGTATCCTTTTTGCCGGCATGAAACACTTTAATGAAACACAGATACGTACCTCTGCTCTCCCCTGCTTAAGACCCTTTATCTGAACATTTCAATCCTCTGCGTTCTCTCTGCACCTGCAGTCAATTTCATAATTAGGATAGAAAACAAAAGGCCTAGCGCTGTAATACAACTGTAGGCATATGAGGAGGGGAAAATAAGTCAAAAGGCCATCAGCATTTGTTGATCTGGCTTGAAGGCTGTAAGTGTAAGGACCTTGTGGCGCAACGGTAGCGCGTCTGACTCCAGATCAGAAGGTTGCGTGGTCAAATCACGTCGGGGTCACTGCTTACCATTTTATTCCCCACTGAGTTCATATATTTCCTTTAGAAAACAAAGTCAAAGGAACGCAGCCTTGCATTGGCCGGGAATCGAACCCGGGCCTCCCGCGTGGCAGGCGAGAATTCTACCACTGAACCACCAATGCTTCACATGGGGAGTTCACAGGCATAGCTCTGTCCAAGACAGTGATCAGGTGCACACACTTAAATTGTACACGGATGAACAAAGTGTGCGCAGCAGACATGACAACGCCAAAGTTTCACATGATGATGGCTTATATAAGACAAGCTCCAGGCAGGCACATACATATCAAGATATATATTGAGTCTAAGGAAAGATGCTGTAGTCACTCGTCTCTGTGGCGCAATCGGTTAGCGCGTTCGACGGTTAACCGAAAGGTTGGTGGTTCAAGCCCACCCAGGGAAATATTATTTTGCCTGAATGAAACACTTGAATGGAAAACAGATACATACCTTTGCTCTCTCCTGCTGGACACCCTTTCCCTGAATATTTCAATTCTCTGCGTTCTCTCGGCACCTGCAGTCAATTTCATAATTAGGATAGAAAACAAAAGGTCAAGCTCTGTAATACAACTGTAGGCATATGAGGAGGGGAAAATAAGTCAAAAGGCCCACAGCATTTGTTGATCTGGCTCCGAAAGCTGTAAGTGTAAGGACCTCGTGGCGCAACGGTAGCGCGTCTGACTCCAGATCAGAAGGTTGCGTGTTCAAATCACGTCGGGGTCACTGCTTACCATTTTATTCCCCACTGAGGTCATATATTTCCTTTCGAAAACAAAGTCAAAAGAAAGCAGTCTTGCATTGGCTGGGAATCGAACCCGGGCCTCCCGCGTGGCAGGCGAGAATTCTACCACTGAACCACCAATGCTTCACATGGGTTGTTCACAGGCAGAGCTCTGCCCAAGACAGTGATCAGGTGCACACACTTAAATTGTACACATATGAACAAAGTGTGCGCAGCAGACATGATAACGCCAACGTTTCACATGAAGATGGCAAGAATCAGGTGCAGGAGACTATAACAATGAATGTCTTTGCATTTGCTGAGGTCACTGGCTTGGGACTAGAGTTGTGTTTATCAGGGCATGATGGCAGGCTGCTCCCGACAAAAGTGGTTCACAGAATGCACCCGCCAGATCACCAGCACTATTGTGTTTCAGATTATCTCACTGAACTCTCCTCCTGGAAAATCCTTCCCACTGGCTTTCCCAGATTCTGTGTCCTCCCCTAAATGCTGGGGTGAAACGGGCAGAGTTCTGCGCCCTGCGTCCCTTTACGCGTCCCTAACGCGCTCCCAACGCGACCTACAGCCCTGGTCGGGCACAGCCCTGGTCGGGCTTAGATCACTGGAGCCTTTTGTGACCAAGAACTCCGGAAGCCTAGGGTCAGGCCTGTTGCACAGGCATATTGTGCCTTGCCAATCCGGGATTGTTGTGTTTCAGGGCCTAGCCATCAATACTCCTGGGATTTCTTTCCCTGAGAACCCTCTTGTCCCTGTCCTCCCACAAGCCCCAGCTTTTATGTAAAATAAAGTGTGCACCATGGGCCTTCCCCTATTTGCTCTCTCCCAAATCTCTTTCTCCAAAGCTGAGCTCTGAAGGTAAATGTATCTATCTGAGTGAGGGGCTAGGGAGGGCCTTTCCCAGCAGTCTTACAAGTCAAGAGTTCAGAGAAAGCACCTGCTATGGGAGGGAGACTTTGCTCACAGAGAAGTCAAGTCTAACATAACACATCTGATGGGCAAGGCACACGCCTTACTGGCTGGTAGCACACCTACAGAGGAGCAGGGAGCTATGCTAAGCAGGCAACAGAAAAGTCATGTATGTGTCTCATACACTGGGACCGGTAGTAATACTGGCTCTAAGACCATTAGACAGTAGTCTATTCATCATTACGTCCAACAATAACAAGACACTAAGCAAATGAGAAATGCTGTATGGCATAAAGACGCATTATATAACACAAGCTCCAGGCAGGCACACAATTATCAAGATATATATTGAGTCTCAGGAACTGTGCTACAGTTATTAACCTCTGTGGTGCAAATGGTTAGCGTGTTCGGTTGTTAACAGAAAGGTTGGTGGTTCAAGCCCACCCAGGGAAGTATCCTTTTTGCCGGCATGAAACACTTTAATGAAACACAGATACGTACCTCTGCTCTCTCCTGCTTAAGACCCTTTATCTGAACATTTCAATCCTCTGCGTTCTCTCTGCACCTGCAGTCAATTTCATAATTAGGATAGAAAACAAAAGGCCTAGCCCTGTAATACAACTGTAGGCATATGAGGAGGGGAAAATAAGTCAAAAGGCCATCAGCATTTGTTGATCTGGCTTGAAGGCTGTAAGTGTAAGGACCTTGTGGCGCAACGGTAGCGCGTCTGACTCCAGATCAGAAGGTTGCGTGGTCAAATCACGTCGGGGTCACTGCTTACCATTTTATTCCCCACTGAGTTCATATATTTCCTTTAGAAAACAAAGTCAAAGGAACGCAGCCTTGCATTGGCCGGGAATCGAACCCGGGCCTCCCGCGTGGCAGGCGAGAATTCTACCACTGAACCACCAATGCTTCACATGGGGAGTTCACAGGCATAGCTCTGTCCAAGACAGTGATCAGGTGCACACACTTAAATTGTACACAGATGAACAAAGTGTGCGCAGCAGACATGACAACGCCAAAGTTTCACATGATGATGGCTTATATAAGACAAGCTCCAGGCAGGCACATACATATCAAGATATATATTGAGTCTAAGGAAAGATGCTGTAGTCACTCGTCTCTGTGGCGCAATCGGTTAGCGCGTTCGGCTGTTAACCGAAAGGTTGGTGGTTCAAGCCCACCCAGGGACGTAATATTTTGCCTGAATGAAACACTTGAATGGAAAACAGATACATACCTTTGCTCTCTCCTGCTGGACACCCTTTCCCTGAATATTTCAATTCTCTGCGTTCTCTCGGCACCTGCAGTCAATTTCATAATTAGGATAGAAAACAAAAGGTCAAGCTCTGTAATACAACTGTAGGCATATGAGGAGGGGAAAATAAGTCAAAAGGCCCACAGCATTTGTTGATCTGGCTCCGAAAGCTGTAAGTGTAAGGACCTCGTGGCGCAACGGTAGCGCGTCTGACTCCAGATCAGAAGGTTGCGTGTTCAAATCACGTCGGGGTCACTGCTTACCATTTTATTCCCCACTGAGGTCATATATTTCCTTTCGAAAACAAAGTCAAAAGAAAGCAGTCTTGCATTGGCTGGGAATCGAACCCGGGCCTCCCGCGTGGCAGGCGAGAATTCTACCACTGAACCACCAATGCTTCACATGGGTTGTTCACAGGCAGAGCTCTGCCCAAGACAGTGATCAGGTGCACACACTTAAATTGTACACATATGAACAAAGTGTGCGCAGCAGACATGATAACGCCAACGTTTCACATGAAGATGGCAAGAATCAGATGCAGGAGACTATAACTATGAATGTCTTTGCATTTGCTGAGGTCACTGGCTTGGGACTAGAGTTGTGTTTATCAGGGCATGATGGCAGGCTGCTCCCGACAAAAGTGGTTCACAGAATGCACCCGCCAGATCATCAGCACTATTGTGTTTCAGATTATCTCACTGAACTCTCCTCCTGGAAAATCCTTCCCACTGGCTTTCCCAGATTCTGTGTCCTCCCCTAAATGCTGGGGTGAAACGGGCAGAGTTCTGCGCCCTGCGTCCCTTTACGCGTCCCTAACGCGCTCCCAACGCGGCCTACAGCCCTGGTCGGGCACAGCCCTGGTCGGGCTTAGATCACTGGAGCCTTTTGTGACCAAGAACTCCGGAAGCCTAGGGTCAGGCCTGTTGCACAGGCATATTGTGCCTTGCCAATCCGGGATTGTTGTGTTTCAGGGCCTAGCCATCAATACTCCTGGGATTTCTTTCCCTGAGAACCCTCTTGTCCCTGTCCTCCCACAAGCCCCAGCTTTTATGTAAAATAAAGTGTGCACCATGGGCCTTCCCCTATTTGCTCTCTCCCCAATCTCTTTCTCCAAAGCTGAGCTCTGAAGGTAAATGTATTTATCTGAGTGAGGGGCTAGGGAGGGTCTTTCCCAGCAGTCTTACAAGTCAAGAGTTCAGAGAAAGCACCTGCTATGGGAGGGAGACTTTGCTCACAGAGAAGTCAAGTCTAACATAACACATCTGATGGGCAAGGCACACGCCTTACTGGCTGGTAGCACACCTACAGAGGAGCAGGGAACTATGCTAAGCAGGCAACAGAAAAGTCATGTATGTGTCTCATACACTGGGACCGGTAGTAATACTGGCTCTAAGACCATTAGACAGTAGTCTATTCATCATTACGTCCAACAATAACAAGACACTAAGCAAATGAGAAATGCTGTATGGCATAAAGACGCATTATATAACACAAGCTCCAGGCAGGCACACAATTATCAAGATATATATTGAGTCTCAGGAACTGTGCTACAGTTATTAACCTCTGTGGTGCAAATGGTTAGCGCGTTCGGTTGTTAACAGAAAGGTTGGTGGTTCAAGCCCACCCAGGGAAGTATCCTTTTTGCCGGCATGAAACACTTTAATGAAACACAGATACGTACCTCTGCTCTCTCCTGCTTAAGACCCTTTATCTGAACATTTCAATCCTCTGCGTTCTCTCTGCACCTGCAGTCAATTTCATAATTAGGATAGAAAACAAAAGGCCTAGCCCTGTAATACAACTGTAGGCATATGAGGAGGGGAAAATAAGTCAAAAGGCCATCAGCATTTGTTGATCTGGCTTGAAGGCTGTAAGTGTAAGGACCTTGTGGCGCAACGGTAGCGCGTCTGACTCCAGATCAGAAGGTTGCGTGGTCAAATCACGTCGGGGTCACTGCTTACCATTTTATTCCCCACTGAGTTCATATATTTCCTTTAGAAAACAAAGTCAAAGGAACGCAGCCTTGCATTGGCCGGGAATCGAACCCAGGCCTCCCACGTGGCAGGCGAGAATTCTACCAATGAACCACCAATGCTTCACATGGGGAGTTCACAGGCATAGCTCTGTCCTAGACAGTGATCAGGTGCACACACTTAAATTGTACACAGATGAACAAAGTGTGCGCAGCAGACATGACAACGCCAAAGTTTCACATGATGATGGCTTATATAGGACAAGCTCCAGGCAGGCACATACATATCAAGATATATATTGAGTCTAAGGAAAGATGCTGTAGTCACTCGTCTCTGTGGCGCAATCGGTTAGCGCGTTCGACGGTTAACCGAAAGGTTGGTGGTTCAAGCCCACCCAGGGAAGTATTATTTTGCCTGAATGAAACACTTGAATGGAAAACAGATACATACCTTTGCTCTCTCCTGCTGGACACCCTTTCCCTGAATATTTCAATTCTCTGCGTTCTCTCGGCACCTGCAGTCAATTTCATAATTAGGATAGAAAACAAAAGGTCAAGCTCTGTAATACAACTGTAGGCATATGAGGAGGGGAAAATAAGTCAAAAGGCCCACAGCATTTGTTGATCTGGCTCCGAAAGCTGTAAGTGTAAGGACCTCGTGGCGCAACGGTAGCGCGTCTGACTCCAGATCAGAAGGTTGCGTGTTCAAATCACGTCGGGGTCACTGCTTACCATTTTATTCCCCACTGAGGTCATATATTTCCTTTCGAAAACAAAGTCAAAAGAAAGCAGTCTTGCATTGGCTGGGAATCGAACCCGGGCCTCCCGCGTGGCAGGCGAGAATTCTACCACTGAACCACCAATGCTTCACATGGGTTGTTCACAGGCAGAGCTCTGCCCAAGACAGTGATCAGGTGCACACACTTAAATTGTACACATATGAACAAAGTGTGCGCAGCAGACATGATAACGCCAACGTTTCACATGAAGATGGCAAGAATCAGGTGCAGGAGACTATAACTATGAATGTCTTTGCATTTGCTGAGGTCACTGGCTTGGGACTAGAGTTGTGTTTATCAGGGCATGATGGCAGGCTGCTCCCGACAAAAGTGGTTCACAGAATGCACCCGCCAGATCACCAGCACTATTGTGTTTCAGATTATCTCACTGAACTCTCCTCCTGGAAAATCCTTCCCACTGGCTTTCCCAGATTCTGTGTCCTCCCCTAAATGCTGGGGTGAAACGGGCAGAGTTCTGCGCCCTGCGTCCCTTTACGCGTCCCTAACGCGCTCCCAACGCGACCTACAGCCCTGGTCGGGCACAGCCCTGGTCGGGCTTAGATCACTGGAGCCTTTTGTGACCAAGAACTCCGGAAGCCTAGGGTCAGGCCTGTTGCACAGGCATATTGTGCCTTGCCAATCCGGGATTGTTGTGTTTCAGGGCCTAGCCATCAATACTCCTGGGATTTCTTTCCCTGAGAACCCTCTTGTCCCTGTCCTCCCACAAGCCCCAGCTTTTATGTAAAATAAAGTGTGCACCATGGGCCTTCCCCTATTTGCTCTCTCCCCAATCTCTTTCTCCAAAGCTGAGCTCTGAAGGTAAATGTATCTATCTGAGTGAGGGGCTAGGGAGGGCCTTTCCCAGCAGTCTTACAAGTCAAGAGTTCAGAGAAAGCACCTGCTATGGGAGGGAGACTTTGCTCACAGAGAAGTCAAGTCTAACATAACACATCTGATGGGCAAGGCACACGCCTTACTGGCTGGTAGCACACCTACAGAGGAGCAGGGAGCTATGCTAAGCAGGCAACAGAAAAGTCATGTATGTGTCTCATACACTGGGACCGGTAGTAATACTGGCTCTAAGACCATTAGACAGTAGTCTATTCATCATTACGTCCAACAATAACAAGACACTAAGCAAATGAGAAATGCTGTATGGCATAAAGACGCATTATATAACACAAGCTCCAGGCAGGCACACAATTATCAAGATATATATTGAGTCTCAGGAACTGTGCTACAGTTATTAACCTCTGTGGTGCAAATGGTTAGCGCGTTCGGTTGTTAACAGAAAGGTTGGTGGTTCAAGCCCACCCAGGGAAGTATCCTTTTTGCCGGCATGAAACACTTTAATGAAACACAGATACGTACCTCTGCTCTCTCCTGCTTAAGACCCTTTATCTGAACATTTCAATCCTCTGCGTTCTCTCTGCACCTGCAGTCAATTTCATAATTAGGATAGAAAACAAAAGGCCTAGCCCTGTAATACAACTGTAGGCATATGAGGAGGGGAAAATAAGTCAAAAGGCCATCAGCATTTGTTGATCTGGCTTGAAGGCTGTAAGTGTAAGGACCTTGTGGCGCAACGGTAGCGCGTCTGACTCCAGATCAGAAGGTTGCGTGGTCAAATCACGTCGGGGTCACTGCTTACCATTTTATTCCCCACTGAGTTCATATATTTCCTTTAGAAAACAAAGTCAAAGGAACGCAGCCTTGCATTGGCCGGGAATCGAACCCGGGCCTCCCGCGTGGCAGGCGAGAATTCTACCACTGAACCACCAATGCTTCACATGGGGAGTTCACAGGCATAGCTCTGTCCAAGACAGTGATCAGGTGCACACACTTAAATTGTACACATATGAACAAAGTGTGCGCAGCAGACATGACAACGCCAAAGTTTCACATGATGATAGCTTATATAAGACAAGCTCCAGGCAGGCACATACATATCAAGATATATATTGAGTCTAAGGAAAGATGCTGTAGTCACTCGTCTCTGTGGCGCAATCGGTTAGCGCGTTCGGCTGTTAACCGAAAGGTTGGGGGTTCAAGCCCACCCAGGGACGTATTATTTTGCCTGCATGAAACACTTGAATGGAAAACAGATACATACCTTTGCTCTCTCCTGCTGGACACCCTTTCCCTGAATATTTCAATTCTCTGCGTTCTCTCGGCACCTGCAGTCAATTTCATAATTAGGATAGAAAACAAAAGGTCAAGCTCTGTAATACAACTGTAGGCATATGAGGAGGGGAAAATAAGTTAAAAGGCCCACAGCATTTGTTGATCTGGCTCCGAAAGCTGTAAGTGTAAGGACCTCGTGGCGCAACGGTAGCGCGTCTGACTCCAGATCAGAAGGTTGCGTGTTCAAATCACGTCGGGGTCACTGCTTACCATTTTATTCCCCACTGAGGTCATATATTTCCTTTCGAAAACAAAGTCAAAAGAAAGCAGTCTTGCATTGGCCGGGAATCGAACCCGGGCCTCCCGCGTGGCAGGCGAGAATTCTACCACTGAACCACCAATGCTTCACATGGGTTGTTCACAGGCAGAGCTCTGCCCAAGACAGTGATCAGGTGCACACACTTAAATTGTACACATATGAACAAAGTGTGCGCAGCAGACATGATAACGCCAACGTTTCACATGAAGATGGCAAGAATCAGATGCAGGAGACTATAACTATGAATGTCTTTGCATTTGCTGAGGTCACTGGCTTGGGACTAGAGTTGTGTTTATCAGGGCATGATGGCAGGCTGCTCCCGACAAAAGTGGTTCACAGAATGCACCCGCCAGATCACCAGAACTATTGTGTTTCAGATTATCTCACTGAACTCTCCTCCTGGAAAATCCTTCCCACTGGCTTTCCCAGATTCTGTGTCCTCCCCTAAATGCTGGGGTGAAACGGGCAGAGTTCTGCGCCCTGCGTCCCTTTACGCGTCCCTAATGCGCTCCCAACGCGGCCTACAGCCCTGGTCGGGCACAGCCCTGGTCGGTCTTAGATAACTGGAGCCTTTTGTGACCAAGAACTCCGGAAGCCTAGGGTCAGGCCTGTTGCACAGGCATATTGTGCCTTGCCAATCCGGGATTGTTGTGTTTCAGGGCCTAGCCATCAATACTCCTGGGATTTCTTTCCCTGAGAACCCTCTTGTCCCTGTCCTCCCACAAGCCCCAGCTTTTATGTAAAATAAAGTGTGCACCATGGGCCTTCCCCTATTTGCTCTCTCCCCAATCTCTTTCTCCAAAGCTGAGCTCTGAAGGTAAATGTATCTATCTGAGTGAGGGGCTAGGGAGGGCCTTTCCCTGCAGTCTTACAAGTCAAGAGTTCAGAGAAAGCACCTGCTATGGGAGGGAGACTTTGCTCACAGAGAAGTCAAGTCTAAGATAACACATCTGATGGGCAAGGCACACGCCTTACTGGCTGGTAGCACACCTACAGAGGAGCAGGGAGCTATGCTAAGCAGGCAACAGAAAAGTCATGTATGTGTCTCATACACTGGGACCGGTAGTAATACTGGCTCTAAGACCATTAGACAGTAGTCTATTCATCATTACGTCCAACAATAACAAGACACTAAGCAAATGAGAAATGCTGTATGGCATAAAGACGCATTATATAACACAAGCTCCAGGCAGGCACACAATTATCAAGATATATATTGAGTCTCAGGAACTGTGCTACAGTTATTAACCTCTGTGGTGCAAATGGTTAGCGCGTTCGGTTGTTAACAGAAAGGTTGGTGGTTCAAGCCCACCCACGGAAGTATCCTTTTTGCCTGCATGAAACACTTTAATGAAACACAGATACGTACCTCTGCTCTCTCCTGCTTAAGACCCTTTATCTGAACATTTCAATCCTCTGCGTTCTCTCTGCACCTGCAGTCAATTTCATAATTAGGATAGAAAACAAAAGGCCTAGCCCTGTAATACAACTGTAGGCATATGAGGAGGGGAAAATAAGTCAAAAGGCCATCAGCATTTGTTGATCTGGCTTGAAGGCTGTAAGTGTAAGGACCTTGTGGCGCAACGGTAGCGCGTCTGACTCCAGATCAGAAGGTTGCGTGGTCAAATCACGTCGGGGTCACTGCTTACCATTTTATTCCCCACTGAGTTCATATATTTCCTTTCGAAAACAAAGTCAAAGGAACGCAGCCTTGCATAGGCTGGGAATCGAACCCGGGCCTCCCGCGTGGCAGGCGAGAATTCTACCACTGAACCACCAATGCTTCACATGGGGAGTTCACAGGCATAGCTCTGTCCAAGACAGTGATCAGGTGCACACACTTAAATTGTACACATATGAACAAAGTGTGTGCAGCAGACATGACAACGCCAAAGTTTCACATGATGATGGCTTATATAAGACAAGCTCCAGGCAGGCACATACATATCAAGATATATATTGAGTCTAAGGAAAGATGCTGTAGTCACTCGTCTCTGTGGCGCAATCGGTTAGCGCGTTCGGCTGTTAACCGAAAGGTTGGTGGTTCAAGCCCACCCATGGATGTATTATTTTGCCTGCATGAAACACTTGAATGGAAAACAGATACATACATTTGCTCTCTCCTGCTGGACACCCTTTCCCTGAATATTTCAATTCTCTGCGTTCTCTCGGCACCTGCAGTCAATTTCATAATTAGGATAGAAAACAAAAGGTCAAGCTCTGTAATACAACTGTAGGCATATGAGGAGGGGAAAATAAGTCAAAAGGCCCACAGCATTTGTTGATCTGGCTCCGAAAGCTGTAAGTGTACGGACCTCGTGGCGCAACGGTAGCGCGTCTGACTCCAGATCAGAAGGTTGCGTGTTCAAATCACGTCGGGGTCACTGCTTACCATTTTATTCCCCACGGAGGTCATATATTTCCTTTCGAAAACAAAGTCAAACGAAAGCAGTCTTGCATTGGCCGGGAATCGAACCCGGGCCTCCTGGCAGGCGAGAATTCTACCACTGAACCACCAATGCTTCACATGGGTTGTTCACAGGCAGAGCTCTGCCCAAGACAGTGATCAGGTGCACACACTTAAATTGTACACATATGAACAAAGTGTGCGCAGCAGACATGATAACGCCAACGTTTCACATGAAGATGGCAAGAATCAGATGCAGGAGACTATAACTATGAATGTCTTTGCATTTGCTGAGGTCACTGGCTTGGGACTAGAGTTGTGTTTATCAGGGCATGATGGCAGGCTGCTCCCGACAAAAGTGGTTCACAGAATGCACCCGCCAGATCACCAGCACTATTGTGTTTCAGATTATCTCACTGAACTCTCCTCCTGGAAAATCCTTCCCACTGGCTTTCCCAGATTCTGTGTCCTCCCCTAAATGCTGGGGTGAAACGGGCAGAGTTCTGCGCCCTGCGTCCCTTTACGTGCTCCCAACGCGGCCTACAGCCCTGGTCGGGCACAGCCCTGGTCGGGCTTAGATTACTGGAGCCTTTTGTGACCAAGAACTCCGGAAGCCTAGGGTCAGGCCTGTTGCACAGGCATATTGTGCCTTGCCAATCCGGGATTGTTGTGTTTCAGGGCCTAGCCATCAATACTCCTGGGATTTCTTTCCCTGAGAACCCTCTTGTCCCTGTCCTCCCACAAGCCCCAGCTTTTATGTACAATAAAGTGTGCACCATGGGCCTTCCCCTATTTGCTCTCTCCCCAATCTCTTTCTCCAAAGCTGAGCTCTAAAGGTAAATGTATCTATCTGAGTGAGGGGCTAGGGAGGGCCTTTCCCAGCAGTCTTACAAGTCAAGAGTTCAGAGAAAGCACCTGCTATGGGAGGGAGACTTTGCTCACAGAGAAGTCAAGTCTAACATAACACATCTGATGGGCAAGGCACACGCCTTACTGGCTGGTAGCACACCTACAGAGGAGCAGGGAGCTATGCTAAGCAGGCAACAGAAAAGTCATGTATGTGTCTCATACACTGGGACCGGTAGTAATACTGGCTCTAAGACCATTAGACAGTAGTCTATTCATCATTACGTCCAACAATAACAAGACACTAAGCAAATGAGAAATGCTGTATGGCATAAAGACGCATTATATAACACAAGCTCCAGGCAGGCACACAATTATCAAGATATATATTGAGTCTCAGGAACTGTGCTACAGTTATTAACCTCTGTGGTGCAAATGGTTAGCGCGTTCGGTTGTTAACAGAAAGGTTGGTGGTTCAAGCCCACCCAGGGAAGTATCCTTTTTGCCTGCATGAAACACTTTAATGAAACACAGATACGTACCTCTGCTCTCTCCTGCTTAAGACCCTTTATCTGAACATTTCAATCCTCTGCGTTCTCTCTGCACCTGCAGTCAATTTCATAATTAGGATAGAAAACAAAAGGCCTAGCCCTGTAATACAACTGTAGGCATATGAGGAGGGGAAAATAAGTCAAAAGGCCATCAGCATTTGTTGATCTGGCTTGAAGGTTGTAAGTGTAAGGACCTTGTGGCGCAACGGTAGCGCGTCTGACTCCAGATCAGAAGGTTGCGTGGTCAAATCACGTCGGGGTCACTGCTTACCATTTTATTCCCCACTGAGTTCATATATTTCCTTTCGAAAACAAAGTCAAAGGAACACAGCCTTGCATTGGCTGGGAATCGAACCCGGGCCTCCCGCGTGGCAGGCGAGAATTCTACCACTGAACCACCAATGCTTCACATGGGGAGTTCACAGGCATAGCTCTGTCCAAGACAGTGATCAGGTGCACACACTTAAATTGTACACATATGAACAAAGTGTGCGCAGCAGACATGACAACGCCAAAGTTTCACATGATGATGGCTTATATAAGACAAGCTCCAGGCAGGCACATACATATCAAGATATATATTGAGTCTAAGGAAAGATGCTGTAGTCACTCGTCTCTGTGGCGCAATCGGTTAGCGCGTTCGGCTGTTAACCGAAAGGTTGGTGGTTCAAGCCCACCCAGGGACGTATTATTTTGCCTGCATGAAACACTTGAATGGAAAACAGATACATACCTTTGCTCTCTCCTGCTGGACACCCTTTCCCTGAATATTTCAATTCTCTGTGTTCTCTCGGCACCTGCAGTCAATTTCATAATTAGGATAGAAAACAAAAGGTCAAGCTCTGTAATACAACTGTAGGCATATGAGGAGGGGAAAATAAGTCAAAAGGCCCACAGCATTTGTTGATCTGGCTCCGAAAGCTGTAAGTGTAAGGACCTCGTGGCGCAACGGTAGCGCGTCTGACTCCAGATCAGAAGGTTGCGTGTTCAAATCACGTCGGGGTCACTGCTTACCATTTTATTCCAAACTGAGGTCATATATTTCCTTTCGAAAACAAAGTCAAAAGAAAGCAGTCTTGCATTGGCCGGGAATCGAACCCGGGCCTCCCGCGTGGCAGGCGAGAATTCTACCACTGAACCACCAATGCTTCACATGGGTGGTTCACAGGCAGAGCTCTGCCCAAGACAGTGATCAGGTGCACACACTTAAATTGTACACATATGAACAAAGTGTGCGCAGCAGACATGATAACGCCAACGTTTCACATGAAGATGGCAAGAATCAGATGCAGGAGACTATAACTATGAATGTCTTTGCATTTGCTGAGGTCACTGGCTTGGGACTAGAGTTGTGTTTATCAGGGCATGATGGCAGGCTGCTCCCGACAAAAGTGGTTCACAGAATGCACCCGCCAGATCACCAGCACTATTGTGTTTCAGATTATCTCACTGAACTCTCCTCCTGGAAAATCCTCCCCACTGGCTTTCCCAGATTCTGTGTCCTCCCCTAAATGCTGGGGTGAAACGGGCAGAGTTCTGCGCCCTGCGTCCCTAACGCGCTCCCAACGCGGCCTACAGCCCTGGTCGGGCACAGCCCTGGTCGGGCTTAGATAACTGGAGCCTTTTGTGACCAAGAACTCCGGAAGCCTAGGGTCAGGCCTGTTGCACAGGTATATTGTGCCTTGCCAATCCGGGATTGTTGTGTTTCAGGGCCTAGCCATCAATACTCCTGGGATTTCTTTCCCTGAGAACCCTCTTGTCCCTGTCCTCCCACAAGCCCCAGCTTTTATGTAAAATAAAGTGTGCACCATGGGCCTTCCCCTATTTGCTCTCTCCCCAATCTCTTTCTCCAAAGCTGAGCTCTGAAGGTAAATGTATCTATCTGAGTGAGGGGCTAGGGAGGGCCTTTCCCAGAAGTCTTACAAGTCAAGAGTTCAGAGAAAGCACCTGCTATGGGAGGGAGACTTTGCTCACAGAGAAGTCAAGTCTAAGATAACACATCTGATGGGCAAGGCACACGCCTTACTGGCTGGTAGCACACCTACAGAGGAGCAGGGAGCTATGCTAAGCAGGCAACAGAAAAGTCATGTATGTGTCTCATACACTGGAACCGGTAGTAATACTGGCTCTAAGACCATTAGACAGTAGTCTATTCATCATTACGTCCAACAATAACAAGACACTAAGCAAATGAGAAATGCTGTATGGCATAAAGACGCATTATATAACACAAGCTCCAGGCAGGCACACAATTATCAAGATATATATTGAGTCTCAGGAACTGTGCTACAGTTATTCACCTCTGTGGTGCAAATGGTTAGTGCGTTCGGTTGTTAACAGAAAGGTTGGTGGTTCAAGCCCACCCAGGGAAGTATCCTTTTTGCCTGCATGAAACACTTTAATGAAACACAGATACGTACCTCTGCTCTCTCCTGCTTAAGACCCTTTATCTGAACATTTCAATCCTCTGCGTTCTCTCTGCACCTGCAGTCAATTTCATAATTAGGATAGAAAACAAAAGGCCTAGCCCTGTAATACAACTGTAGGCATATGAGGAGGGGAAAATAAGTCAGAAGGCCATCAGCATTTGTTGATCTGGCTTGAAGGCTGTAAGTGTAAGGACCTTGTGGCGCAACGGTAGCGCGTCTGACTCCAGATCAGAAGGTTGCGTGGTCAAATCACGTCGGGGTCCCTGCTTACCATTTTATTCCCCACTGAGTTCATATATTTCCTTTCGAAAACAAAGTCAAAGGAACGCAGCCTTGCATTGGCTGGGAATCGAACCCGGGCCTCCCGCGTGGCAGGCGAGAATTCTACCACTGAACCACCAATGCTTCACATGGGGAGTTCACAGGCATAGCTCTGTCCAAGACAGTGATCAGGTGCACACACTTAAATTGTACACATATGAACAAAGTGTGCGCAGCAGACATGACAACGCCAAAGTTTCACATGATGATGGCTTATATAAGACAAGCTCCAGGCAGGCACATACATATCAAGATATATATTGAGTCTAAGGAAAGATGCTGTAGTCATTCGTCTCTGTGGCGCAATCGGTTAGCGCGTTCGGCTGTTAAGCGAAAGGTTGGTGGTTCAAGCCCACCCAGGGACGTATTATTTTGCCTGCATGAAACACTTGAATGGAAAACAGATACATATCTTTGCTCTCTCCTGCTGGACACCCTTTCCCTGAATATTTCAATTCTCTGCGTTCTCTCGGCACCTGCAGTCAATTTCATAATTAGGATAGAAAACAAAAGGTCAAGCTCTGTAATACAACTGTAGGCATATGAGGAGGGGAAAATAAGTCAAAAGGCCCACAGCATTTGTTGATCTGGCTCCGAAAGCTGTAAGTGTAAGGACCTCGTGGCGCAACGGTAGCGCGTCTGACTCCAGATCAGAAGGTTGCGTGTTCAAATCACGTCGGGGTCACTGCTTACCATTTTATTCCCCACTGAGGTCATATATTTCCTTTTGAAAACAAAGTCAAAAGAAAGCAGTCTTGCATTGGCCGGGAATCGAACCCGGGCCTCCCGCGTGGCAGGCGAGAATTCTACCACTGAACCACCAATGCTTCACATGTGTTGTTCACAGGCAGAGCTCTGCCCAAGACAGTGATCAGGTGCACACACTTAAATTGTACACATATGAACAAAGTGTGCGCAGCAGACATGATAACGCCAACGTTTCACATGAAGATGGCAAGAATCAGATGCAGGAGACTATAACTATGAATGTCTTTGCATTTGCTGAGGTCACTGGCTTGGGACTAGAGTTGTGTTTATCAGGGCATGATGGCAGGCTGCTCCCGACAAAAGTGGTTCACAGAATGCACCCGCCAGATCACCAGCACTATTGTGTTTCAGATTATCTCACTGAACTCTCCTCCTGGAAAATCCTTCCCACTGGCTTTCCCAGATTCTGTGTCCTCCCCTAAATGCTGGGGTGAAACGGGCAGAGTTCTGCGCCCTGCGTCCCTTTATGCGTCCCTAACGCGCTCCCAACGCGGCCTACAGCCCTGGTCGGGCACAGCCCTGGTCGGTCTTAGATAACTGGAGCCTTTTGTGACCAAGAACTCCGGAAGCCTAGGGTCAGGCCTGTTGCACAGGCATATTGTGCCTTGCCAATCCGGGATTGTTGTGTTTCAGGGCCTAGCCATCAATACTCCTGGGATTTCTTTCCCTGAGAACCCTCTTGTCCCTGTCCTCCCACAAGCCCCAGCTTTTATGTAAAATAAAGTGTGCACCATGGGCCTTCCCCTATTTGCTCTCTCCCCAATCTCTTTCTCCAAAGCTGAGCTCTAAAGGTAAATGTATCTATCTGAGTGAGGGGCTAGGGAGGGCCTTTCCCAGCAGTCTTACAAGTCAAGAGTTCAGAGAAAGCACCTGCTATGGGAGGGAGACTTTGCTCACAGAGAAGTCAAGTCTAACATAACACATCTGATGGGCAAGGCACACGCCTTACTGGCTGGTAGCACACCTACAGAGGAGCAGGGAGCTATGCTAAGCAGGCAACAGAAAAGTCATGTATGTGTCTCATACACTGGGACCGGTAGTAATACTGGCTCTAAGACCATTAGACAGTAGTCTATTCATCATTACGTCCAACAATAACAAGACACTAAGCAAATGAGAAATGCTGTATGGCATAAAGACGCATTATATAACACAAGCTCCAGGCAGGCACACAATTATCAAGATATATATTGAGTCTCAGGAACTGTGCTACAGTTATTAACCTCTGTGGTGCAAATGGTTAGCGCGTTCGGTTGTTAACAGAAAGGTTGGTGGTTCAAGCCCACCCAGGGAAGTATCCTTTTTGCCTGCATGAAACACTTTAATGAAACACAGATACGTACCTCTGCTCTCTCCTGCTTAAGACCCTTTATCTGAACATTTCAATCCTCTGCGTTCTCTCTGCACCTGCAGTCAATTTCATAATTAGGATAGAAAACAAAAGGCCTAGCCCTGTAATACAACTGTAGGCATATGAGGAGGGGAAAATAAGTCAAAAGGCCATCAGCATTTGTTGATCTGGCTTGAAGGCTGTAAGTGTAAGGACCTTGTGGCGCAACGGTAGCGCGTCTGACTCCAGATCAAAAGGTTGTGTGGTCAAATCACGTCGGGGTCACTGCTTACCATTTTATTCCCCACTGAGTTCATATATTTCCTTTCGAAAACAAAGTCAAAGGAACGCAGCCTTGCATTGGCTGGGAATCGAACCCGGGCCTCCCGCGTGGCAGGCGAGAATTCTACCACTGAACCACCAATGCTTCACATGGGGAGTTCACAGGCATAGCTCTGTCCAAGACAGTGATCAGGTGCACACACTTAAATTGTACACATATGAACAAAGTGTGCGCAGCAGACATGACAACGCCAAAGTTTCACATGATGATGGCTTATATAAGACAAGCTCCAGGCAGGCACATACATATCAAGATATATATTGAGTCTAAGGAAAGATGCTGTAGTCACTCGTCTCTGTGGCGCAATCGGTTAGCGCGTTCGGCTGTTAACCGAAAGGTTGGTGGTTCAAGCCCACCCAGGGACGTATTATTTTGCCTGCATGAAACACTTGAATGGAAAACAGATACATACCTTTGCTCTCTCCTGCTGGACACCCTTTCCCTGAATATTTCAATTCTCTGTGTTCTCTCGGCACCTGCAGTCAATTTCATAATTAGGATAGAAAACAAAAGGTCAAGCTCTGTAATACAACTGTAGGCATATGAGGAGGGGAAAATAAGTCAAAAGGCCCACAGCATTTGTTGATCTGGCTCCGAAAGCTGTAAGTGTAAGGACCTCGTGGCGCAACGGTAGCGCGTCTGACTCCAGATCAGAAGGTTGCGTGTTCAAATCACGTCGGGGTCACTGCTTACCATTTTATTCCCCACTGAGGTCATATATTTCCTTTCGAAAACAAAGTCAAAAGAAAGCAGTCTTGCATTGGCCGGGAATCGAACCCGGGCCTCCCGCGTGGCAGGCGAGAATTCTACCACTGAACCACCAATGCTTCACATGGGTGGTTCACAGGCAGAGCTCTGCCCAAGACAGTGATCAGGTGCACACACTTAAATTGTACACATATGAACAAAGTGTGCGCAGCAGACATGATAACGCCAACGTTTCACATGAAGATGGCAAGAATCAGATGCAGGAGACTATAACTATGAATGTCTTTGCATTTGCTGAGGTCACTGGCTTGGGACTAGAGTTGTGTTTATCAGGGCATGATGGCAGGCTGCTCCCGACAAAAGTGGTTCACAGAATGCACCCGCCAGATCACCAGCACTATTGTGTTTCAGATTATCTCACTGAACTCTCCTCCTGGAAAATCCTTCCCACTGGCTTTCCCAGATTCTGTGTCCTCCCCTAAATGCTGGGGTGAAACGGGCAGAGTTCTGCGCCCTGCGTCCCTTTACGCGCTCCCAACGCGGCCTACAGCCCTGGTCGGGCACAGCCCTGGTCGGGCTTAGATCACTGGAGCCTTTTGTGACCAAGAACTCCGGAAGCCTAGGGTCAGGCCTGTTGCACAGGCATATTGTGCCTTGCCAATCCGGGATTGTTGTGTTTCAGGGCCTAGCCATCAATACTCCTGGGATTTCTTTCCCTGAGAACCCTCTTGTCCCTGTCCTCCCACAAGCCCCAGCATTTATGTACAATAAAGTGTGCACCATGGGCCTTCCCCTATTTGCTCTCTCCCCAATCTCTTTCTCCAAAGCTGAGCTCTAAAGGTAAATGTATCTATCTGAGTGAGGGGCTAGGGAGGGCCTTTCCCAGCAGTCTTACAAGTCAAGAGTTCAGAGAAAGCACCTGCTATGGGAGGGAGACTTTGCTCACAGAGAAGTCAAGTCTAACATAACACATCTGATGGGCAAGGCACACGCCTTACTGGCTGGTAGCACACCTACAGAGGAGCAGGGAGCTATGCTAAGCAGGCAACAGAAAAGTCATGTATGTGTCTCATACACTGGGACCGGTAGTAACACTGGCTCTAAGACCATTAGACAGTAGTCTATTCATCATTACGTCCAACAATAACAAGACACTAAGCAAATGAGAAATGCTGTATGGCAGGGGTGCCCAAACCAGTCCTGGCGGGCCGTATCCATGCCAGATTTTTGGGATATCCCCATCTGGGGATCACGGTTCGATCCCCGGCACCGGCGGCAGATTAGCCCAGCACCAGGTGACTCTGGGAAATAGCTGGCGCCGCGGCTAGGGCGGCTGACTCCGGAATCTGGAGATTTTTTTATTTAAGGTTTTTGTAGAGCGCGTAGTAACCCTCGAGCATCCCAGAGATCAGGGTTCGATCCCCGGCACCGGCCGCAGATTCGCCCAGCACCATGTGACTCTGGGCAATAGCTGGCGCCGCGGCTAGGGCGGCTGACTCCGGAATCTGGGGATCACGGTTCGATCCCCGGCACCGGCGGCAGATTAGCCCAGCACCATGTGACTCTGGGCAATAGCTTGCTTAATCTTCCCAACGGCCCCTAGCGCCTAGAGACCCTTACGGGCGATTGTGCGCCTTACAAATGTGGATTATTATTATTATTATTATTATTTGGGCCGACTCCGATCCGGTTCGTAAAAGCACATCTGCCCGAATCTGTCGGACAACCACGTACGCCCGGGAGAGGACTGCCCGGGACCCGTGGAGCCCGTCCTGGTCACTCTGACCTGCCATCGGCCTGGAGAAGGGAGCGCCGGACGCCCGGGGGGAGGACTGCCCGGGACCCGTGAAACTCGTCCTGGGCACTCTGACATGCCGCTGACCCGGGGAAGGGAACCCCGGACGCCCGGGAGCCGTGGAGCCCGTCCTGGGCACTCTGACAAGCCGTCGGACCGGGGAAGGGAGCCCCGGACGCCCGGGACCCGTGGAGCCTGTCCTGGGAACTCCGGCATGCCGTTGGCCCAGGGAAGGGAGTCCCAGATACCCGGGACCCGTGGAGCCCGTCATGGGCACTCTGACAAGCCGGTGTCCCGGGGAAGGGAGCCCCGGACGCCGGGGACTCGTGGGGCCCATCCTGGGCACTCTGGCATGCCGTTGGCACGGGGAAGGGAGCCCCAGATGCCCGGGACCCGTGGAGCCCGTCCTGGGCACTCTGACAAGCCGTTGTCCCGGGGAAGGGAGCCCCGGACGCCGGGGACTCGTGGAGCCCGTCCTGGGCACTCTGGCATGCCGTTGGCCCGGGGAAGGGAGCCCAAGATGCCCGGGACCCGTGGAGCCCGTCCTGGGCACTCTGACAAGCCGTTGTCCCAGGGAAGGGAGCCCCGGACGCCCGGGACTCGTGGAGCCCGTCCTGGGCATTCTGGCATGCCGTTGGCCCGGGGAAGGGAGCCCCGGACGTCCGGGGCCCGTGGAGCCCATCCTGGGCACTCTGACAAGCCGTTGGCCCGGGGAAGGGAGAGCCGGACACCCAGCGGAGGAATGCCCGGGACCCATGGAGCCCGTCCTGGGCAATCTGACCTGCCGTCGGCCCGGAGAAGGGAGCGACGGACGCCCGGGGGGAGGAATGCCCGGGACGCATGGAGCCCATCCTGGGCACTTTGACATGCCATCGGCCTTGAGACCCGGGGGACGACTGCCCGGGAAGCATGGAGCCCGACCTGGGCACTCGCTCATGCCGTTGGCCTGGAGACCCGGGGGACGACTGCCCGGGGCGCATGGAGCCCGACCTGGGCACTCGCTCATGCCGTTGGCCTGGAGACCCGGGGGACGACTGCCCGGGACGCATGGAGCCCGTCCTGGGCACTTTGACATGCCGTTGGCCTGGAGGAGGGAAGCCCCGGGTGTTGTTACCCAGGCATAGCCCATCTGGTCCCCCTGGCAGAGAACCACCAGCCTTGCAGGGATGTCCGGGCATACCCTTACCCCTAGTAATCCGGAGGAAAATTACCCCCCTTTCTTGTAATCTGTGCACACGAGTTGACAGAGGGGACCCAAGGCGTAAAAGTACCCGACCTCCTGGAGCCCTCGCTGGGATCGGGGAGGCAAATGGCACCTCATAGGGACTTCCAGGGATGTTTGGCCATCTGGTCGCCCTTTTGGATAGCATTGCGTGCGACCAGATGGCCGAGGGGAAAGGTGCAACCAGGTGGCCGGGAACGAAAGGACTCCCTGCTTCCCACCCCGAGCCTTCGTGGTAGGGCTGCTGCCTGCCCACGCCGGGCAGGGCTCGGGGACCCCGGCTGGGCCTCAGGCACGGTGAGGACCACCGGAGCTCCCAGGCCCGGACGCCCGGGACGACGACTGCCCGGGACGCATGGAGCCCGTCCTGGGCACTTTGACATGCCGTCGGCCTGGAGACCCGGGGGACGACTGCCTGGGACGCATGGAGCCCGTCCTGGACATTTTGACATGCCGTCGGCCTGGAGACCCGGGGGACGACTGCCCGGGACGCATGGAGCCCGTCCTGGGCACTTTGACATGCCGTCGGCCTGGAGACCCGGGGGACGACTGCCTGGGACGCATGGAGCCCGTCCTGGACATTTTGACATGCCGTCGGCCTGGAGACCCGGGGGACGACTGCCCGGGACGCATGGAGCCCGTCCTGGGCACTTTGACATGCCGTCGGCCTGGAGACCCGGGGGACGACTGCCCGGGACGCATGGAGCCCGTCCTGGGCACTTTGACATGCCGTCGGCCCGGAGAAGGGAGCGCCGGACACCCAGGGAAGGACTGCCCGGGACCCATGGAGCCCGTCCTGGGCAATCTGACCTGCCGTCGGCCCAGGGAAGGGAGCGGCGGATGCCCGGGGGGAGGAATGCCCGGGACGCATGGAGCCCGTCCTGGGCACTTTGACATGCCGTCGGCCCGGAGACCCGTGGGACGACTGCCCGGGACGCATGGAGCCCAACCTGGGCACTTTGACATGCCGTCGGCCTGGAGACCCGGGGGACGACTGCCCGGGACGCATGGAGCCCGTCCTGGGCACTTTGACATGCCGTCGGCCCGGAGAAGGGAGCGCCGGACACCCAGGGGAGGACTGCCCGGGACCCATGGAGCCCGTCCTGGGCAATCTGACCTGCCGTCGGCCCGGAGAAGGGAGCGGCGGATGCCCGGGGGGACGACTGCCCGGGACGCATGGAGCCCGTCCTGGGCACTTTGACATGCCATCGGCCTGGAGACCCGGGGGACAACTGCCCGGGACGCATGGAGCCCAACCTGGGCACTTTGACATGCCGTCGGCCTGGAGACCCGGGGGACGACTGCCCGGGACGCATGGAGCCCGTCCTGGACATTTTGACATGCCGTCGGCCTGGAGACCCGGGGGACGACTGCCCGGGACGCATGGAGCCCGTCACGGGCACTTTGACATGCCGTCGGCCTGGAGACCCGGGGGACGACTGCCCGGGACGCATGGAGCCCGTCCTGGGCACTTTGACATGCCGTCGGCCTGGAGATCCGGGGGACGACTGCCCGGGACGCATGGAGCCCGTCCTGGGCACTTTGACATGCCGTCGGCCTGGAGACCTGGGGGACGACTGCCCGGGACGCATGGAGCCCGTCCTGGGCACTTTGACATGCCGTCGGCCTGGAGATCCGGGGGACGACTGCCCGGGACGCATGGAGCCCGTCCTGGGCACTTTGACATGCCATCGGCCTGGAGACCCGGGGGACGACTGCACAAGAGCCATGGAGCCCGTCCTGGGCAATTTGACAAGCCGTTGGCCTGGAGGAAGGAAGCCCCGGGTGGCCTAGGGAGGTGTTACCCAGGCATAGCCCATCTGGTCCCCCTAGCAGAGAACCACCAGCCTTGGAGGGGTGTCCGGGCATACCCTGCCCCCTAGTAATCCGGAGGGAAATTACCTGACTTTCTTGCAATCTGTGCACACAAGGTGACAGAGGGGACCCAAGGCGCGAAAGTACCCGACCTCCTGGAGCCCTCGCTGGGATCCGGGAGGCGAATGGCACCTCATCATGACTTCCAGGGCGACCAGATGGCCGAGGCGAGAGGGGCGACCAGATGGCCGGGACCAAAAGGACGCCAATCTGCCTGCCCCGGAGCTGCAGGGCTCTGGGGCTGCAGGGTTCCGGGGGCTGCAGAGCTGCAGGTCTCTGGGGCTGCAGGGCTCCGGGGCTTCAGGCCTCCCCGGGCCCTGATGGACCCTCCGTCCCGGGTACCTCCGACCCCCGGCCGGCTTGCAGGACGGAGGGGGGATTCCCGCACCACTGGGCCCTGCCGGACGGGGCTCAAGCCCCGGGCCCGGTCCCCGGCTTTCCAAACCCTATGCCGGGCCGGGGAGAGCCTCCCCTGGGCCCCCGGTGGACCCTCCGTCCCGGGCGCCCCGGACCCCCGGCCGGATTGCTGGACGGAGGGGTACCAGCACCCTCGGGGCCTGGCCAGATGGAGTTCAAGCCCCGGGTCCGGTCCCACCTTCCGAACCCTAGCCAGGCTGGTGAGAGCCTCCCCGGGAACCGGTGGAGCCCCGTCCCCAGCGCACGGACCCACTGGTGGCCTGCGGGACAGGGGGCTCCAGCACCCTCGGGGCCTGGCCAGATGGAATTCAAGCCCCGGGTCCGGTCCCACCTTCCGAACCCTAGCCAGGCTGGGGAGAGCCTCCCCGGGAACCGGTGGAGCCCCGTCCCCAGCGCACGGACCCACTGGTGGCCTGCGGGACAGGGGGCTCCAGCACCCTCGGGGCCTGGCCAGATGGAGTTCAAGCCCCGGGTCCGGTCCCACCTTCCGAACCCTAGCCAGGCTGGGGAGAGCCTCCCCGGGAACCGGTGGGGCCCCGTCCCCAGCGCCCGGACCCACTGGTGGCCTGCGGGACAGGGGGCTCCAGCACCCTCGGGGCCTGGCCAGATGGAGTTCAAGCCCCGGGTCCGGTCCCACCTTCCGAACCCTAGCCAGGCTGGGGAGAGCCTCCCCGGGCCCCGGTGGGGCCCCGTCCCCAGCGCCCGGACCCACTGGTGGCCTGCGGGACAGGGGGCTCCAGCACCCTCGGGGCCTGGCCAGATGGAGTTCAAGCCCCGGGTCCGGTCCCACCTTCCGAACCCTAGCCAGGCTGGGGAGAGCCTCCCCGGGTCCCGGTGGACCCTACGTCCCGGGCACCCCGGATCCCCGGCCGGATTGCAGGACGGAGGGGTACCAGCACCCTCGGGGCCTAGCCAGATGGAGTTCAAGCCCCGGGTCCGGTCCCACCTTCCGAACCCTAGCCAGGCTGGGGAGAGCCTCCCCGGGCCCCGGTGGAGCCCCGTCCCCAGCGCCCGGACCCTCTGGTGGCCTGCGGGACAGGGGGCTCCAGCACCCTCGGGGCCTGGCCAGATGGAGTTCAAGCCCCGGGCCCGGTCCCACCTTCTGAACCCTAGCCAGGCTGGGGAGAGCCTC
>NC_136058.1:378146493-378151493 GCF_964261635.1 Lissotriton helveticus
TCTCAGGGTCAACCTCTGGCTACCTACAGCTGGAGGTTGGGTCCCTCTGTTTGGCTTACTGGAGGGACAGGTCAGGTCTGGGGCCCTCAGGTCCCAAGTTTGGCTGTGCCCAACAGTGTCCATCTGTGGGAGGTCCCTAACTAATTTTAAGGGGGATCCCTCAGGAGTATGTTTTATTTTCACTTGGCTAGGACTACTAGCTTCAGTGCCCTTAATCTGCTGATTGGGAAATTCTTTTGGACAGGGGGCCCTTTGGGGTCCAACACTGGCCTCCCTGACCTCTACAGCCCTGGGCTGACTGAGGCAGGGTAGAGAGGGGCAGGTTACCTGCTCCAGACTGGGTCCCATCTTGGAAGGGTCCACTGACATCAGGGGTTCTGCCAGGCTAGGCCTGACTACCTCTGTGGCAGTTTCTTCACAAGGGGTCAGATCAGTTCCCTGAGGAGGCTGATCCTTTCCTAAAGTCTGGTGGAAGGGAGATTTCTCTTCCTCCTCAATACTCTCTGTCTGAGTGGAGTGATCCATAGTTTCAGGCTTCACAACACTATCATCTGTCTGAGTTTGAGCTGTGGCCATCACAACTCTCCCAACCTTTTCAGGAGGGGGCTCAGTTTGGGTGTGGGCTGTTACCATTACAGCCTTGACAACCTGTTCTGGGAAGGAAGTTGTCTGAGATGGGGTTGTGACTGGCACAACCCTCCTGACCTGTTCAGGGAGGACATCTTGGACTGGGGCTGTGGCTACCACTGCCCCACTAACCTTACCATGGATGTTTACCATTTTAGAATGGGTTTCTTGCTCTACTTCAGCCCAGGCTGAGAGCTCTAAATCATTCCCCAGTAGGCAATCTACAGGCAAGTTTGGTGACACTGCCACTCTCTTGTGGCCAGTGACACCTCCCCAGCTGAGATTGACCACTGCCATGGGATGATCTCTCTGTACTCCATCAATATTGGTTACCTGGTATGTGGCACCAGGTAAAAGTTGCCTTGAGGGGACTAGACTCTCAGTCACCATAGTGATGCTAGCCCCTGTATCTCTATAGGCCTCAACTTTTATACCATTGATGAGGGGCTCCTGTCTGTACTTGCCCAAAGTGTTGGGACAAGTTGTGAAGTTGGCAAACCCCATGCCAGTCTCACAGACAAGAGTATCTAAGTTTGGGGACCTGGTTAGGCCAGAGTCCCCAGGAACTCCCAAAGTAAATGCACCCAAATTCTTGGGGGCACTCCCACCACCTGGGGGATTACTACTAGTAGTAACAGGAGGTTTGGGAATGTTACTTGGGGGTATGTTTTCCTTATTGTTATTCTTTGGGCAACTGCTGTCAGTTTTTAAGTGACCCACCTGTTTACAGGGATAACAATAAGGTTTCTTCTGGTTGTTGGAAGGATTCTGGGACCCACCCCCCTCAGAGGATTTCTGGGGCCCTGATGTGGTTTGATCTGTAGATTTATTCCCACCCTTCTCTTGAGGTTTGGTTGATTCCTTTTTCTGGTCACCACCTTGGTTCTTGGGCCTAATCCTGGTTCTGACCCATTTGTCTGCCCTCTTACCCAATTCTTCTGGAGAGGTCAGATCAGAGTCTACCAGGTGCTGGTGTAATAACTGGTTCTGACAATTATTTAAGACTTGCTCTCTCATAATTAGATTATACAATCCCTTGAAATCAGTAACCTTACTACCCAGTAGCCAGCCTTCCAAAGCCTTAGTGGCACAATCAACAAAGTCAGACCAGTCCTGAGACTGAGTTTTCTGGGTGTCTCTGAACAGCAACCTGTACTGCTCAGTGGTTAAACCAAACCCATCAACCAGTGCATTTTTCAGGACCTGGTAATTGTTAGCATCCTCTACTCTTGTAGTGAGGAGCTTATCTCTACCTTTACCATCAAAGGAGAGCCACAGTATAGCTGCCCACTGACTCTGGGGAATGCACTGCACAGTGCAGGCCCTCTCCAGAGCAGCCATCCATTTCTGGATATCATCCCCTTGCTTAAAGGGGGGCACTATTTTAGTCAGGTGTTTAGTATCTAAACCCTTCTCTCTATCTCTTGGGAGATTGCTGCCACCAGTGGGAGCTAGCCCACTCATCTGCTGCTCTCTTGCCAGGGCAAGCTTCTCTTTGGCCAGGGCAATTTCTTCCCTTTCAATCCTCAGTTCAGCTTGTCTCATCCTAGCCTCATGCTCCCTTCTCTGAGGGGAAGTAAATCTCCTCTGTGGAGGATTCCTTCTCCCCTGAGAAGAGGCATTAGAGTGCAGAGATCTATTGGAGTCCCTAGAAAGAGATCTATCTCTCCTAACTCCAAGGTTAGGCCCACTTCGGGTTAGTACTGGGGGGCCCCCAGATCCTAGCCCAAGTAAGTCTAAGTTGGTCCTAGTTAGCCTTCTGACTACCTCAAGACCCTTGTCTACCTCATCCCCAGAGAGTACCTCCTCATCCTCCTCCTCAACTGCTGAATCAGTGTTGGGGAGGTCTGGATCCCCAGAGGTTCCCTCTAAGGCTGGCATGCTCTCATGTAACTGAGAGAGCTTTCTGGCATCATATGTCTCTAAGAGACCTATCAGAAAGGGAAGGGTGGGGTTAGACCCCTGCTTCAGTTTCCTGGAGACACAGAGTTGCCTCATCTCCTGAAAATTGAGAGCTGCATATCTTGAAGTGACCTGTGGAGGGTCAACACTGACCAGGGGAGTCTCAGTAGAGTCCCCCTGAGTCGACATGCTTTTCTAGTGAGGTGTAAGTGGTGCACTTACCTACACTATATGTTTGCCTACTGATCCCTTGCTAGAGTTGTAGTTTAGGATGTGCTAGGCCCTAGGAGCTACAACAGCTGGTTCAGTAGAACTCAGAGTATTCTAAGCTAAGTTATATGTACCTTTAGTACTTATGTGATCTTTCACAAGATATTCTTAGGGCATGTGTGGTAAAACAACAGCAAGCTCAAATCCCAACCGCTGCTCACCAATGTGAGAAGTTGGCCTGATGTGCAGTGCTCACTATTCTAGTGATCACTATATATCAGTCCAAACAACCCTTATTGATGATTGGTTGTAAGTCAACCTTATAGACCAGCTATCCTAGTAGCATGGATACGAGCAGTCTAAGGCTAAGACTCTAGAGGGCGTGTTAAGCCAGCTGTTTTACCATCACATTACCCCTTGAACACCCAGTGAAAGGACACCACACAAGTGTTATGAAAATAAACAATGTATTTATTAGAATCACAACAACCCTGTACTCTTTATGAGGACAGGGTGCTTAGCACACAACAAAACTCTTACGAAAATACTTTTAAGTTAGCACGTTACACAAATGCCCGAGGGGCACGAAAAACCATATACGCTAAAAGTGGAATGCGAATTACTAGCAGGTAAGTAACAGTTCTAATAGGCTTTGGAATCGCTAGGACTGGACTAGGGAATCGTTAGATTACTACTAGGAGGCCCAGGGGACTCGGGTGCAGAGTGTGCACTCTCACGCGGGATGCGGGACAAAGTCTATGGAAGCTAGAATTCACAAAGTTAGTGTTCACGGGCGAACCCGACCTGGTAGGGAGAAAATGACAGTGGATCCTGACCCTTGGATAGTGAGGCTATGCTGGGACACCGGAGTGCCGAAGTTACCTAGCCCAGGGGCTGCAGCTGCATAGGTCTGAAAAGACGTCGGGGATCTCGTTGCCGGACCGGGAGCCTGGAAGGAAGAAGTTGCTGGCAGGCGACCAGTGAAGGAAAGTTCGATGGATCCAAGCCTGGATCAAGGAAGAAGAAACCTGAAAGCAGAGGGGACCAAGTTCTTGAATCACTAGCCAGTGATTAAGTGGGCACCAGGATGGCACCGGGCGAAGTCACCGCAGTCAGGTGAGTGGGCGCTGCTGGGCTCTGCAGTCTCTCGGACCAGGAGGCGTTGTCGGCGACCAGGATGGAGGTGCGAGCTGTCCCACGAAGGATGAAGTCGTTGGCATCGAAGTTACCCAGGATTGGGCAACAAGCCTTGGCTAATTCAAGCCCACGCGGTGGACTCAAAATGGCGTCTTGAGTGGACCAGGAGGGTCCGGGGTGCTCCTCTTCTGGAAGGGAGCAAGGGCCAGTCTGGAGCAACCAGACCAGCAGCAGAAATGTCGTCGGGCGTCGTCAGGAAGGCCACAAGCCAGCGGGCTAGTAGCCAAACAACGCGGTGAGCAGTAAAAAGCAGAAGGGCCCCACGCAGATCGTGGAGATGCTGGGGGGCTGCTCTTCGGTGCTGGAGCTGCTCAGGGTGGGGGCTTCTCGGACCCCAAAGCACTCACCAGGAAATTACTCGGTGGGCTTGCTGTGCAGAAGTCGTGCAGTCTTGGCGATGGCCGGTCCCTCGAGGTCTCGTCGCACCCACGGTTCTCAGCTGGGCTGTAGAGGTGGGTAGAGGTCAGAGGTGCCAGGGAAGCCGGGTCTCGTCGAGCTGGGCAGTCGGATTCCGGAGGAAGGACGTGCAGCAGACCGCAGTGTTCTTAGATGGTGCCTGCGGATGCAGGGTGACTACTCCTTAGCCACAAGGGAGAATCTTGAGGAAGAAATCGTGAAGTCCTTTCGTGGAAAGTGGTATCTTGATTCCAAAGATGATCTGATTTGGAAGGGGGCCAGTCTCTACCTTTATCCTGTAAAAAGGGGCTGGCACGCGACTAAGTCCTGCCCTATGGGTGGGACTAGGAGGGGGGTGGTTACACCCACTTCCTTGGCGGGCTTTTCCCCAGCACAGGGTCTGGAGTGACCCTGGAACTGGTTCAAGCCGGCCCATGCACAGTGAGCACCGGGGTGCTACTTGCAGTCACCTTCCTCTAAAGCCCTGCCTACCTACAATACACAAAACCCTGTCTGGGACGGTGCTGGCACCGCCCCTGGCAGGAAACCCTTTGTCCTTATCTCCTGCTCTGGGAGGACTCCCAGCAGCAGGAGGGCAGACTTGTGTCTCGGTGGCAGCATCCATTTTGTGGATGCTAAGGCTCTGTCTGACTTTTAACCGGGTTATA
>NC_136058.1:378161493-378168993 GCF_964261635.1 Lissotriton helveticus
CGGGTCCTGCCTTCCCCTGATTCGGAACCGCCGGACCTATCGGAGGTCAGACTGTGGAAAAAAACTCGGAGAAAAAGGACCATCGGGAAAGGGCGGAGAGGCATGTGCATTCCCGGGCCCCTGGGGGCCCCGGCGGGCGGGCCCGGGTGCTGCCTGGCCCCGTCTCAGCATGGCCAGACCTCGCGGGGACCTGCCTGAGCAAACTCGGAGGAAAAGGCCCATCGGCAAGGGGGCTAAGCAGCAGGTGCGTACCCAGGCCCCTGGGGGCCCCGGCGGGAGGGCCCGGGTCCTGCCTTCCCCTGATTCAGAATCGCCAGACCACACGGAGGTCTGACTGACCCTCTCCCTAGTAATCCGGAGGAAAATGACCCCCCTTTCTTGTAATCCGTGCACTAGAGGTGACAGAGGGGACCCAAGGCGCGAAAGTACCCGACCTCCTGGAGCCCTCGCTGGGATCCGGGAGGCAAATGGCACCTCATCGGGACTTCCAGGGAAGTTCGGCCATCTGGTCGCCCCCATTGGAAAGCATTGCGGGCGACCAGATGGCCGAGGCGATCCGGGAGACCAGATGGCCGAGGGGATCCTGGAGACCAGATGGCCGAGGGGATCCGGGAGACCAGATGGCCGAGGGGATCCGGGCGACCAGATGGCCGGGCACGAAAGGGACGCCATCCGGTCGCCCCGTGCCCCCACGAAGGAGGGAGCGGGCGCCCGGGGCATGGCGGGCCGGAGGCCCGGGGCCCCAGCCGGGCCACAGCCATGGAGGCTGCCAGGGGCCGGCAGGCCCTCCGACCCGGGGCCCGCTTACACCTTGACAAGCAGGGGAGGCCTGCAAGGGACCGACGGACCCCTGTCCTGGGCCCTGGGTGGAGCGGCAGCCCGGGGGACCGGGCCCAGGGCCGGAGCGCCCGACCCGGGGCCCCGACCGGGCCCCTGGACCCAGCCGGGGCTCCCAGGCCCGGAGGCACAGGGGAAGCCTCCCCGGGCCCGCCGGACCCCGTCCCGGGCACCCTGCCCCGCGGCAGGACCCAGGACGGAGCCCGGGGTGGGGAGGCCACCCTCCCCGGGGCCCTCAGGGGCCCCGGATGGAGCTCCTGAACACAGACAAGCAAGGGGAGGCTCCCCGGGCACATCGGAACCCCTTTCCGGGCCCTTGGCAGTGCGGCAGGCTGGGAGACAGGGCCCAGGGCCTGAGCACCCGACCCGGGGCCCGCCCGGGCCCCTGGACCCAGCCGGGGCTCCCAAGCCCGGAGGCGCATGGGACGCCTCCCCGGTCCCTCCGGACCCCGTCCCGGGCACCCTGCCACGCAGCAGGACCAAGGACAGAGCCCGGGGTGGGGAGGCCGCCCTCCCCGGGCCCTCAGGGGCCCTAGCCACTGCTCCTGAACCCAGCCAAGCAAGGGGAGGCTCCCCGGGCACATCGGAACCCCTTCCCGGGCCCTTGGCAGTGCGGCAGGCTGGGAGACAGGGCCCAGGGCCGGAGCACCCGACCCGGGGCCCGGCCGGGCCCCTGGACGCAGCCGGGGCTCCCAAGCCCGGAGGCGCATGGGACGCCTCCCCGGTCCCTCCGGACCCCGTCCTGGGCACCCTGCCACGCAGCAGGACCAAGGACAGAGCCCGGGGTGGGGAGGCCGCCCTCCCCGGGCCCTCAGGGGCCCTAGCCACTGCTCCTGAACCCAGCCAAGCAAGGGGAGGCTCCCCGGGCACATCGGAACCCCTTCCCGGGCCCTTGGCAGTGCGGCAGGCTGGGAGACAGGGCCCAGGGCCGTGGCACCCGACCCGGGGCCCGGCCGGGCCCCTGGACGCAGCCGGGGCTCCCAAGCCCGGAGGTGCATGGGACGCCTCCCCGGTCCCTCCGGACCCCGTCCCGGGCACCCTGCCACGCAGCAGGACCAAGGACAGAGCCCGGGGTGGGGAGGCCGCCCTCCCCGGGCCCTCAGGGGCCCTAGCCACTGCTCCTGAACCCAGCCAAGCAAGGGGAGGCTCCCCGGGCCCTTGGCAGTGCGGCAGGCTGGGAGACAGGGCCCAGGGCCGTGGCACCCGACCCGGGGCCCGGCCGGGCCCCTGGACCCAGCCTGGGCTCCCAAGCCCGGAGGCGCAGGGGAAGCCTCCCCGGGCCCTCCAGGACCCCGTCCCGGGCACCCTGCCACGCAGCAGGACCAAGGACAGCGCCCGGGATGGGGAGGCCGCCCTCCCCTGGACCTCAGGCCTTCCATGTAAGCCCGGCAATCTGGTCGCCCCATTGGAAAGCATTGCGCGCTACTATTACAAACACATTATCTACCGGACTTGCTCTAGATGGCGCTCCAACATAAGGAATGTACCAACACCTTCCCTACTGGAATCATGACGAGCTGGAGCCGTCATTAGCACTGAAGGGGCTAGTATATCAACACTTTCCCTCCTGTTGCGCAGGTTGGAGTTTGAAAAATAGATTGTATTATGCCTTTAGTTTGTGTGTCCTCTAGATAAAGTTGATCTACTGACTTGCGATGCCAAGGCATCTCGCTGTAAAGGAATGCGATGTCACAGCATGCATTTGTGCATTTGAATAGATGGCCGCCTATAACCCCTTCGCTGCGGCGGGTTTTCAAATGGGTTTGGGCATGGAGCTGCCCGGGACCCGTGGAGCCCGTCCTGGGCACTCTGACAAGCTGTTGGCCCGGGGAAGGGAGCCCCAGACGACCGGGACCTGTGGAGCCCGTCCTGGGCACTCCTGTATGCCGTTGGCCCGGGGAAGGGAGCCCCGGACGTCCGGGTCCCGTGGAACTCGTCCTGGGCACTCTGACATGCCGCTGGCCCGGGGAAGGGTGCCCCGGACGCCCGGGGCCCGTGGAGCCCGTCCTGGGCACTCTGACAAGCCGTTGGCCCGGGGAAGGGAGCCCTGGACGCCCGGGACCCGTGGAGCCCGTCCTGGGCACTCTGGAATGCTTTGGCCCGGGGAAGGGAGCCCCGGACGCCCGGGGGAGGACTGCCCGGGACCCGTGGAACTGGTCCTGGGCACTTTTACATGCCGTCGGCCTGGAGGTGGGTGCCCTGGACGCCCGGGGGAGGCCTGCCCGGGACCCGTGGAGCCCTTCCCGGGTACTTTGCCAATGCCGTTGGCCTCATGGAGATGGTTGCCCCGGACGCGTCCGGGGGAGGCCTGCGCGGGACCCATGGAGCCCGTCCTGGGCATTGAGCCATGCCGTTGGCCTGGAGATGGGAGCCCCGGACGCCCGGGGGGAGGCCTGCCCGGGACCCGTGGAGCCCTTCCCGGGTACTTTGCCAATGCCGTTGGCCTCATGGAGATGGTTGCCCCGGACGCGTCCGGGGGAGGCCTGCGCGGGACCCATGGAGCCCGTCCTGGGCATTGAGCCATGCCGTTGGCCTGGAGATGGGAGCCCCGGACGCCCGGGGGAGGACTGCCCGGTACCCGTGGATCCCGTCCTGGGCTCTTTGACATGCCGTCGGCCTGGAGGTGGGAGCCCCGGACGCCCGGGAGCGGGCTGCCCGGGACCCATGGAGCCCGTCCTGGACACTTTGACATGCCGTCGGCCTGGAGGAGGGTGCCCCGGACGCCCGTGGGAAGCCTGGTCGGGACCCGTGGAGCCCTTCCCGGGTACTTTGCCAATGCCGTTGGCCTCCTGGAGATGTGTGCCCCGAACGCCCGGGGGGAGGGCTGCCCGGGGCCCGTGGAGCCCGCCCTGGGCACTTTGACATGCCGTCGTCCTGGAGGTGGGAGCCCCGGAAGCCCGGGGGAGGGTTGCCCGGGACCCATGGAGCCCTTCCCCGGTTACTCTGCCATCCCGTTGGCCTCCTGGAGATGGGTGCCCCGGACGCCCGGGGGAGGTCTGTCCGGGGCCCATGGAGCCCGTCCTGGGCAGTGTGACATGCCGTCGGCCTGGATGTGGGAGCCCCGGACGCCCGGGGGGGAGGCTGCCCGGGACCCGTGGAGCCCTTCCCGGGTACTTTGCCATCCCGTTGGCCTCCTGGAGATGGGTGCCCCGGACGCCCGGGGGGAGGTCTGTCCGGGGCCCATGGAGCCCGTCCTGGGCAGTGTGACATGCCGTCGGCCTGGAGGTGGGAGCCCCGGACGCCCGGGGGAAGGCTGCCCGGGACCCGTGGAGCCCTCCCCGGGTACTTTGCCATCCCATTGGCCTCCTGGAGATGGGTGCCCCGGCCGCCCAGGGGCGGTCTGTCCGGGACACGTGGAGCCCGTCCTGGGCATTGAGCCATGCCGTTGGCCCGGAGAATGGAGCCCCCAGACGCCCGGGGGAGGTGTTGCCCAGGCATATCTCATCTGGTCCCCCGGGCAGAGAACCACCAGCCCTGGAGAGGTGTCCGGGCGTACCCTGCCCCTAGTAATCCGGAGGGAAATTACCCCCCTTTCTTGCAATCCGTGCACGCGAGGTGACAGAGGGGACCCAAGGCGTAAAAGAACCCGACCTCATGGCGCCCTAGCTGGGATCCGGGAGGCGAATGGCACCTCATCGGGACTTCCAGGGAAGCCCGGCCATCTGGTCGCCCCATTGGAAAGCATCGCGGGCGACCAGATGGCCGGGATCGAAAGGACTCCCAGCTCCCCATCCATCCCAAGCCTTCGCGGTAGGGTTCCTGACTTCCTGCCCACGCAAGGCAGGGCTCTTGGACCCCGGCTGGGCCTCAGGCGCAGGTTGGACCACCGGAGCTCTAGGGCCCGGACGACCTGGGGGAGGAATGCCCGGGACCCGTAGAGCCCGTCCTGGGTACTTTGACATGCCGTCGGCCTGGAGGTGGGTGCCCCGGACGCCCGGGGGAAGCTGCCCGGGACCCATGGAGCCCGTCCTGGGTACTTTGACATTCCGTCGGCCTGGAGGTGGGAGCCCCGGATGCCCGGGGAGAGGTCTGCCCGGGACCCATGGAGCCCGTCCTGGGTACTTTGCCTATGCCGTTGGCCTCATGGAGATGGGTGTCCCAGACGCCCGGGGGAGGGCTGTCCCAGACTCATGGAGCCCGTCCTGGGCACTTTGACATGCCGTCTGCCTGGAGGTGGGAGCCCCGGATGCCCGGGGGAGGGCTGCCCGGGACCCATGGAGCCCGACCCGGGCACGCTGCCATGCCGTCAGCCTGGATGGAGCCCCGGACGCCCGGGGTACGAGTGACCGGGACGCATGGAGCCCGTCCTGGGCACTTTTCCGTGCCTTCGGCCTGGAGCCCCCAGACACCCAGGGGAGGACCACCGTGAAAACCATGGAGCCCGACCCGGGCACTCTGCCATACCGTCAGCCTAGATGGAGCCCCGGACGCCCAGGGGACGAATGCCCGGGACGCATGGAGCCCGTCCTGGGCACTTTTCCATGCATTCGGCCTGGAGCCCCCAGACACCCAGGGGAGGACCACCGTGAAAACCATGGATCCCGACCCGGGCACTCTGCCATGCCGTCAGCCTGGATGGAGCCCCGGACGCCCGGGGGATGAATGCCCGGGACGCATGGAGCCTGTCCTGGGCACTTTTCCATGCCGTCAGCCTGGATGGAGCCCCGGACGCCCGGGTGACGACTGCCCAGGAGCCATGGAGCCCGTCCTGGGCAATTTGACATGCGGTTGGCCTGGAGGAAGGAAGCCCCGGGTGGCCTAGGGAGGTGTTGCCCAGGCATAGCCCATCTGGTCCCCATGGCAGAGAACCGCCAGCCTCGGAGGGGTGTCCGGGCGTACCCTTCTCCCTAGTAATCCGGAGGAAAATTACCCCCTTTTCTTGTAATCTGTGCACGCGAGGTGACAGAGGGGACCCAAGGCGCGAATGTACCCGACCTCCTGGAGCCCTCGCTGGGATCCGGGCGGCGAATGGCACCTCATCGGGACTTCCAGGGAAGTTCGGCCATCTGGTCGCCCTTATAGGAAAGCGTTGCGGGCGACCAGATGCCCGAGGGGATCCGGGCGACCAGATGGCCGAGGGAATCTGGGCGATCTGATGGCTGGACACGGAAGTGAAGCCGCCTGGACTCTCCCGACCCTGTCCCTGTCCCCGTCCCCGTCCCGGGACGAATGCCCGGGACGCATGGAGCCCGTCCTGGGCACTTTTCCATGCCTTCGGCCTGGAGCCCCCAGACACCCAGGGGAGGACCACCGTGAAAACCATGGAGCCTGACCCGGGCACTCTGCTATACCGTCAGCCTGGATGGAGCCCCGGACACGCCCGGGGGACGAATGCCCGGGACGCATGGAGCCCGTCCTGGGTACTTTTCCATGCCTTCGGCCTGGAGCCCCCAGACACCCAGGGGAGGACCACCGTGAAAACCATGGAGCCCGACCCGGGCACTCTGCCATACCGTCAGCCTGGATGGAGCCCCGGACACGCCCGGGGGACGAATGCCCGGGACGCATGGAGCCCGTCCTGGGCACTTTTCCATGCCGCCGGGGTGGATGGAGCCCCGGGCGCCCAGGGGACGACTGCCCAAGAGCCATGGAGCCCGTCCTGGGCAATTTGACATGCCGTCGGCCTGGCGGAAGGAGGCCACGGGTGGCCTAGGGAGGTGTTACCCAGGCATAGCCTATCTGGTCCCCATGGCAGAGAACCACCAGCCTTGGAGGGGCGTCCGGGCGTACCCTGTCCCTAGTAATCCGGAGGGAAAATACCCTCCTTTCTTGTAAACTCTGCACGCGAGGTGACAGAGGGGACCCAAAGCGTGAAAGTACCCGACCTCCTGGAGCCCTCGCTGGGATCTGGGAGGCAAATGGCACCTCATCGGGACTTCCAGGGAAGTTCGGCCATCTGGTCGTCGCATTTGTGGAGCCCTGGGAGAGAACTGGGGCTCGGCAGGGCCAGGGTGCCAGCAGGTCCCAGTCTGCCAGGTCACCAGGTCTGGGGATATGCTGCCCATGCGCTGCCGGGGCCCGGGCATGACCTCCGGTGGGCCCTCAGGTGCGTCAGTCCGGCACGGGGAGGCTCTGAACCTGCTTGGCTGGGGCCAGGGCTCCACAAATCCACTCGCCCGCTCGACCGGGGCCTAAACGGCATCCGGCTCATGGCGGGCTTGGGGCTTAGCTTCCAAACCCTACCCCCAGGCCAGGGAGAGCCTCTGCAGGCCCCGATGGTCCCCAGGGCCCGGAACCTCGGCTGGCTTGCAGGACGGGGGCTCCAGCACCCCGGGACCTGCCGGACAGAGTTCAAGCCCCAGGCACGGTCCCATGTTCCGAACCCTAGCCAGGCCGGGGAATGCCTCCCCAGGCCCAGAGGGATCCTAGCGCCCAGACCCTCGACTGCCTTGCAGGACAGGGGGCTCCAGCACCCTCGGGGCCTGCCAGATGGAGTTCATGCCCCGGGCCAGGTCCCAGCTTCCAAACCCTAGCCAGGCTGGGGAGAGCCTCCCCGGGCCCCGGTGGAGCCCCGTCCCCAGCGCCCGGACCCTCTGGTGGCCTGTGAGACGGGGGGCTTGCGCACCCCGGGGCCGGCCGGCCGGAGCACAAGCCCCGGGCCCGGTCCCACCTTCCGAACCCTAGCCAGGCTGGGGAGAGCCTCCCCTGGAACCGGTGGAGCAC
>NC_136058.1:378173993-378178993 GCF_964261635.1 Lissotriton helveticus
GGGCTTGAACTCCATCTGGCCAGGCCCGAGGGTGCTGGAGCCCCCTGTCCCGCAGGCCACCAGTGGGTCCGGGCGCTGGGGACGGGGCCCCACCGGGGCCCGGGGAGGCTCTCCCCAGCCTGGCTAGGGTTCGGAAGGTGGGACCGGACCCGGGGCTTGAACTCCATCTGGCCAGGCCCCGAGGGTGCTGGAGCCCCCTGTCCCGCAGGCCACCAGTGGGTCCGGGCGCTGGGGACGGGGCCCCACCGGGGCCCGGGGAGGCTCTCCCCAGCCTGGCTAGGGTTTGGAAGTTGGGACCGGACCCGGGGCTTGAACTCCATCTGGCCAGGCCCCGAGGGTGCTGGAGCCCCCTGTCCCGCAGGCCACCAGTGGGTCCGTGCGCTGGGGACGGGGCTCCACCGGTTCCCGGGGAGGCTCTCCCCAGCCTGGCTAGGGTTCGGAAGGTGGGACCGGACCCGGGGCTTGAACTCCATCTGGCCAGGCCCCGAGGGTGCTGGTACCCCTCCGTCCAGCAATCCGGCCGGGGGTCCGGGGCGCCCGGGACGGAGGGTCCACCGGGGGCCCAGGGGAGGCTCTCCCCGGCCCGGCATAGGGTTTGGAAAGCCGGGACTGGGGCCGGGGACCGGGCCCGGGGCTTGAGCCCCGTCCGGCAGGGCCCAGTGGTGCGGGAATCCCCCCTCCGTCCTGCAAGCCGGCCGGGGGTCGGAGGTACCCGGGACGGAGGGTCCATCAGGGCCCGGGGAGGCCTGAAGCCCCAGAGCCCTGCAGCCCCAGAGACCTGCAGCTCTGCAGCCCCCGGAGCCCTGCAGCCCCAGAGCCCTGCAGCTCCGGGGCAGGCAGATTGGCGTCCTTTTGGTCCCGGCCATCTGGTCGCCCCTCTCGCCTCGGCCATCTGGTCGCCCTGGAAGTCATGATGAGGTGCCATTCGCCTCCCGGATCCCAGCGAGGGCTCCAGGAGGTCGGGTACTTTCGCGCCTTGGGTCCCCTCTGTCACCTTGTGTGCACAGATTGCAAGAAAGTCAGGTAATTTCCCTCTGGATTACTAGGGGGCAGGGTATGCCCGGACACCCCTCCAAGGCTGGTGGTTCTCTGCTAGGGGGACCAGATGGGCTATGCCTGGGTAACACCTCCCTAGGCCACCCGGGGCTTCCTTCCTCCAGGCCAACGGCTTGTCAAATTGCCCAGGACGGGCTCCATGGCTCTTGTGCAGTCGTCCCCCGGGTCTCCAGGCCGATGGCATGTCAAAGTGCCCAGGACGGGCTCCATGCGTCCCGGGCAGTCGTCCCCCGGATCTCCAGGCCGACGGCATGTCAAAGTGCCCAGGACGGGCTCCATGCGTCCCGGGCAGTCGTCCCCCGGGTCTCCAGGCCGACGGCATGTCAAAGTGCCCAGGACGGGCTCCATGCGTCCCGGGCAGTCGTCCCCCGGATCTCCAGGCCGACGGCATGTCAAAGTGCCCAGGACGGGCTCCATGCGTCCCGGGCAGTCGTCCCCCGGGTCTCCAGGCCGACGGCATGTCAAAGTGCCCAGGACGGGCTCCATGCGTCCCGGGCAGTCGTCCCCCGGGTCTCCAGGCCAACGGCATGTCAAAATGTCCAGGACGGGCTCCATGCGTCCCGGGCAGTCGTCCCCCGGGTCTCCAGGCCGACGGCATGTCAAAGTGCCCAGGTTGGGCTCCATGCGTCCCGGGCAGTTGTCCCCCGGGTCTCCAGGCCGATGGCATGTCAAAGTGCCCAGGATGGGCTCCATGCGTCCCGGGCAGTCGTCCCCCCGGGCATACGCCGCTCCCTTCTCCGGGCCGACGGCAGGTCAGATTGCCCAGGACGGGCTCCATGGGTCCCGGGCAGTCCTCCCCTGGGTGTCCGGCGCTCCCTTCTCCGGGCCGACGGCATGTCAAAGTGCCCAGGACGGGCTCCATGCGTCCCGGGCAGTCGTCCCCCGGGTCTCCAGGCCGACGGCATGTCAAAATGTCCAGGACGGGCTCCATGCGTCCCGGGCAGTCGTCCTCCGGGTCTCCAGGCCGACGGCATGTCAAAGTGCCCAGGTTGGGCTCCATGCGTCCCGGGCAGTCGTCCCACGGGTCTCCGGGCCGACGGCATGTCAAAGTGCCCAGGACGGGCTCCATGCGTCCCGGGCATTCCTCCCCCCGGGCATCCGCCGCTCCCTTCCCTGGCCGACGGCAGGTCAGATTGCCCAGGACGGGCTCCATGGGTCCCGGGCAGTCCTTCCCTGGGTGTCCGGCGCTCCCTTCTCCGGGCCGACGGCATGTCAAAGTGCCCAGGACGGGCTCCATGCGTCCCGGGCAGTCGTCCCCCAGGTCTCCAGGCCGACGGCATGTCAAAGTGCCCAGGACGGGCTCCATGCGTCCCGGGCAGTCGTCCCCCGGGTCTCCAGGCCGACGGCATGTCAAAATGTCCAGGACGGGCTCCATGCGTCCCAGGCAGTCGTCCCCCGGGTCTCCAGGCCGACGGCATGTCAAAGTGCCCAGGACGGGCTCCATGCGTCCCGGGCAGTCGTCCCCCGGGTCTCCAGGCCGACGGCATGTCAAAATGTCCAGGACGGGCTCCATGCGTCCCAGGCAGTCGTCCCCCGGGTCTCCAGGCCGACGGCATGTCAAAGTGCCCAGGACGGGCTCCATGCGTCCCGGGCAGTCATCGTCCCGGGCGTCCGGGCCTGGGAGCTCCGGTGGTCCTCACCGTGCCTGAGGCCCAGCCGGGGTCCCCGAGCCCTGCCCGGCGTGGGCAGGCAGCAGCCCTACCACGAAGGCTCGGGGTGGGAAGCAGGGAGTCCTTTCGTTCCCGGCCACCTGGTTGCACCTTTCCCCTCGGCCATCTGGTCGCACGCAATACTATCCAAAAGGGCGACCAGATGGCCAAACCTCCCTGGAAGTCCCTATGAGGTGCCATTTGCCTCCCCGATCCCAGCGAGGGCTCCAGGAGGTCGGGTACTTTTACGCCTTGGGTCCCCTCTGTCAACTCGTGTGCACAGATTACAAGAAAGGGGGGTAATTTTCCTCCGGATTACTAGGGGTAAGGGTATGCCCGGACACCCCTGCAAGGCTGGTGGTTCTCTGCCAGGGGGACCAGATGGGCTATGCCTGGGTAACAACACCCGGGGCTTCCCTCCTCCAGGCCAACGGCATGTCAAAGTGCCCAGGACGGGCTCCATGCGTCCCGGGCAGTCGTCCCCCGGGTCTCCAGGCCAACGGCATGAGCGAGTGCCCAGGTCGGGCTCCATGCGCCCCGGGCAGTCGTCCCCCGGGTCTCCAGGCCAACGGCATGAGCGAGTGCCCAGGTCGGGCTCCATGCTTCCCGGGCAGTCGTCCCCCGGGTCTCAAGGCCGATGGCATGTCAGAGTGCCCAGGACGGGCTCCACGGGTCCCGGGCAGCCCACCCCCCGGGCGTTCGGGGCACCCATCTCCAGGAGGCCAACGGCGTTGCAAAGTACCCGGGAAGGGCTCCACGGGTACCGGGCAGTCCTCCCCCGGGCGTCCGGGGCTCCCTTCTCCAGGCCAACGGCATGGTTCAATGCCCAGGACGGGCTCCATGTGTCCCAGACAGACCTCCCCCGGGCGTCCGGGGCACCCATCTCCAGGCCAACGGCATGGCTCAATGCCCAGGACGGGCTCCATGGGTCCGGGGAGGCGTCCCATGCGCCTCCGGGCTTGGGAGCCCCGGCTGGGTCCAGGGGCCCGGGCGGGCCCCGGGTGGGGTGCTCCGGCCCTGGTCCCTGTCTCCCAGCCTACCGCACTGCCAAGGGCCTAGGAATGGGTTCCGTTGTTCCCGGGGAGCCTCCCCTTGCTTGGCTGGGTTCAGGAGCAGTGGCTAGGGCCCCTGAGGGCCCGGGGAGGGCGGCCTCCCCACCCCGGGCTCTGTCCTTGGTCCTGCTGCGTGGCAGGGTGCCCGGGACGGGGTCCGGAGGGACCGGGGAGGCGTCCCATGCACCTCCGGGCTTGGGAGCCCAGGCTCGGTCCAGGGGCCCGGGCGGGCCCCGGGTCGGGTGCTCCGGCCCTGGTCCCTGTCTCCCAGCCTACCGCACTGCCAAGGGCCTAGGAATGGGTTCCGTTGTTCCCGGGGAGCCTCCCCTTGCTTGGCTGGGTTCAGGAGCAGTGGCTAGGGCCCCTGAGGGCCCGGGGAGGGCGGCCTCCCCACCCCGGGCTCTGTCCTTGGTCCTGCTGCATGGCAGGGTGCCCGGGACGGGGTCCGGAGGGACCGGGGAGGCGTCCCATGCACCTCCGGGCTTGGGAGCCCCGGCTGGGTCCAGGGGCCCGGCCGGGCCCCGGGTCGGGTGCTCCGGCCCTGGGCCCTGTCTCCCAGCCTGCTGCACTGCCAAGGGCCCGGGAAGGGGTTCCGATGTGCCCGGGGAGCCTCCCCTTGCTTGGCTGGGTTCAGGAGCAGTGGCTAGGGCCCCTGAGGGCCCGGGGAGGGCGGCCTCCCCACCCCGGGCTCTGTCCTTGGTCCTGCTGCGTGGCAGGGTGCCCGGGACGGGGTCCGGAGGGACCGGGGAGGCGTCCCATGCGCCTCCGGGCTTGGGAGCCCCGGCTGGGTCCAGGGGCCCGGGCGGGCCCCGGGTCGGGTGCTCCGGCCCTGGGCCATGTCTCCCAGCCTGCCGCACGGCCAAGGGCCCGGGAAGGGGTTCCGATGTGCCCGGGGAGCCTCCCCTTGCTTGGCTGGGTTCAGGAGCAGTGGCTAGGGCCCCTGAGGGCCCGGGGAGGGCGGCCTCCCCACCCCGGGCTCTGTCCTTGGTCCTGCTGCGTGGCAGGGTGCCCGGGACGGGGTCCGGAGGGACCGGGGAGGCGTCCCATGCGCCTCCGGGCTTGGGAGCCCCGGCTGGGTCCAGGGGCCCGGGCGGGCCCCGGGTCGGGTGCTCAGGCCCTGGGCCCTGTCTCCCAGCCTGCCGCACTGCCAAGGGCCCGGAAAGGGGTTCCGATGTGCCCGGGGAGCCTCCCCTTGCTTGTCTGTGTTCAGGAGCTCCATCCGGGGCCCCTGAGGGCCCCGGGG
>NC_136058.1:378193993-378201493 GCF_964261635.1 Lissotriton helveticus
GCCTCCCCGGTCCCTCCGGACCCCGTCCCGGGCACCCTGCCACGCAGCAGGGCCAAGGACAGAGCCCGGGGTGGGGAGGCCGCCCTCCCCGGGCCCTCAGGGGCCCTAGCCATTGCTCCTGAACCCAGCCAAGCAAGGGGAGGCTCCCCGGGCACATCGGAACCCCTTCCCGGGCCCTTGGCAGTGCAGCAGGCTGGGAGACAGGGCCCAGGGCCGGAGCACCCGACCCGGGGCCCGGCCGGGCCCCTGGACCCAGCCGGGGCTCCCAAGCCCGGAGGTGCATGGGACGCCTCCCCGGTCCCTCCGGACCCCGTCCCGGGCACCCTGCCATGCAGCAGGACCAAGGACAGAGCCCGGGGTGGGGAGGCCGCCCTCCCCGGGCCCTCAGGGGCCCTAGCCACTGCTCCTGAACCCAGCCAAGCAAGGGGAGGCTCCCCGGGAACAACGGAACCCATTCCTAGGCCCTTGGCAGTGCGGTAGGCTGGGAGACAGGGACCAGGGCCGGAGCACCCGACCCGGGGCCCGCCCGGGCCCCTGGACCGAGCCGGGGCTCCCAAGCCCGGAGGTGCATGGGACGCCTCCCCGGTCCCTCCGGACCCCGTCCCGGGCACCCTGCCACGCAGCAGGACCAAGGACAGAGCCCGGGGTGGGGAGGCCGCCCTCCCCGGGCCCTCAGGGGCCCTAGCCACTGCTCCTGAACCCAGCCAAGCAAGGGGAGGCTCCCCGGGAACAACGGAACCCATTCCTAGGCCCTTGGCAGTGCGGTAGGCTGGGAGACAGGGACCAGGGCCGGAGCACCCCACCCGGGGCCCGCCCGGGCCCCTGGACCCAGCCGGGGCTCCCAAGCCCGGAGGCGCATGGGACGCCTCCCCGGACCCATGGAGCCCGTCCTGGGCATTGAGCCATGCCGTTGGCCTGGAGATGGGTGCCCCGGACGCCCGGGGGAGGTCTGTCTGGGACACATGGAGCTCGTCCTGGGCATTGAACCATGCCGTTGGCCTGGAGAAGGGAGCCCCGGACGCCCGGGGGAGGACTGCCCGGTACCCGTGGAGCCCTTCCCGGGTACTTTGCAACGCCGTTGGCCTCCTGGAGATGGGTGCCCCGAACGCCCGGGGGGTGGGCTGCCCGGGACCCGTGGAGCCCGTCCTGGGCACTCTGACCTGCTGTTGGCCCGGGGGAGGGACCCCAGACGACCGGGACCCGTGGAGCCCGTCCTTGGCACTCTGACAAGCCGTTGGCCCGGGGAAGGGAGCCCCAGACGACCGGGACCTGTGGAGCCCGTCCTGGGCACTCCTGTATGCCGTTGGCCCGGGGAAGGGAGCCCCGGACGTCCGGGACCCGTGGAGCCCGTCCTGGGCACTCCTGTATGCCGTTGGCCCGGGGAAGGGAGCCCCGGACGTCCGGGACCCGTGGAGCCCGTCCTGGGCACTCTGAAATGCTTTGGCCCGGGGAAGGGAGCCCCGGACACCCGGGGGGGAGGACTGCCCGGGACCCGTGGAACTCGTCCTGGGCACTCTGACATGCCGCTGGCCCGGGGAAGGGTGCCCCGGACGCCCGGGGCCCGTGGAGCCCGTCCTGGGCACTCTGACAAGCCGTTGGCCCGGGGAAGGGAGACCTGGACGCCCGGAACCCGTGGAGCCCGTCCTGGGCACTCTGAAATGCTTTGGCCCGGGGAAGGGAGCCCCGGACGCCCGGGGGAGGACTGCCCGGGACCCGTGGAACTGGTCCTGGGCACTCTGACATGCCGCTGGCCCGGGGAAGGGTGCCCCGGATGACCGGGGCCCGTGGAGCCCGTCCTGGGCACTCTGACATGCCGCTGGCCCGGGGAAGGGAGCCCCAGACGCCTGGGGCCCGTGGAGCCCGTCCCGGGCACTCTGCCATGCCGTCAGCCTGGATGGAGCCCCGGACGCCCGGGGGGGGGCGAAGGCCCGGGACGCATGGAGCCTGTCCCGGGCACTCTGCCATGCCGTCGGCCTGGATGGAGCACCGGACGCCCGGGGGACGACTGCCCAAGAGCCATGGAGCCCGTCCTGGGCAATTTGACATGCAGTTGGCCTGGAGGAAGGAAGCTCCGGGTGGCCTAGGGAGGTGTTGCCCAGGCATAGCCCATCTGGTCCCCATGGCAGAGAACCACCAGCCTCGGAGGGGTGTCCGGGCGTACCCTTCTCCCTAGTAATCCGGAGGAAAATTACCCCCTTTTCTTGTAATCTGTGCACGCGAGGTGACAGAGGGGACCCAAGGCGCGAATGTACCCAACCTCCTGGAGCCCTCGCTGGGATCCGGGCGGCGAATGGCACCTCATCGGGACTTCCAGGGAAGTTCGGCCATCTGGTCGCCCCATAGGAAAGTGTTGCGGGCGACCAGATGCCCGAGGGGATCCGGGCGACCAGATGGCCGAGGGAATCTGGTCGATCAGATGGCTGGACACGGAAGTGAAGCCGCCTGGACTCTCCCGACCCTGTCCCCGTCCCCGTGCCCGTGCCCGGGACGCATGGAGCCCGTCCTGGGCACTTTTCCATGCCTTCGGCCTGGAGCCCCCAGACACCCAGGGGAGGACCACCGTGAAAGCCATGGAGCCCGACCCGGGCACTCTGCCATGCCGTCGGCCTGGATGGAGCCCCGGACGCCCGGGGGACAAATGCCCGGGACGCATGGAGCCCGTCCTGGGCACTTTTCCATGCCTTCGGCCTGGAGCGCCCCGACACCCTGGGGAGGACCACCCTGGAAACCATGGAGCCCGACCCGGGCACTCTGCCATGCCGTCGGCCTGGATGGAGCCCCGGACGCCCGGGGGACAAATGCCCGGGACGCATGGAGCCCGTCCTGGGTACTTTTCCATGCCGTCGGCCAGGAGCCCCCTGACACCCAGGGGAGGACCACCGTGAAAACCATGGAGCCCGACCCGGGCACTCTGCCATACCGTCAGCCTGGATGTAGCTCCGGACACCCGGGGGACGAATGCCCGGGACGCATGGAGCCCGTCCCGGGCACTGTGCCATGCCGTCCCGACAAATTCGTACGGACTCCTAACCTTACGACACGGATCGGAATCGAGCCCTCTCTGACCCAGCAGTTTCAGGCGCCCGGGGGATGAATGCCCGGGACGCATGGAGCCCGACCCGGGCACACTGCCTTGCCGCCGGCCTGGATGGAGCCCCGGACGCCCGGGGGACGAATGCCCGGGACGCATGGAGCCCGTCCCGGGCACTCTGCCATGCCGTCGGCCTGGATGGAGCCCCGGACGCCCGGGGGACGACTGCCCAAGAGCCATGGAGCCCATCCCGGGCACTCTGCCATGCCGTCCCGACAAATTCGTACGGACTCCTAACCTTCCGACACGGATCGGAATCGAGCCCTTTCTGACCCAGCAGATTTCAGGTTGATTTGCTATATACTTTACGTACGATTTTATGGGGGCCGATTCCGATCCGGTACGTAAAAGCAAATACGACCGACATGTCGGACAACCACGTACACCCAGGGGATAGGACTGCCCGGGTCACATGGACCCCGTTCTGGGCACTCTGATCTGCCGCCGGCGCCGGGGATCGAACCGTGATCACCAGATGGGGATATCCAAAAAATCTGGCATGGATACGGCCCGCCAGGACAGGTTTGGGCACCCCTGCTCTAGCAGTCAACGCGAAATCTGCTGGGTTCGATTCCGATCCGTGTCAGAAGGACCGTAGGGCTTGGGCAGGGGTGCCCAAACCAGTCCTGGCGGGCCGTATCCATGCCAGATTTTTGGGATATCCCCATCTGGGGATCACGGTTCGATCCCCGGCACAGGCGGCAGATTAGCCCAGCACCAGGTGACTCTGGGAAATAGCTGGCGCCGCGGCTAGGGCGGCTGACTCCGGAATCTGGAGATTTTTTTATTTAAGGTTTTTGTAGAGCGCGTAGTAACCCTCGAGCATCCCAGAGATCAGGGTTCGATCCCCGGCACCGGCCGCAGATTAGCCCAGCACCACGTGACTCTGGGAAATAGCTGGCGCCGCGGCTAGGGAGGCTGACTCCGGAATCTGGAGATCACGGTTCGATCCCCGGCACCGGCGGCAGATTAGCCCAGCACCAGGTGACTCTGGGAAATAGCTGGCGCCGCGGCTAGGGCGGCTGACTCCGGAATCTGGAGATTTTTTTATTTAAGGTTTTTGTAGAGCGCGTAGTAACCCTCGAGCATCCCAGAGATCAGGGTTCGATCCCCGGCACCGGCCGCAGATTAGCCCAGCACCATGTGACTCTGGGCAATAGCTGGCGCCGCGGCTAGGGCGGCTGACTCCGGAATCTGGGGATCACGGTTCGATCCCCGGCACCGGCGGCAGATTAGCCCAGCACCATGTGACTCTGGGCAATAGCTTGCTTAATCTTCCCAACGGCCCCTAGCGCCTAGAGACCCTTACGGGCGATTGTGCGCCTTACAAATGTGGATTATTATTATTATTATTATTATTTGGGCCGACTCCGATCCGGTTCGTAAAAGCACATCTGCCGGAATCTGTCGGACAACCACGTACGCCCGGGAGAGGACTGCCCGGGACCCGTGGAGCCCGTCCTGGTCACTCTGACCTGCCATCGGCCTGGAGAAGGGAGCGCCGGACGCCCCGGGGGGAGGACTGCCCGGGACCCGTGGAGCCCGTCCTGGGCACTCTGACCTGCCGTCTGCCCCGGGAAGGGAGCCCCGGACGCCCGGGGGGAGGACTGCCCGGGACCCATGGAGCCCGTCCTGGGCACTCTGACCTGCCGACGGCCCGGGGAAGGGAGCCCCGGACGCCCGGGGGAGGACTGCCCGGGACCCGTGGAACTCGTCCTGGGCACTCTGACATGCCGCTGACCCGGGGAAGGGAACCCCGGACGCCCGGGAGCCGTGGAGCCCGTCCTGGGCACTCTGACAAGCCGTCGGACCGGGGAAGGGAGCCCCGGACGCCCGGGACCCGTGGAGCCTGTCCTGGGAACTCCGGCATGCCGTTGGCCCAGGGAAGGGAGTCCCAGATACCCGGGACCCGTGGAGCCCGTCATGGGCACTCTGACAAGCCGGTGTCCCGGGGAAGGGAGCCCCGGACGCCGGGGACTCGTGGAGCCCGTCCTGGGCACTCTGGCATGCCGTTGGCACGGGGAAGGGAGCCCCAGATGCCCGGGACCCGTGGAGCCCGTCCTGGGCACTCTGACAAGCCGTTGTCCCAGGGAAGGGAGCCCCGGACGCCGGGGACTCGTGGAGCCCGTCCTGGGCACTCTGGCATGCCGTTGGCCCGGGGAAGGGAGCCCAAGATGCCCGGGACCCGTGGAGCCCGTCCTGGGCACTCTGACAAGCCGTTGTCCCAGGGAAGGGAGCCCCGGACGCCCGGGACTCGTGGAGCCCGTCCTGGGCATTCTGGCATGCCGTTGGCCCGGGGAAGGGAGCCCCGGACGTCCGGGGCCCGTGGAGCCCATCCTGGGCACTCTGACAAGCCGTTGGCCCGGGGAAGGGAGAGCCGGACACCCAGCGGAGGAATGCCCGGGACCCATGGAGCCCGTCCTGGGCAATCTGACCTGCCGTCGGCCCGGAGAAGGGAGCGACGGACGCCCGGGGGGAGGAATGCCCGGGACGCATGGAGCCCATCCTGGGCACTTTGACATGCCATCGGCCTTGAGACCCGGGGGACGACTGCCCGGGAAGCATGGAGCCCGACCTGGGCACTCGCTCATGCCGTTGGCCTGGAGACCCGGGGGACGACTGCCCGGGGCGCATGGAGCCCGACCTGGGCACTCGCTCATGCCGTTGGCCTGGAGACCCGGGGGACGACTGCCCGGGACGCATGGAGCCCGTCCTGGGCACTTTGACATGCCGTTGGCCTGGAGGAGGGAAGCCCCGGGTGTTGTTACCCAGGCATAGCCCATCTGGTCCCCCTGGCAGAGAACCACCAGCCTTGCAGGAGTGTCCGGGCATACCCTTACCCCTAGTAATCCGGAGGAAAATTACCCCCCTTTCTTGTAATCTGTGCACACGAGTTGACAGAGGGGACCCAAGGCGTAAAAGTACCCGACCTCCTGGAGCCCTCGCTGGGATCGGGGAGGCAAATGGCACCTCATAGGGACTTCCAGGGAGGTTTGGCCATCTGGTCGCCCTTTTGGATAGCATTGCGTGCGACCAGATGGCCGAGGGGAAAGGTGCAACCAGGTGGCCGGGAACGAAAGGACTCCCTGCTTCCCACCCCGAGCCTTCGTGGTAGGGCTGCTGCCTGCCCACGCCGGGCAGGGCTCGGGGACCCCGGCTGGGCCTCAGGCACGGTGAGGACCACCGGAGCTCCCAGGCCCGGACGCCCGGGACGACGACTGCCCGGGACGCATGGAGCCCGTCCTGGACATTTTGACATGCCGTCGGCCTGGAGACCCGGGGGACGACTGCCTGGGACGCATGGAGCCCGTCCTGGACATTTTGACATGCCGTCGGCCTGGAGACCCGGGGGACGACTGCCCGGGACGCATGGAGCCCGTCCTGGGCACTTTGACATGCCGTCGGCCTGGAGACCCGGGGGACGACTGCCTGGGACGCATGGAGCCCGTCCTGGACATTTTGACATGCCGTCGGCCTGGAGACCCGGGGGACGACTGCCCGGGACGCATGGAGCCCGTCCTGGGCACTTTGACATGCCGTCGGCCTGGAGACCCGGGGGACGACTGCCCGGGATGCATGGAGCCCGTCCTGGGCACTTTGACATGCCGTCGGCCCGGAGAAGGGAGCGCCGGACACCCAGAGAAGGACTGCCCGGGACCCATGGAGCCCGTCCTGGGCAATCTGACCTGCCGTCGGCCCAGGGAAGGGAGCGGCGGATGCCCGGGGGGAGGAATGCCCGGGACGCATGGAGCCCGTCCTGGGCACTTTGACATGCCGTCGGCCCGGAGACCCGTGGGACGACTGCCCGGGACGCATGGAGCCCAACCTGGGCACTTTGACATGCCGTCGGCCTGGAGACCCGGGGGACGACTGCCCGGGACGCATGGAGCCCGTCCTGGACATTTTGACATGCCGTCGGCCTGGAGACCCGGGGGACGACTGCCCGGGACGCATGGAGCCCGTCCTGGGCACTTTGACATGCCGTCGGCCCGGAGAAGGGAGCGCCGGACACCCAGGGGAGGACTGCCCGGGACCCATGGAGCCCGTCCTGGGCAATCTGACCTGCCGTCGGCCCGGAGAAGGGAGCGGCGGATGCCCGGGGGGACGACTGCCCGGGACGCATGGAGCCCGTCCTGGGCACTTTGACATGCCATCGGCCTGGAGACCCGGGGGACAACTGCCCGGGACGCATGGAGCCCAACCTGGGCACTTTGACATGCCGTCGGCCTGGAGACCCGGGGGACGACTGCCCGGGACGCATGGAGCCCGTCCTGGACATTTTGACATGCCGTCGGCCTGGAGACCCGGGGGACGACTGCCCGGGACGCATGGAGCCCGTCCTGGGCACTTTGACATGCCGTCGGCCTGGAGACCCGGGGGACGACTGCCCGGGACGCATGGAGCCCGTC
>NC_136058.1:378213993-378223993 GCF_964261635.1 Lissotriton helveticus
GCTCCCAAGCCCGGAGGCGCATGGGACGCCTCCCCGGTCCCTCCGGACCCCGTCCCGGGCACCCTGCCACGCAGCAGGACCAAGGACAGAGCCCGGGGTGGGGAGGCCGCCCTCCCCGGGCCCTCAGGGGCCCTAGCCACTGCTCCTGAACCCAGCCAAGCAAGGGGAGGCTCCCCGGGCACATCGGAACCCCTTCCCGGGCCCTTGGCCGTGCGGCAGGCTGGGAGACAGGGCCCAGGGCCGGAGCACCCGACCTGGGGCCCGCCCGGGCCCCTGGACCCAGCCGGGGCTCCCAAGCCCGGAGGCGCATGGGACGCCTCCCCGGTCCCTCCGGACCCCGTCCCGGGCACCCTGCCACGCAGCAGGACCAAGGACAGAGCCCGGGGTGGGGAGGCCGCCCTCCCCGGGCCCTCAGGGGCCCTAGCCATTGCTCCTGAACCCAGCCAAGCAAGGGGAGGCTCCCCGGGCACATCGGAACCCCTTCCCGGGCCCTTGGCAGTGCAGCAGGCTGGGAGACAGGGCCCAGGGCCGGAGCACCCGACCCGGGGCCCGGCCGGGCCCCTGGACCCAGCCGGGGCTCCCAAGCCCGGAGGTGCATGGGACGCCTCCCCGGTCCCTCCGGACCCCGTCCCGGGCACCCTGCCATGCAGCAGGACCAAGGACAGAGCCCGGGGTGGGGAGGCCGCCCTCCCCGGGCCCTCAGGGGCCCTAGCCACTGCTCCTGAACCCAGCCAAGCAAGGGGAGGCTCCCCGGGAACAACGGAACCCATTCCTAGGCCCTTGGCAGTGCGGTAGGCTGGGAGACAGGGACCAGGGCCGGAGCACCCGACCCGGGGCCCTGGACCGAGCCGGGGCTCCCAAGCCCGGAGGTGCATGGGACGCCTCCCCGGTCCCTCCGGACCCCGTCCCGGGCACCCTGCCACGCAGCAGGACCAAGGACAGAGCCCAGCATGGGACGCCTCCCCGGACCCATGGAGCCCGTCCTGGGCATTGAGCCATGCCGTTGGCCTGGAGATGGGTGCCCCGGACGCCCGGGGGAGGTCTGTCTGGGACACATGGAGCCCGTCCTGGGCATTGAACCATGCCGTTGGCCTGGAGAAGGGAGCCCCGGACGCCCGGGGGAGGACTGCCCGGTACCCGTGGAGCCCTTCCCGGGTACTTTGCAACGCCGTTGGCCTCCTGGAGATGGGTGCCCCGAACGCCCGGGGGGTGGGCTGCCCGGGACCCGTGGAGCCCGTCCTGGGCACTCTGACCTGCTGTTGGCCCGGGGGAGGGACCCCAGACGACCGGGACCCGTGGAGCCCGTCCTTGGCACTCTGACAAGCCGTTGGCCCGGGGAAGGGAGCCCCAGACGACCGGGACCTGTGGAGCCCGTCCTGGGCACTCCTGTATGCCGTTGGCCCGGGGAAGGGAGCCCCGGACGTCCGGGACCCGTGGAGCCCGTCCTGGGCACTCCTGTATGCCGTTGGCCCGGGGAAGGGAGCCCCGGACGTCCGGGACCCGTGGAGCCCGTCCTGGGCACTCTGAAATGCTTTGGCCCGGGGAAGGGAGCCCCGGACACCCGGGGGGGAGGACTGCCCGGGACCCGTGGAACTCGTCCTGGGCACTCTGACATGCCGCTGGCCCGGGGAAGGGTGCCCCGGACGCCCGGGGCCCGTGGAGCCCGTCCTGGGCACTCTGACAAGCCGTTGGCCCGGGGAAGGGAGACCTGGACGCCCGGAACCCGTGGAGCCCGTCCTGGGCACTCTGAAATGCTTTGGCCCGGGGAAGGGAGCCCCGGACGCCCGGGGGAGGACTGCCCGGGACCCGTGGAACTGGTCCTGGGCACTCTGACATGCCGCTGGCCCGGGGAAGGGTGCCCCGGATGACCGGGGCCCGTGGAGCCCGTCCTGGGCACTCTGACATGCCGCTGGCCCGGGGAAGGGAGCCCCAGACGCCTGGGGCCCGTGGAGCCCGTCCCGGGCACTCTGCCATGCCGTCAGCCTGGATGGAGCCCCGGACGCCCGGGGGGGGGCGAAGGCCCGGGACGCATGGAGCCTGTCCCGGGCACTCTGCCATGCCGTCGGCCTGGATGGAGCACCGGACGCCCGGGGGACGACTGCCCAAGAGCCATGGAGCCCGTCCTGGGCAATTTGACATGCAGTTGGCCTGGAGGAAGGAAGCTCCGGGTGGCCTAGGGAGGTGTTGCCCAGGCATATCCCATCTGGTCCCCATGGCAGAGAACCACCAACCCTGGAGGGGTGTCCGGGCATACCCTGCCACATAGTAATCCGGAGGCAAATTACCCCCCTTTCTTGCAATCTGTGCACGCGAGGTGACAGAGGGGACCCAAGGCGTGAAAGAACCCGACCTCATGGAGCCCTCGCTGGGATCCGGGAGGCGAATGGCACCTCATTAAGACTTCCAGGGAAGTTCGGCCATCTGGTCCCCCCCATAGGAAAGCGTTGCGGGCGACCAGATGCCCGAGGGGATCCGGGCGACCAGATGGCCGAGGGAATCCGGGCGACCAGATGGCTGGGCATGGAGGTGAAGCCGCCTGGACTCATCCCCACCCCGTCCCCGTCCCGGGACGAATGCCCGGGACGCATGGAGCCCGTCCTGGCCACTTGACGTCCCGTCCTGGGCATTGAACCATGCCGTCGGCCTGGAGAAGGGAGCCCCCGGACTCCCGGGGGAGGACTGCCCGGTACCCGTGGAGCCCTTCCCGGGTACTTTGCAACGCCGTTGGCCTCCTGGAGATGGGTGCCCTGGACGCCCGGGGGAGGCCTGCCCGGGACCCGTGGAGCCCCTCCCGGGTACTTTGCCAATGCCGTTTGCCTCATGGAGATGGGTGCCCCGGACACCCGGGGGAGGACTGCCCGGTACCCGTGGAGTCCTTTCCGGGTACTTTGCAACGCCGTTGGCCTCCTGGAGATATGTGCCCCGAACGCCCGGGGGGAGGGCTGTCCGGGGCCCATGGAGCCCGTCCTGGGCACTGTGACATGCCGTCGGCCTGGAGGTGGGAGCCCCGGACGCCCGGGGGAAGGCTGCCCGGGACCCGTGGAGCCCTTCCCGGGTACTTTGCCATCCCGTTGGCCTCCTGGAGATGGGTGCCCCGGACGCCCGGGGGAGGTCTGTCCGGGGCCCATGGAGCCCGTCCTGGGCAGTGTGACATGCCGTCGGCCTAAAGGTGGGAGCCCCGGACGCCCGGGGGAAGGCTGCCCGGGACCCGTGGAGCCCGTCCCGGGTACTTTGCCGTCCCGTTGGCCTCCTGGAGATGGGTGCCCCGGACGCCCGGGGGAGGTCTGTTCGGGGCCCATGGAGCCCGTCCTGGGCAGTGTGACATGCCGTCGGCCTAAAGGTGGGAGCCCCGGACGCCCGGGGGAAGGCTGCCCGGGACCCGTGGAGCCCTTCCCGGGTACTTTGCCATCCCGTTGGCCTCATGGAGATGGGTGCCCCGGACGCCCAGGGGAGGTCTGTCCGGGACACGTGGAGCCCGTCCTGGGCATTGAGCCATGCCGTTGGCCCGGAGAATGGAGCCCCCAGACGCCCGGGGGAGGTGTTGCCCAGGCATATCTCATCTGGTCCCCCGGGCAGAGAACCACCAGCCCTGGAGAGGTGTCCGGGCGTACCCTGCCCCTAGTAATCCGGAGGGAAATTACCCCCCTTTCTTGCAATCCGTGCACGCGAGGTGACAGAGGGGACCCAAGGCGTAAAAGAACCCGACCTCATGGAGCCCTAGCTGGGATCCAGGAGCCGAATGGCACCTCATCGGGACTTCCAGGGAAGCCCGGCCATCTGGTCGCCCCATTGGAAAGCATCGCGGGCGACCAGAGGGCCGGGATCGAAAGGACTCCCAGCTCCCCATCCATCCCAAGCCTTCGCGGTAGGGTTCCTGACTGCCTGCCCACGCAAGGCAGGGCTCTTGGACCCCGGCTGGGCCTCAGGCGCAGGTTGGACCACCGGAGCTCTAGGGCCCGGACGACCTGGGGGAGGAATGCCCGGGACCCGTGGAGCCCGTCCTGGGTACTTTGACATGCCGTCGGCCTGGAGGTGGGTGCCCCGGACGCCCCGGGGGAAGCTGCCCGGGACCCATGGAGCCCGTCCTGGGTACTTTGACATTCCGTCGGCCTGGAGGTGGGAGCCCCGGACGCCCGGGGGGAGGTCTGCCCGGGACCCATGGAGCCCGTCCTGGGTACTTTGCCAATGCCGTTGGCCTCATGGAGATGGGTGCCCCGGACGCCCGGGGGACGAATGCCCGGGACGCATGGAGCCCGTCCTGGGCACTTTTCCATGCCTTCGGCCTGGAGCCCCCAGACACCTAGGGGAGGACCACCGTGAAAACCATGGAGCCCGACCCGGGCACTCTGCCATACCGTCAGCCTAGATGGAGCCCCGGACGCCCAGGGGACGAATGCCCGGGACGCATGGAGCCCGTCCTGGGCACTTTTCAATGCCGTCAGCCTGGATGGAGCCCCGGACGCCCGGGGGACGACTGCCCAGGAGCCATGGAGCCCGTCCTGGGCAATTTGACATGCAGTTGGCCTGGAGGAAGGAAGCCCCGGGTGGCCTAGGGAGGTGTTGCCCAGGCATAGCCCATCTGGTCCCCATGGCAGAGAACCACCAGCCTCGGAGGGGTGTCCGGGCGTACCCTTCTCCCTAGTAATCCGGAGGAAAATTACCCCCTTTTCTTGTAATCTGTGCACGCGAGGTGACAGAGGGGACCCAAGGCGCGAATGTACCCAACCTCCTGGAGCCCTCGCTGGGATCCGGGCGGCGAATGGCACCTCATCGGGACTTCCAGGGAAGTTCGGCCATCTGGTCGCCCCATAGGAAAGCGTTGCGGGCGACCAGATGCCCGAGGGGATCCGGGCGACCAGATGGCCGAGGGAATCTGGTCGATCAGATGGCTGGACACGGAAGTGAAGCCGCCTGGACTCTCCCGACCCTGTCCCCGTGCCCGTGCCCGGGACGCATGGAGCCCGTCCTGGGCACTTTTCCATGCCTTCGGCCTGGAGCCCCCAGACACCCAGGGGAGGACCACCGTGAAAGCCATGGAGCCCGACCCGGGCACTCTGCCATGCCGTCGGCCTGGATGGAGCCCCGGACGCCCGGGGGACAAATGCCCGGGACGCATGGAGCCCGTCCTGGGCACTTTTCCATGCCTTCGGCCTGGAGCGCCCCGACACCCTGGGGAGGACCACCCTGGAAACCATGGAGCCCGACCCGGGCACTCTGCCATGCCGTCGGCCTGGATGGAGCCCCGGACGCCCGGGGGACGAATGCCCGGGACGCATGGAGCCCGTCCCGGGCACTCTGCCATGCCGTCCCGACAAATTCGTACGGACTCCTAACCTTACGACACGGATCGGAATCGAGCCCTCTCTGACCCAGCAGTTTCAGGCGCCCGGGGGACGAATGCCCGGGACGCATGGAGCCCGACCCGGGCACACTGCCTTGCCGCCGGCCTGGATGGAGCCCCGGACGCCCGGGGGACGAATGCCCGGGACGCATGGAGCCCGTCCCGGGCACTCTGCCATGCCGTCGGCCTGGATGGAGCCCCGGACGCCCGGGGGACGACTGCCCAAGAGCCATGGAGCCCATCCCGGGCACTCTGCCATGCCGTCCCGACAAATTCGTACGGACTCCTAACCTTCCGACACGGATCGGAATCGAGCCCTTTCTGACCCAGCAGATTTCAGGTTGATTTGCTATATACTTTACGTACGATTTTATGGGGGCCGATTCCGATCCGGTACGTAAAAGCAAATACGACCGATATGTCGGACAACCACGTACACCCAGGGGATAGGACTGCCCGGGTCACATGGACCCCGTCCTGGGCACTCTGATCTGCCGCCGGCGCCGGGGATCGAACCGTGATCACCAGATGGGGATATCCAAAAAATCTGGCATGGATACGGCCCGCCAGGACAGGTTTGGGCAACCCTGCTCTAGCAGTCAACGCGAAATCTGCTGGGTTCGATTCCGATCCGTGTCAGAAGGACCGTAGGGCTTGGGCAGGGGTGCCCAAACCAGTCCTGGCGGGCCGTATCCATGCCAGATTTTTGGGATATCCCCATCTGGGGATCACGGTTCGATCCCCGGCACCGGCGGCAGATTAGCCCAGCACCAGGTGACTCTGGGAAATAGCTGGCGCCGCGGCTAGGGCGGCTGACTCCGGAATCTGGAGATTTTTTTATTTAAGGTTTTTGTAGAGCGCGTAGTAACCCTCGAGCATCCCAGAGATCAGGGTTCGATCCCCGGCACCGGCCGCAGATTAGCCCAGCACCACGTGACTCTGGGAAATAGCTGGCGCCGCGGCTAGGGAGGCTGACTCCGGAATCTGGAGATCACGGTTCGATCCCCGGCACCGGCGGCAGATTAGCCCAGCACCAGGTGACTCTGGGAAATAGCTGGCACCGCGGCTAGGGCGGCTGACTCCGGAATCTGGAGATTTTTTTATTTAAGGTTTTTGTAGAGCGCGTAGTAACCCTCGAGCATCCCAGAGATCAGGGTTCGATCCCCGGCACCGGCCGCAGATTAGCCCAGCACCATGTGACTCTGGGCAATAGCTGGCGCCGCGGCTAGGGCGGCTGACTCCGGAATCTGGGGATCACGGTTCGATCCCCGGCACCGGCGGCAGATTAGCCCAGCACCATGTGACTCTGGGCAATAGCTTGCTTAATCTTCCCAATGGCCCCTAGCGCCTAGAGACCCTTACGGGCGATTGTGCGCCTTACAAATGTGGATTATTATTATTATTATTATTATTTGGGCCGACTCCGATCCGGTTCGTAAAAGCACATCTGCCCGAATCTGTCGGACAACCATGTACGCCCGGGAGAGGACTGCCCGGGACCCGTGGAGCCCGTCCTGGTCACTCTGACCTGCCATCGGCCTGGAGAAGGGAGCGCCGGACGCCCGGGGGGAGGACTGCCCGGGACCCGTGGAGCCCGTCCTGGGCACTCTGACCTGCCGTCTGCCCGGGGAAGGGAGCCCCGGACGCCCGGGGGGAGGACTGCCCGGGACCCATGGAGCCCGTCCTGGGCACTCTGACCTGCCGACGGCCCGGGGAAGGGAGCCCCGGACGCCCGGGGGAGGACTGCCCGGGACCCGTGGAACTCGTCCTGGGCACTCTGACATGCCGCTGACCCGGGGAAGGGAACCCCGGACGCCCGGGAGCCGTGGAGCCCGTCCTGGGCACTCTGACAAGCCGTCGGACCGGGGAAGGGAGCCCCGGACGCCCGGGACCCGTGGAGCCTGTCCTGGGAACTCCGGCATGCCGTTGGCCCAGGGAAGGGAGTCCCAGATACCCGGGACCCGTGGAGCCCGTCATGGGCACTCTGACAAGCCGGTGTCCCGGGGAAGGGAGCCCCGGACGCCGGGGACTTGTGGAGCCCGTCCTGGGCACTCTGGCATGCCGTTGGCACGGGGAAGGGAGCCCCAGATGCCCGGGACCCGTGGAGCCCGTCCTGGGCACTCTGACAAGCCGTTGTCCAGGGGAAGGGAGCCCCGGACGCCGGGGACTCGTGGAGCCCGTCCTGGGCACTCTGGCATGCCGTTGGCCCGGGGAAGGGAGCCCAAGATGCCCGGGACCCGTGGAGCCCGTCCTGGGCACTCTGACAAGCCGTTGTCCCAGGGAAGGGAGCCCCGGACGCCCAGGACTCGTGGAGCCCGTTCTGGGCATTCTGGCATGCCGTTGGCCCGGGGAAGGGAGCCCCGGATGTCCGGGGCCCGTGGAGCCCATCCTGGGCACTCTGACAAGCCGTTGGCCCGGGGAAGGGAGAGCCGGACACCCAGCGGAGGAATGCCCGGGACCCATGGAGCCCGTCCTGGGCAATCTGACCTGCCGTCGGCCCGGAGAAGGGAGCGACGGACGCCCGGGGGGAGGAATGCCCGGGACGCATGGAGCCCATCCTGGGCACTTTGACATGCCATCGGCCTTGAGACCCGGGGGACGACTGCCCGGGAAGCATGGAGCCCAACCTGGGCACTCGCTCATGCCGTTGGCCTGGAGACCCGGGGGACGACTGCCCGGGGCGCATGGAGCCCGACCTGGGCACTCGCTCATGCCGTTGGCCTGGAGACCCGGGGGACGACTGCCCGGGACGCATGGAGCCCGTCCTGGGCACTTTGACATGACGTTGGCCTGGAGGAGGGAAGCCCCGGGTGTTGTTACCCAGGCATAGCCCATCTGGTCCCCCTGGCAGAGAACCACCAGCCTTGCAGGGGTGTCCGGGCATACCCTTACCCGTAGTAATCCGGAGGAAAATTACCCCCCTTTCTTGTAATCTGTGCACACGAGTTGACAGAGGGGACCCAAGGCGTAAAAGTACCCGACCTCCTGGAGCCCTCGCTGGGATCGGGGAGGCAAATGGCACCTCATAGGGACTTCCAGGGAGGTTTGGCCATCTGGTCGCCCTTTTGGATAGCATTGCGTGCGACCAGATGGCCGAGGGGAAAGGTGCAACCAGGTGGCCGGGAACGAAAGGACTCCCTGCTTCCCACCCCGAGCCTTCGTGGTAGGGCTGCTGCCTGCCCACGCCGGGCAGGGCTCGGGGACCCCGGCTGGGCCTCAGGCACGGTGAGGACCACCGGAGCTCCCAGGCCCGGACGCCCGGGACGACGACTGCCCGGGACGCATGGAGCCCGTCCTGGGCACTTTGACATGCCGTCGGCCTGGAGACCCGGGGGACGACTGCCTGGGACGCATGGAGCCCGTCCTGGACATTTTGACATGCCGTCGGCCTGGAGACCCGGGGGACGACTGCCCGGGACGCATGGAGCCCGTCCTGGGCACTTTGACATGCCGTCGGCCTGGAGACCCGGGGGACGACTGCCTGGGACGCATGGAGCCCGTCCTGGACATTTTGACATGCCGTCGGCCTGGAGACCCGGGGGACGACTGCCCGGGACGCATGGAGCCCGTCCTGGGCACTTTGACATGCCGTCGGCCTGGAGACCCGGGGGACGACTGCCCGGGACGCATGGAGCCCGTCCTGGGCACTTTGACATGCCGTCGGCCCGGAGAAGGGAGCGCCGGACACCCAGGGAAGGACTGCCCGGGACCCATGGAGCCCGTCCTGGGCAATCTGACCTGCCGTCGGCCCAGGGAAGGGAGCGGCGGATGCCCGGGGGGAGGAATGCCCGGGACGCATGGAGCCCGTCCTGGGCACTTTGACATGCCGTCGGCCCGGAGACCCGTGGGACGACTGCCCGGGACGCATGGAGCCCAACCTGGGCACTTTGACATGCCGTCGGCCTGGAGACCCGGGGGACGACTGCCCGGGACGCATGGAGCCCGTCCTGGACATTTTGACATGCCGTCGGCCTGGAGACCCGGGGGACGACTGCCCGGGACGCATGGAGCCCGTCCTGGGCACTTTGACATGCCGTCGGCCCGGAGAAGGGAGCGCCGGACACCCAGGGGAGGACTGCCCGGGACCCATGGAGCCCGTCCTGGGCAATCTGACCTGCCGTCGGCCCGGAGAAGGGAGCGGCGGATGCCCGGGGGGACGACTGCCCGGGACGCATGGAGCCCGTCCTGGGCACTTTGACATGCCATCGGCCTGGAGACCCGGGGGACAACTGCCCGGGACGCATGGAGCCCAACCTGGGCACTTTGACATGCCGTCGGCCTGGAGACCCGGGGGACGACTGCCCGGGACGCATGGAGCCCGTCCTGGACATTTTGACATGCCGTCGGCCTGGAGACCCGGGGGACGACTGCCCGGGACGCATGGAGCCCGTCCTGGGCACTTTGACATGCCGTCGGCCTGGAGACCCGGGGGACGACTGCCCGGGACGCATGGAGCCCGTCCTGGGCACTTTGACATGCCGTCGGCCTGGAGATCCGGGGGACGACTGCCTGGGACGCATGGAGCCCGTCCTGGGCACTTTGACATGCCGTCGGCCTGGAGACCCGGGGGACGACTGCCCGGGACGCATGGAGCCCGTCCTGGGCACTTTGACATGCCGTCGGCCTGGAGATCCGGGGGACGACTGCCCGGGACGCATG
>NC_136058.1:378228993-378266493 GCF_964261635.1 Lissotriton helveticus
TAAAGTAAAACATTGGTTTGACTTGTTTTCAACTTAGGCTGCATAAACAAATGATAAAACACCTCTACGTGTCATTTTCACTTTTTTATGGCACATTTTCTTATTTACGCGTATGAAAGCTGCATAGGTGCAACAAGTCTATTCCAATGAGGATTTTTAAGGTAAAAATAAAACATGGTTTAAATTGCATTTTCATCTATTTTGCTATTGTAGCTCATTATAGACATTATAAGGATTAATGTAATGCATTATGAGCTCAATAGCATAAAAACTCACTGAATTATAAACAAAATTAGTTTCCAAGGGGTGACCAGATGGCCGGAGATGCAAATTCGCCCAGTATGGAGTCAATGTTACTTTTACGTACTTTTGCTACATGCTAGAGACATGTAATTTGGCATATAGCAGTGGGATATTATGTAGAATGTGTTGCATTTGAAAAGGAAGTGCTATCTAATATGGATCTTGAATTATGACACAATATACGGGAAATATTTGAATTTTTTTTGTTTTTGTTTTTTTAATGGTTTAAATTGCATTTTCATCTATTTTGCTATTGAAGCTCATTATATACATGATAAGGATTAATGTAATGCATTATGAGCTCAATATCATAAACACTCACTGAATTATAAACACAATTAGTTTCAAAAGGGGTGACCAGATGGCCGGAGATGTAAATTCGCCCAGTATGGAGTCAATGTTACTTTTATGTACTTTCTATACATCCTAGAGGCATGTAATTTGGCATCTAGCAGTGGGATATTATGTAGAATGTGTTGCATTTGTAAAGGAGGTGCTATCTAGTATGGATCTTGAATTATGACACAATATACGGGAAATATTTGAAAATATGTTTTTTTTTTTTTTTTTTTAACATGCATTTAATCACTAAAGGATCTTCACCACTTCTAAGCATTCCACAGGCATGATGATGAACACATGACAGTGGCATGATGTTAGCTTCATGCTGCACTTTGAATTATAGATCCAGAGTGTATGGTTTTTGAATTATGGGACAAAATGTAAGGCATACTTTTTCGAACATGAGACGAAATTTAAAAACATCATACATTCAACCTCAATTTTTGACTACTTTACATTATGCCACACACATGATAATTCACATGGGTAAGTAGCACATCACTAGGGACATAGTGTTGTTAAAATTATGTCTCTATCATTTATAGATTGTGAATTATAGCCAAAAGCATAAAGTGTTCTTCAACACACATGAAAGTGACAAATAAAAACTTACCTGAAGGTTACACTTGATTTGTACCTTGTCTCTATAAGCCAAAAACATGAGAGTTACCACTATAAAGTGTACATGTCTTAGCTACATACTGGAATTTAAATTAAGTCAGTACCTCATACGCTTCAAGAATTATAGTGCACAACATACTATGTTGTATATCCTATCCATTTCAATTGGGCGACCAGATGGCCGCAAATTGAAAATCGCGTCGTATGGATTCAGATTGCGTTGTATGTACCTTGTGTGCAAGCCACATTTATTTAAAATGGCAAAATGTAGTAGGGTATGCTATAGAATGTGTTGCAGTTGGAAATCAAGCTCTATCTAGTATGGATCATGACTGATGACACAATATACGTGACTCATTTTGCAAAAAATGGAGGCAAATTTTATAAAACATGCGTTTAATCAATGAACGATCCTCACCACTTCTAAGCATGGCAGAGGCATGAAAATGACCACAAGGCAGTGGTGTGATGTTAGCTGTATGCCGCATGTAGAATTATGGATCCAGATTGTATGGTATTAGAATTATGGGCCAAAGCGTAAGGCATACTTTTTCAAACATGTGATGTAATTGAAAAACATTATTCATTCAACTTCACATTTTGACTGGTTCCCTATATGCCACATACATGATACTTCACATGGGTATGTAGAACAGGACAGGGAACAATTTGCATTTTACATTATGTCTCTATCATATAAAGATTGTGATTTATAGCAGAAAGCGTAAAGTGTTCTTACAACATAATTGAAAGTGAAAAAGAAAAACGTACCTGAAGCTTACACTTGATTTGTACCTTGTCCCTAAGAGCCACAAACATCAGAGTTGCCACTATATAGTGTACATGTCCTAGGTACATGCTGCAATTTAAATTAAGTCAGTACCTCATACGCTTCAAGAATTATAGTGCACAACATACTATGTAGTATATCCTATCCATTTCAATTGGGCGACCAGATGGCCGCAAATTGAAAATCGCGTCGTATGGATTCAGATTGCGTTGTATGTACCTTGTGTGTAAGCCACATTTATTTAAAATGGCACAATGTAGTAGGGTATGCTATAGAATGTGTTGCAGTTGGAAATCAAGCTCTATCTAGTATGGATCATGACTGATGACACTATATACGTGACTCATTTAGCAAAAAATGGAGGCAAATTTTATAAAACATGCGTTTAATCAATGAACGATCCTCACCACTTCTAAGCATGGCAGAGGCAAGAAAATGACCACAAGGCAGTGGTTTGATGTTAGCTGTATGCTGCATGTAGAATTATGGATCCAGATTGTATGGTTTTAGAATTATGGGCCAAAGCGTAAGGCATACTTTTTCAAACATGTGATGTAATTGAAAAACATTATACATTCAACTTCACATTTTGTCTAGTTCCCTATATGCCACATACATGATACTTCACATGGGTATGTAGAACAGGACTGGGAACAATTTGCATGTTACATTATGTCTCTATCATATAAAGATTGTGATTTATAGCAGAAAGCGTAAAGTGTTCTTACAACATAATTGAAAGTGAAAATGAAAAACCTACCTGAAGCTTACACTTGATTTGTACCTTGTCCCTAAGAGCCACAAACATCAGAGTTGCCACTATATAGTGTACATGTCCTAGGTACATGCTGCAATTTAAATTAAGTCAGTACCTCATACGCTTCAAGAATTATAGTGCACAACATACTATGTAGTATATCCTATCCATTTCAATTGGGCGACCAGATGGCCGCAAATTGAAAATCGCGTCGTATGGATTCAGATTGCGTTGTATGTACCTTGTGTGTAAGCCACATTTATTTAAAATGGCACAATGTAGTAGGGTATGCTATAGAATGTGTTGCAGTTGGAAATCAAGCTCTATCTAGTATGGATCATGACTGATGACACTATATACGTGACTCATTTAGCAAAAAATGGAGGCAAATTTTATAAAACATGCATTTAATCAATGAACGATCCTCACCACTTCTAAGCATGGCAGAGGCAAGAAAATGACCACAAGGCAGTGGTTTGATGTTAGCTGTATGCTGCATGTAGAATTATGGATCCAGATTGTATGGTTTTAGAATTATGGGCCAAAACGTAAGGCATACTTTTTCACACATGTGATGTTATTGAAAAACATCATACATTCAACTTCACATTTTGACTAGTTTCCAATATGCCACATACGTGATACTTCAGGTGGGTATGTAGAACAAGACTAGGAACAATGTGCAGTTCACATTATGTCTCTATCATATATAGGTTGTGAATTATAGCCAAAAGCATAAAGTGTTCTTACAACATATTTGAAAGTGAAAAAGAAAAACCTACCTGAAGGTTACACTTGATTTGTACCTTGTCCCTAAGAGCCACAAACATCAGAGTTGCCACTATATAGTGTACATGTCCTAGTTACATGATTCAATTTAAATTAAGTCAGTACCTCATACACTTCAAGAATTATAGTGCACAACATACTATGTTGTATATCCTATCCATTTCAATTGGGCGACCAGATGGCCGCAAATTGAAAATCGCGTCGTATGGATTCAGATTGCGTTGTATGTACCTTGTGTGCAAGCCACATTTATTTAAAATGGCAAAATGTAGTAGGGTATGCTATAGAATGTGTTGCAGTTGGAAATCAAGCTCTATCTAGTATGGATCATGACTGATGACACAATATACGTGACTCATTTTGCAAAAAATGGAGGCAAATTTTATAAAACATGCGTTTAATCAATGAACGATCCTCACCACTTCTAAGCATGGCAGAGGCATGAAAATGACCACAAGGCAGTGGTGTGATGTTAGCTGTATGCTGCATGTAGAATTATGGATCCAGATTGTATGGTATTAGAATTATGGGCCAAAGCGTAAGGCATACTTTTTCAAACATGTGATGTAATTGAAAAACATTATTCATTCAACTTCACATTTTGACTGGTTCCCTATATGCCACATACATGATACTTCACATGGGTATGTAGAACAGGACTGGGAACAATTTGCATTTTACATTATGTCTCTATCATATAAAGATTGTGATTTATAGCAGAAAGCGTAAAGTGTTCTTACAACATAATTGAAAGTGAAAAAGAAAAACGTACCTGAAGCTTACACTTGATTTGTACCTTGTCCCTAAGAGCCACAAACATCAGAGTTGCCACTATATAGTGTACATGTCCTAGGTACATGCTGCAATTTAAATTAAGTCAGTACCTCATACGCTTCAAGAATTATAGTGCACAACATACTATGTAGTATATCCTATCCATTTCAATTGGGCGACCAGATGGCCGCAAATTGAAAATCGCGTCGTATGGATTCAGATTGCGTTGTATGTACCTTGTGTGTAAGCCACATTTATTTTAAATGGCACAATGTAGTAGGGTATGCTATAGAATGTGTTGCAGTTGGAAATCAAGCTCTATCTAGTATGGATCATGACTGATGACACTATATACGTGACTCATTTAGCAAAAAATGGAGGCAAATTTTATAAAACATGCGTTTAATCAATGAACAATCCTCACCACTTCTAAGCATGGCAGAGGCAAGAAAATGACCACAAGGCAGTGGTTTGATGTTAGCTGTATGCTGCATGTAGAATTATGGATCCAGATTGTATGGTTTTAGAATTATGGGCCAAAGCGTAAGGCATACTTTTTCAAACATGTGATGTAATTGAAAAATATTATACATTCAACTTCACATTTTGTCTAGTTCCCTATATGCCACATACATGATACTTCACATGGGTATGTAGAACAGGACTGGGAACAATTTGCATTTTACATTATGTCTCTATCATATAAAGATTGTGATTTATAGCAGAAAGCGTAAAGTGTTCTTACAACATAATTGAAAGTGAAAATGAAAAACCTACCTGAAGCTTACACTTGATTTGTACCTTGTCCCTAAGAGCCACAAACATCAGAGTTGCCACTATATAGTGTACATGTCCTAGGTACATGCTGCAATTTAAATTAAGTCAGTACCTCATACGCTTCAAGAATTAGAGTGCACAACATAGTCTATAGTGTATCCTATCCATTTCAATTGGGCGACCAGATGGCCGCAAATTGAAAATCGCGTCGTATGGATTCAGATTGCGTTGTATGTACCTTGTGTGCAAGCCACATTTATTTAAAATGGCACAATGTAGTAGGGTATGCTATAGAATGTGTTGCAGTTGGAAATCAAGCTCTATCTAGTATGGATCATGACTGATGACACAATATACGTGACTCATTTTGCAAAAAATGGAGGCAAATTTTATAAAACATGCGTTTAATCAATGAACGATCCTCACCACTTCTAAGCATGGCAGAGGCAAGAAAATGACCACAAGGCAGTGGTTTGATGTTAGCTGTATGCTGCATGTAGAATTATGGATCCAGATTGTATGGTTTTAGAATTATGGGCCAAAGCGTAAGGCATACTTTTTCAAACATGTGATGTAATTGAAAAACATTATACATTCAACTTCACATTTTGTCTAGTTCCCTATATGCCACATACATGATACTTCACATGGGTATGTAGAACAGGACTGGGAACAATTTGCATTTTACATTATGTCTCTATCATATAAAGATTGTGATTTATAGCAGAAAGCGTAAAGTGTTCTTACAACATAATTGAAAGTGAAAAAGAAAAACCTACCTGAAGCTTACACTTGATTTGTACCTTGTCCCTAAGAGCCACAAACATCAGAGTTGCCACTATATAGTGTACATGTCCTAGGTACATGCTGCAATTTAAATTAAGTCAGTACCTCATACGCTTCAAGAATTATAGAGCACAACATAGTCTATAGTATATCCTATCCATTTCAATTGGGCGACCAGATGGCCGCAAATTGAAAATCGCGTCGTATGGATTCAGATTGCGTTGTATGTACCTTGTGTGTAAGCCACATGCATTTAAAATGGCACTATGTAGTAGGGTATGCTATAGAATGTGTTTCAGTTGGAAATCAAGCTCTATCTAGTATGGATCATGACTGATGACACAATATACGTGACTCATTTTGCAAAAAATTGAGGAAAATTTCATAAAACATGCGTTTAATCACTGAATGATTCTCACCACTTCTAAGCATTGCACAGGCATGAAAATGACCACAGGGCAGTGGCATGATGTTAACTGTATGCTGCACTTAGAATTATGGATCAGGATTGTATGGTTTTAGAATTATGGGCCAAAACGTAAGGCATACTTTTTCACACATGTGATGTTATTGAAAAACATCATACATTCAACTTCACATTTTGACTAGTTTCCAATATGCCACATACGTGATACTTCAGGTGGGTATGTAGAACAAGACTAGGAACAATGTGCAGTTCACATTATGTCTCTATCATATATAGGTTGTGAATTATAGCCAAAAGCATAAAGTGTTCTTACAACATATTTGAAAGTGAAAAAGAAAAACCTACCTGAAGGTTACACTTGATTTGTACCTTGTCTCTATAAGCCAAAAACATGAGAGTTACCACTATAAAGTGTACATGTCTTAGCTACATACTGGAATTTAAATTAAGTCAGTACCTCATACGCTTCAAGAATTATAGTGCACAACATACTATGTTGTATATCCTATCCATTTCAATTGGGCGACCAGATGGCCTCAAATTGAAAATCGCGTCGTATGGATTCAGATTGCGTTGTATGTACCTTGTGTGCAAGCCACATTTATTTAAAATGGCAAAATGTAGTAGGGTATGCTATAGAATGTGTTGCAGTTGGAAATCAAGCTCTATCTAGTATGGATCATGACTGATGACACAATATACGTGACTCATTTTGCAAAAAATGGAGGCAAATTTTATAAAACATGCGTTTAATCAATGAACGATCCTCACCACTTCTAAGCATGGCAGAGGCATGAAAATGACCACAAGGCAGTGGTGTGATGTTAGCTGTATGCTGCATGTAGAATTATGGATCCAGATTGTATGGTATTAGAATTATGGGCCAAAGCGTAAGGCATACTTTTTCAAACATGTGATGTAATTGAAAAACATTATTCATTCAACTTCACATTTTGACTGGTTCCCTATATGCCACATACATGATACTTCACATGGGTATGTAGAACAGGACTGGGAACAATTTGCATTTTACATTATGTCTCTATCATATAAAGATTGTGATTTATAGCAGAAAGCGTAAAGTGTTCTTACAACATAATTGAAAGTGAAAAAGAAAAACGTACCTGAAGCTTACACTTGATTTGTACCTTGTCCCTAAGAGCCACAAACATCAGAGTTGCCACTATATAGTGTACATGTCCTAGGTACATGCTGCAATTTAAATTAAGTCAGTACCTCATACGCTTCAAGAATTATAGTGCACAACATACTATGTAGTATATCCTATCCATTTCAATTGGGCGACCAGATGGCCGCAAATTGAAAATCGCGTCGTATGGATTCAGATTGCGTTGTATGTACCTTGTGTGTAAGCCACATTTATTTTAAATGGCACAATGTAGTAGGGTATGCTATAGAATGTGTTGCAGTTGGAAATCAAGCTCTATCTAGTATGGATCATGACTGATGACACTATATACGTGACTCATTTAGCAAAAAATGGAGGCAAATTTTATAAAACATGCGTTTAATCAATGAACAATCCTCACCACTTCTAAGCATGGCAGAGGCAAGAAAATGACCACAAGGCAGTGGTTTGATGTTAGCTGTATGCTGCATGTAGAATTATGGATCCAGATTGTATGGTTTTAGAATTATGGGCCAAAGCGTAAGGCATACTTTTTCAAACATGTGATGTAATTGAAAAATATTATACATTCAACTTCACATTTTGTCTAGTTCCCTATATGCCACATACATGATACTTCACATGGGTATGTAGAACAGGACTGGGAACAATTTGCATTTTACATTATGTCTCTATCATATAAAGATTGTGATTTATAGCAGAAAGCGTAAAGTGTTCTTACAACATAATTGAAAGTGAAAATGAAAAACCTACCTGAAGCTTACACTTGATTTGTACCTTGTCCCTAAGAGCCACAAACATCAGAGTTGCCACTATATAGTGTACATGTCCTAGGTACATGCTGCAATTTAAATTAAGTCAGTACCTCATACGCTTCAAGAATTAGAGTGCACAACATAGTCTATAGTGTATCCTATCCATTTCAATTGGGCGACCAGATGGCCGCAAATTGAAAATCGCGTCGTATGGATTCAGATTGCGTTGTATGTACCTTGTGTGCAAGCCACATTTATTTAAAATGGCACAATGTAGTAGGGTATGCTATAGAATGTGTTGCAGTTGGAAATCAAGCTCTATCTAGTATGGATCATGACTGATGACACAATATACGTGACTCATTTTGCAAAAAATGGAGGCAAATTTTATAAAACATGCGTTTAATCAATGAACGATCCTCACCACTTCTAAGCATGGCAGAGGCAAGAAAATGACCACAAGGCAGTGGTTTGATGTTAGCTGTATGCTGCATGTAGAATTATGGATCCAGATTGTATGGTTTTAGAATTATGGGCCAAAGCGTAAGGCATACTTTTTCAAACATGTGATGTAATTGAAAAACATTATACATTCAACTTCACATTTTGTCTAGTTCCCTATATGCCACATACATGATACTTCACATGGGTATGTAGAACAGGACTGGGAACAATTTGCATTTTACATTATGTCTCTATCATATAAAGATTGTGATTTATAGCAGAAAGCGTAAAGTGTTCTTACAACATAATTGAAAGTGAAAAAGAAAAACCTACCTGAAGCTTACACTTGATTTGTACCTTGTCCCTAAGAGCCACAAACATCAGAGTTGCCACTATATAGTGTACATGTCCTAGGTACATGCTGCAATTTAAATTAAGTCAGTACCTCATACGCTTCAAGAATTATAGAGCACAACATAGTCTATAGTATATCCTATCCATTTCAATTGGGCGACCAGATGGCCGCAAATTGAAAATCGCGTCGTATGGATTCAGATTGCGTTGTATGTACCTTGTGTGTAAGCCACATGCATTTAAAATGGCACTATGTAGTAGGGTATGCTATAGAATGTGTTTCAGTTGGAAATCAAGCTCTATCTAGTATGGATCATGACTGATGACACAATATACGTGACTCATTTTGCAAAAAATTGAGGAAAATTTCATAAAACATGCGTTTAATCACTGAATGATTCTCACCACTTCTAAGCATTGCACAGGCATGAAAATGACCACAGGGCAGTGGCATGATGTTAACTGTATGCTGCACTTAGAATTATGGATCAGGATTGTATGGTTTTAGAATTATGGGCCAAAACGTAAGGCATACTTTTTCACACATGTGATGTTATTGAAAAACATCATACATTCAACTTCACATTTTGACTAGTTTCCAATATGCCACATACGTGATACTTCAGGTGGGTATGTAGAACAAGACTAGGAACAATGTGCAGTTCACATTATGTCTCTATCATATATAGGTTGTGAATTATAGCCAAAAGCATAAAGTGTTCTTACAACATATTTGAAAGTGAAAAAGAAAAACCTACCTGAAGGTTACACTTGATTTGTACCTTGTCTCTATAAGCCAAAAACATGAGAGTTACCACTATAAAGTGTACATGTCTTAGCTACATACTGGAATTTAAATTAAGTCAGTACCTCATACGCTTCAAGAATTATAGTGCACAACATACTATGTTGTATATCCTATCCATTTCAATTGGGCGACCAGATGGCCTCAAATTGAAAATCGCGTCGTATGGATTCAGATTGCGTTGTATGTACCTTGTGTGCAAGCCACATTTATTTAAAATGGCAAAATGTAGTAGGGTATGCTATAGAATGTGTTGCAGTTGGAAATCAAGCTCTATCTAGTATGGATCATGACTGATGACACAATATACGTGACTCATTTTGCAAAAAATGGAGGCAAATTTTATAAAACATGCGTTTAATCAATGAACGATCCTCACCACTTCTAAGCATGGCAGAGGCATGAAAATGACCACAAGGCAGTGGTGTGATGTTAGCTGTATGCTGCATGTAGAATTATGGATCCAGATTGTATGGTATTAGAATTATGGGCCAAAGCGTAAGGCATACTTTTTCAAACATGTGATGTAATTGAAAAACATTATTCATTCAACTTCACATTTTGACTGGTTCCCTATATGCCACATACATGATACTTCACATGGGTATGTAGAACAGGACTGGGAACAATTTGCATTTTACATTATGTCTCTATCATATAAAGATTGTGATTTATAGCAGAAAGCGTAAAGTGTTCTTACAACATAATTGAAAGTGAAAAAGAAAAACGTACCTGAAGCTTACACTTGATTTGTACCTTGTCCCTAAGAGCCACAAACATCAGAGTTGCCACTATATAGTGTACATGTCCTAGGTACATGCTGCAATTTAAATTAAGTCAGTACCTCATACGCTTCAAGAATTATAGTGCACAACATACTATGTAGTATATCCTATCCATTTCAATAGGGCGACCAGATGGCCGCAAATTGAAAATCGCGTCGTATGGATTCAGATTGCGTTGTATGTACCTTGTGTGTAAGCCACATTTATTTAAAATGGCACAATGTAGTAGGGTATGCTATAGAATGTGTTGCAGTTGGAAATCAAGCTATATCTAGTATGGATCATGACTGATGACACTATATACGTGACTCATTTAGCAAAAAATGGAGGCAAATTTTATAAAACATGCGTTTAATCAATGAACGATCCTCACCACTTCTAAGCATGGCAGAGGCAAGAAAATGACCACAAGGCAGTGGTTTGATGTTAGCTGTATGCTGCATGTAGAATTATGGATCCAGATTGTATGGTTTTAGAATTATGGGCCAAAGCGTAAGGCATACTTTTTCAAACATGTGATGTAATTGAAAAACATTATACATTCAACTTCACATTTTGTCTAGTTCCCTATATGCCACATACATGATACTTCACATGGGTATGTAGAACAGGACTGGGAACAATTTGCATTTTACATTATGTCTCTATCATATAAAGATTGTGATTTATAGCAGAAAGCGTAAAGTGTTCTTACAACATAATTGAAAGTGAAAATGAAAAACCTACCTGAAGCTTACACTTGATTTGTACCTTGTCCCTAAGAGCCACAAACATCAGAGTTGCCACTATATAGTGTACATGTCCTAGGTACGTGCTGCAATTTAAATTAAGTCAGTACCTCATACGCTTCAAGAATTAGAGTGCACAACATAGTCTATAGTGTATCCTATCCATTTCAATTGGGCGACCAGATGGCCGCAAATTGAAAATCGCGTCGTATGGATTCAGATTGCGTTGTATGTACCTTGTGTGCAAGCCACATTTATTTAAAATGGCACAATGTAGTAGGGTATGCTATAGAATGTGTTGCAGTTGGAAATCAAGCTCTATCTAGTATGGATCATGACTGATGACACAATATACGTGACTCATTTTGCAAAAAATGGAGGCAAATTTTATAAAACATGCGTTTAATCAATGAACGATCCTCACCACTTCTAAGCATGGCAGAGGCAAGACAATGACCACAAGGCAGTGGTTTGATGTTAGCTGTATGCTGCATGTAGAATTATGGATCCAGATTGTATGGTTTTAGAATTATGGGCCAAAGCGTAAGGCATACTTTTTCAAACATGTGATGTAATTGAAAAACATTATACATTCAACTTCACATTTTGTCTAGTTCCCTATATGCCACATACATGATACTTCACATGGGTATGTAGAACAGGACTGGGAACAATTTGCATTTTACATTATGTCTCTATCATATAAAGATTGTGATTTATAGCAGAAAGCGTAAAGTGTTCTTACAACATAATTGAAAGTGAAAAAGAAAAACCTACCTGAAGCTTACACTTGATTTGTACCTTGTCCCTAAGAGCCACAAACATCAGAGTTGCCACTATATAGTGTACATGTCCTAGGTACATGCTGCAATTTAAATTAAGTCAGTACCTCATACGCTTCAAGAATTATAGAGCACAACATAGTCTATAGTATATCCTATCCATTTCAATTGGGCGACCAGATGGCCGCAAATTGAAAATCGCGTCGTATGGATTCAGATTGCGTTGTATGTACCTTGTGTGTAAGCCACATGCATTTAAAATGGCACTATGTAGTAGGGTATGCTATAGAATGTGTTTCAGTTGGAAATCAAGCTCTATCTAGTATGGATCATGACTGATGACACAATATACGTGACTCATTTTGCAAAAAATTGAGGAAAATTTCATAAAACATGCGTTTAATCACTGAATGATTCTCACCACTTCTAAGCATTGCACAGGCATGAAAATGACCACAGGGCAGTGGCATGATGTTAACTGTATGCTGCACTTAGAATTATGGATCAGGATTGTATGGTTTTAGAATTATGGGCCAAAACGTAAGGCATACTTTTTCACACATGTGATGTTATTGAAAAACATCATACATTCAACTTCACATTTTGACTAGTTTCCAATATGCCACATACGTGATACTTCAGGTGGGTATGTAGAACAAGACTAGGAACAATGTGCAGTTCACATTATGTCTCTATCATATATAGGTTGTGAATTATAGCCAAAAGCATAAAGTGTTCTTACAACATATTTGAAAGTGAAAAAGAAAAACCTACCTGAAGGTTACACTTGATTTGTACCTTGTCCCTAAGAGCCACAAACATCAGAGTTGCCACTATATAGTGTACATGTCCTAGTTACATGCTTCAATTTAAATTAAGTCAGTACCTCATACACTTCAAGAATTATAGTGCACAACATACTATGTTGTATATCCTATCCATTTCAATTGGGCGACCAGATGGCCGCAAATTGAAAATCGCGTCGTATGGATTCAGATTGCGTTGTATGTACCTTGTGTGCAAGCCACATTTATTTAAAATGGCAAAATGTAGTAGGGTATGCTATAGAATGTGTTGCAGTTGGAAATCAAGCTCTATCTAGTATGGATCATGACTGATGACACAATATACGTGACTCATTTTGCAAAAAATGGAGGCAAATTTTATAAAACATGCGTTTAATCAATGAACGATCCTCACCACTTCTAAGCATGGCAGAGGCATGAAAATGACCACAAGGCAGTGGTGTGATGTTAGCTGTATGCTGCATGTAGAATTATGGATCCAGATTGTATGGTATTAGAATTATGGGCCAAAGCGTAAGGCATACTTTTTCAAACATGTGATGTAATTGAAAAACATTATTCATTCAACTTCACATTTTGACTGGTTCCCTATATGCCACATACATGATACTTCACATGGGTATGTAGAACAGGACTGGGAACAATTTGCATTTTACATTATGTCTCTATCATATAAAGATTGTGATTTATAGCAGAAAGCGTAAAGTGTTCTTACAACATAATTGAAAGTGAAAAAGAAAAACGTACCTGAAGCTTACACTTGATTTGTACCTTGTCCCTAAGAGCCACAAACATCAGAGTTGCCACTATATAGTGTACATGTCCTAGGTACATGCTGCAATTTAAATTAAGTCAGTACCTCATACGCTTCAAGAATTATAGTGCACAACATACTATGTAGTATATCCTATCCATTTCAATTGGGCGACCAGATGGCCGCAAATTGAAAATCGCGTCGTATGGATTCAGATTGCGTTGTATGTACCTTGTGTGTAAGCCACATTTATTTAAAATGGCACAATGTAGTAGGGTATGCTATAGAATGTGTTGCAGTTGGAAATCAAGCTCTATCTAGTATGGATCATGACTGATGACACTATATACGTGACTCATTTAGCAAAAAATGGAGGCAAATTTTATAAAACATGCGTTTAATCAATGAACGATCCTCACCACTTCTAAGCATGGCAGAGGCAAGAAAATGACCACAAGGCAGTGGTTTGATGTTAGCTGTATGCTGCATGTAGAATTATGGATCCAGATTGTATGGTTTTAGAATTATGGGCCAAAGCGTAAGGCATACTTTTTCAAACATGTGATGTAATTGAAAAACATTATACATTCAACTTCACATTTTGTCTAGTTCCCTATATGCCACATACATGATACTTCACATGGGTATGTAGAACAGGACTGGGAACAATTTGCATTTTACATTATGTCTCTATCATATAAAGATTGTGATTTATAGCAGAAAGCGTAAAGTGTTCTTACAACATAATTGAAAGTGAAAATGAAAAACCTACCTGAAGCTTACACTTGATTTGTACCTTGTCCCTAAGAGCCACAAACATCAGAGTTGCCACTATATAGTGTACATGTCCTAGGTACATGCTGCAATTTAAATTAAGTCAGTACCTCATACGCTTCAAGAATTAGAGTGCACAACATAGTCTATAGTATATCCTATCCATTTCAATTGGGCGACCAGATGGCCGCAAATTGAAAATCGCGTCGTATGGATTCAGATTGCGTTGTATGTACCTTGTGTGCAAGCCACATTTATTTAAAATGGCACAATGTAGTAGGGTATGCTATAGAATGTGTTGCAGTTGGAAATCAAGCTCTATCTAGTATGGATCATGACTGATGACACAATATACGTGACTCATTTTGCAAAAAATTGAGGCAAATTTGATAAAACATGCGTTTAATCAATGAACGATCCTCACCGCTTCTAAGCATGGCAGAGGCATGGAAATGACCACAAGGCAGTGGTGTGATGTTAGCTGTATGCTGCATGTAGAATTATGTATCCAGATTGTATGGTATTAGAATTATGAGCCAAAGCGTAAGGCATACTTTTTCAAACATGTGATGTATTTGAAAAACATTATACATTCAACTTCACATTTTGACTGGTTCCCTATATGCCACATTCATGATACTTCACATGGGTATGTAGAACAGGACTGGGAACGATTTGCATTTTACATTATGTCTCTATCATATAAAGATTGTGATTTATAGCAGAAAGCGTAAAGTGTTCTTACAACATAATTGAAAGTGAAAAAGAAAAACCTACCTGAAGCTTACACTTGATTTGTACCTTGTCCCTAAGAGCCACAAACATCAGAGTTGCCACTATATAGTGTACATGTCCTAGGTACATGCTGCAATTTAAATTAAGTCAGTACCTCATACGCTTCAAGAATTATAGAGCACAACATAGTCTATAGTATATCCTATCCATTTCAATTGGGCGACCAGATGGCCGCAAATTGAAAATCGCGTCGTATGGATTCAGATTGCGTTGTATGTACCTTGTGTGTAAGCCACATGCATTTAAAATGGCACTATGTAGTAGGGTATGCTATAGAATGTGTTTCAGTTGGAAATCAAGCTCTATCTAGTATGGATCATGACTGATGACACAATATACGTGACTCATTTTGCAAAAAATGGAGGCAAATTTTATAAAACATGCGTTTAATCAATGAACGATCCTCACCACTTCTAAGCATGGCAGAGGCATGACAATGACCACAAGGCAGTGGTTTGATGTTAGCTGTATGCTGCATGTAGAATTATGGATCTAGATTGTATGGTATTAGAATTATGGGCCAAAGCGTAAGGCATACTTTTTCAAACATGTGATGTAATTGAAAAACATTATACATTCAACTTCACATTTTGACTAGTTCCCTATATGCCACATACATGATACTTCACATGGGTATGTAGAACAGGACTGGGAACAATTTGCATTTTACATTATGTCTCTATCATATAAAGATTGTGATTTATAGCAGAAAGCGTAAAGTGTTCTTACAACATAATTGAAAGTGAAAAAGAAAAACCTACCTGAAGCTTACACTTGATTTGTACCTTGTCCCTAAGAGCCACAAACATCAGAGTTGCCACTAAATAGTGTACATGTCCTAGGTACATGCTGCAATTTAAATTAAGTCAGTACCTCATACGCTTCAAGAATTATAGAGCACAACATAGTCTATAGTATATCCTATCCATTTCAATTGGGCGACCAGATGGCCGCAAATTGAAAATCGCGTCGTATGGATTCAGATTGCGTTGTATGTACCTTGTGTGTAAGCCACATGCATTTAAAATGGCACTATGTAGTAGGGTATGCTATAGAATGTGTTTCAGTTGGAAATCAAGCTCTATCTAGTATGGATCATGACTGATGACACAATATACGTGACTCATTTTGCAAAAAATTGAGGAAAATTTCATAAAACATGCGTTTAATCACTGAATGATTCTCACCACTTCTAAGCATTGCACAGGCATGAAAATGACCACAGGGCAGTGGCATGATGTTAACTGTATGCTGCACTTAGAATTATGGATCAGGATTGTATGGTTTTAGAATTATGGGCCAAAACGTAAGGCATACTTTTTCACACATGTGATGTTATTGAAAAACATCATACATTCAACTTCACATTTTGACTAGTTTCCAATATGCCACATACGTGATACTTCAGGTGGGTATGTAGAACAAGACTAGGAACAATGTGCAGTTCACATTATGTCTCTATCATATATAGGTTGTGAATTATAGCCAAAAGCATAAAGTGTTCTTACAACATATTTGAAAGTAAAAAAGAAAAACCTACCTGAAGGTTACACTTGATTTGTACCTTGTCCCTAAGAGCCACAAACATCAGAGTTGCCACTATATAGTGTACATGTCCTAGTTACATGCTTCAATTTAAATTAAGTCAGTACCTCATACACTTCAAGAATTATAGTGCACAACATACTATGTTGTATATCCTATCCATTTCAATTGGGCGACCAGATGGCCGCAAATTGAAAATCGCGTCGTATGGATTCAGATTGCGTTGTATGTACCTTGTGTGCAAGCCACATTTATTTAAAATGGCAAAATGTAGTAGGGTATGCTATAGAATGTGTTGCAGTTGGAAATCAAGCTCTATCTAGTATGGATCATGACTGATGACACAATATACGTGACTCATTTTGCAAAAAATGGAGGCAAATTTTATAAAACATGCGTTTAATCAATGAACGATCCTCACCACTTCTAAGCATGGCAGAGGCAAGAAAATGACCACAAGGCAGTGGTTTGATGTTAGCTGTATGCTGCATGTAGAATTATGGATCCAGATTGTATGGTTTTAGAATTATGGGCCAAAGCGTAAGGCATACTTTTTCAAACATGTGATGTAATTGAAAAACATTATACATTCAACTTCACATTTTGTCTAGTTCCCTATATGCCACATACATGATACTTCACATGGGTATGTAGAACAGGACTGGGAACAATTTGCATTTTACATTATGTCTCTATCATATAAAGATTGTGATTTATAGCAGAAAGCGTAAAGTGTTCTTACAACATAATTGAAAGTGAAAATGAAAAACCTACCTGAAGCTTACACTTGATTTGTACCTTGTCCCTAAGAGCCACAAACATCAGAGTTGCCACTATATAGTGTACATGTCCTAGGTACATGCTGCAATTTAAATTAAGTCAGTACCTCATACGCTTCAAGAATTAGAGTGCACAACATAGTCTATAGTATATCCTATCCATTTCAATTGGGCGACCAGATGGCCGCAAATTGAAAATCGCGTCGTATGGATTCAGATTGCGTTGTATGTACCTTGTGTGCAAGCCACATTTATTTAAAATGGCACAATGTAGTAGGGTATGCTATAGAATGTGTTGCAGTTGGAAATCAAGCTCTATCTAGTATGGATCATGACTGATGACACAATATACGTGACTCATTTTGCAAAAAATGGAGGCAAATTTTATAAAACATGCGTTTAATCAATGAACGATCCTCACCACTTCTAAGCATGGCAGAGGCATGAAAATGACCACAAGGCAGTGGTGTGATGTTAGCTGTATGCTGCATGTAGAATTATGTATCCAGATTGTATGGTATTAGAATTATGGGCCAAAGCGTAAGGCATACTTTTTCAAACATGTGATGTAATTGAAAAACATTATACATTCAACTTCACATTTTGACTGGTTCCCTATATGCCACATTCATGATACTTCACATGGGTATGTAGAACAGGACTGGGAACGATTTGCATTTTACATTATGTCTCTATCATATAAAGATTGTGATTTATAGCAGAAAGCGTAAAGTGTTCTTACAACATAATTGAAAGTGAAAAAGAAAAACCTACCTGAAGCTTACACTTGATTTGTCCCTAAGAGCCACAAACATCAGAGTTGCCACTATATAGTGTACATGTCCTAGGTACATGCTGCAATTTAAATTAAGTCAGTACCTCATACGCTTCAAGAATTATAGAGCACAACATAGTCTATAGTATATCCTATCCATTTCAATTGGGCGACCAGATGGCCGCAAATTGAAAATCGCGTCGTATGGATTCAGATTGCGTTGTATGTACCTTGTGTGTAAGCCACATGCATTTAAAATGGCACTATGTAGTAGGGTATGCTATAGAATGTGTTTCAGTTGGAAATCAAGCTCTATCTAGTATGGATCATGACTGATGACACAATATACGTGACTCATTTTGCAAAAAATGGAGGCACATTTTATAAAACATGCGTTTAATCAATGAACGATCCTCACCACTTCTAAGCATGGCAGAGGCATGAAAATGACCACAAGGCAGTGGTTTGATGTTAGCTGTATGCTGCATGTGGAATTATGGATCCAGATTGTATGGTATTAGAATTATGGGCCAAAGCGTAAGGCATACTTTTTCAAACATGTGATGTAATTGAAAAACATCATACATTCAACTTCACATTTTGACTAGTTCCCTATATGCCACATACATGATACGTCACATGGGTATGTAGAAAAGGACTGGGAACAATTTGCATTTTACATTAAGTGTCTATCATATAAAGATTGTGATTTATAGCAGAAAGCGTAAAGTGTTCTTACAACATAATTGAAAGTGAAAAAGAAAAACCTACCTGAAGCTAACACTTGATTTGTACCTTGTCCCTAAGAGCCACAAACATCAGAGTTGCCACTATATAGTGTACATGTCCTAGTTACATGCTGCAACTTAAATTAAGTCAGTACCTCATACGCTTCAAGAATTATAGTGCACAACATAGTCTGTAGTACATCCTATCCATTTCAATTGGGCGACCAGATGGCCGCAAATTGAAAATCGCGTCGTATGGATTCAGATTGCGTTGTATGTACCTTGTGTGTAAGCCACATGCATTTAAAATGGCACAATGTAGTAGGGTATGCTGTAGAATGTGTTGCAGTTGGAAATCAAGCTCTATCTGGTATTGATCATGACTGATGACAAGATATACGTGACGCATTTTGCAAAAACTGGAGGCACATTTTTAAAAACATGCATTTAATCACTGAACAGTTCTCACTACTTCTCAGCATGGCAGAGGCATGCAAATGACCACAGGACAGTGGCAGGATGTTAGCTTTATGCTGAACTTTGAAGATTGGATCCAGATTGTATGGATTTAGAATTATGAGACAAAATGTAAGGCATACTTTTTCACACATGTGATGTTATTGAAAAACATCATACATTCAACTTCACATTTTGACAGGTTTCAAATATGCCACATACATGATGCTTCACATGGGTAAGTAGAACATGAATAGGAACAATGTACTGTTTAAATTATGTCTCTATCATTTATAGATTGTGAATTATAGCCAAAAGCATAAAGTGTTCTTCAACATAAATGAAAGTGAAAAAGAAAAACCTACCTGAAGCTTACACTTGATTTGCACCTTGTCCCTATAAGCCACAAACATCAGAGTTGCCACTTGTAAGTGTACATGTCCTAGTTATATTCTGCAATTTAAATTAAGTCAGTACCTCATATGCTTCAAGAATTATAGTGCACAACATAGTCTGTAGTATATCCGATCCATTTCAACTGGGCGACCAGATGGCCGCAAATTGAAAATCGCGTCGTATGGATTCAGATTGCGTTGTATGTACCTTGCGTGTGAGCCACATGCATTTAAAATGGCACAATGTAGTAGGGTATGCTATAGAATGTGTTTCAGTATTGAAATCAAGCTCTATCTGGTATGGATCATGACTGATGACACAATATAAGTGACTCATTTTGCAAAACATGGAGGCAAATTTTCGAAAAAATGCATTTAATCAATGAACGATTCTCACCACTTCTAAGCATGGCAGAGGCTTTAAAATGACCACAAGGCAGTGGCATGATGTAAGCTGTATGCTGAACCTGGAATTATGGATCTGGATTGTATGGTTTTAGAATTATGGGCCAAAACGTAAGGCATACTTTTTCAAACAAGTGACGTAATTGAAAAATATCATACATTCAACTTCACATTTTGACTAGTTCCCAATATGCCAGATACATGATACTTCACATGGGTATGTAGAACGAGACTAGGAACAAGTTGCTGTTTACATTATGTGTCTATTACATATAGATTGTGAATTATAGCAGAAAGCGTAAAGTGTTCTTACAACATAATTGAAAGTGAAAAAGAAAAACTTACCTGAAGGTTACACTTGATTTGTACCTTGTCCGTAAAAGCCACAAACATCAGAGTTGCCACTATATAGTGTACATGTCCTAGCTACATTCTGCAATTTAAATTAAGTCAGTACCTCATACGCTTCGAGAATTATAGTGCACAACATAGTCTGTAGTATATCCTATCCATTTCAATGGGTGACCAGATGGCCGCAAATAGAAAATCGCCTCGTATGGATTCAAATTGCTTTGTATGCACCTTGTGTGTGAGCCACATGCATATAAAATGGCACACTGTAGTAGGCTATGTTATAGAATGTGTTGCAGTTGGAAATCAAGCTCTATCTAATATGGATCTTGACTGATGACACAACATACGTGACACATTTTGCAAAAGCTGGCGGAATCTTTTTAAAAATATGTGTTTAATCGCTGAAAGATTCACACCAGTTTGAAGCTTTCCACAGGCATGAAAATGAACACAGGACAGTGGCATAGTGTTAGCTTAATGATGCACTTTGAATTATGGAGCCAGATTGTATGGTTTTAGAAGTATGGGACAAAATGTAAGGCATAGTTTTTCATATATGCGACGTTATTGAAAAACGTCATACATTCAACTTCAAATTTTGACAACTTTACAATATGCCACACACATAATAATTCACATGGGTAAGTCGCACATCACTAGGAACAAAGTTCTGTTTACATTACGTCTCTATCATGTACAGATTGTGAATTATAGCCAAAAGTATAAAGTGTTCTTCAACACACATGAAAGTGAAAAATAAAAACTTACCTGAAGGTTACACTTGATTTGTACCTTGTCCGTATAAGCCACAAACATGAGAGTTACCTATATAAAGTGTACATGTCTTAGCTACATACTTCAATTGAAATTAAGTCAGTACCTCATACGCTTTAATAAATAGAGTGCACTACATCCTCTGTAGTATATCCTATTCATTTCAATGGGTGACCAGATGGCCGCAAATTAAAAATCGCCTCGTATGGATTCAAATTGCTTTATATGCACCTTGTGTGTGAGCCACATGCATATAATAAATGCAATAAATATATAAAATGGCACACTGTAGTAGGCTATGTTATAGAATGTGTTGCAGTTGGAAATCAAGCTCTATATAATATGGATCTTGACTGGTGATACAACATACGTGACACATTTTGCAAAAGCTGGAGGAATTTTAAAAAAATATGTGTTTAATCGCTGAAAGATAGCTCAGAGTCACATCACATTGAGCTCAGAGTCACATCAAATTTCTAGTTCTGGACCTAAGGACCCCTTAGTATACCTCAGATGACATACCAGGAGTGTCTAAGACCCATTTCTGGCCTCCAGGGATGACTTTTTGAAGTTTTTGGGTTTAAGGGGGCAAAGTCACTTCTTCCATCCAGCCTAAGGTGCTCAAAATCGGGTACGATGTCAGGTTTTTCCCTTGGCTGGAAGCTGAAAAAAAAACTTCAGATAATAGCAAAGGTAGATAGATCAAATGAAAGCATCAGATCTGAGCTTTCTAACTAGTATATTTTGGTCCTGGGTACTCACAAAGTGACTGTGATATCCATTCGGAGCTATTTGGAAAATTAGCAAATCTTGTCAAAAAATCTTTTTTTGACGATTTTTGCTAATTTTCGGTATGAACCCTCATGACTGTTTTCGGGTCTCTGTAGCCACTAGGACCCCATAATATATCTCAGATGATATAACAAGAGTGGCTAGGGCTCATTGCCAGCCTCCAGGTACATGTCTGACTCCTATTTGTGACATTTCGAGGTGTTTGGGATCAAACTAATTTTTTCCATTATAGGCCATATAGCTCAGAGTCACATCACATTGAGCTCAGAGTCACATCAAATTTCTAGTTCTGGACCTAAGGACCCCTTAGTATACCTCAGATGACATACCAGGAGTGTCTAAGACCCATTTCTGGCCTCCAGGGATGACTTTTTGAAATTTGGGGGTTTAAGGGGGCAAAGTCACTTCTTCCATCCAGCCTAAGGTGCTCAAAATCAGGTACAATGTCAGGTTTTTCCCATGGCTGGAAGCTGAAAAAAAACTTCAGATAATAGCAAAGGTAGATAGATCAAATGAAAGCATCAGATCTGAGCTTTCTAACTAGTATATTTAGGTCCTGGGTACTCACAAAGTGACTGTGATATCCATTCTGAGCTATTTGGAAAATTAGCAAATCTTGTCAAAAAACCTTTTTTTGACGATTTTTGCTAATTTTCGGTATCAACCCTCATGACTGTTTTCGGGTCCCTGTAGCCACCAGGACCCCATAATATATCTCAGATGATATAACAAGAGTGGCTAGGGCTCATTTCCAGCCTCCAGGTACATGTCTGAGTCCTATTTGTGACATTTCGAGGTGTTTGGGATCAAACTCATTTTTTCCATTATAGGCCATATAGCTCAGAGTCACATCACATTGAGCTCAGAGTCACATCAAATTTCTAATTCTGGACCTAAGGACCCCTTAGTATACCTCAGATGACATACCAGGAGTGTCTAAGACCCATTTCTGGCCTCCAGGGATGACTTTTTGAAGTTTTTGGGTTTAAGGGGGCAAAGTCACTTCTTCCATCCAGCCTAAGGTGCTCAAAATCGGGTACGATGTCAGGTTTTTCCCTTGGCTGGAAGCTGAAAAAAACCCTTCAGATAATACCAAAAGTACATACATCACATGAAAACATCAGATCTGAGCTTTCTAACTAGTATATTTAGGTCCTGGGTACTCACAAAGTGACTGTGATATCCATTCTGAGCTATTTGGAAAATTAGCAAATCTTGTCAAAAAAACATTTTTTGACGATTTTTGCTAATTTTCGGTATGAACCCTCATGACTGTTTTCGGGTCCCTGTAGCCACTAGGACCCCAGAATATTTCTCAGATGATATAACAAGAGTGGCTAGGGCTCATTTCCAGCCTCCAGGTACATGTCTGACTCCTATTTGTGACATTTCGAGGTGTTTGGGATCAAACTCATTTTTTCCATTATAGGCCATATAGCTCAGAGTCACATCACATTGAGCTCAGAGTCACATCAAATTTCTAGTTCTGGACCTAAGGACCCCTTAGTATACCTCAGATGACATACCAGGAGTGTAAGACCCATTTCTGGCCTCCAGGGATGACTTTTTGAAATTTTGGGGTTTAAGGGGGCAAAGTCACTTCTTCCATCCAGCCTAAGGTGCTCAAAATCGGGTACAATGTCAGGTTTTTCCCATGGCTGGAAGCTGAAAAAAACTTCAGATAATAGCAAAGGTAGATAGATCAAATGAAAGCATCAGATCTGAAATTTCTAACTAGTATATTTAGGTCCTGGGTACTCACAAAGTGACTGTGATATCCATTCTGAGCTATTTGGAAAATTAGCAAATCTTGTCAAAAAACCTTTTTTTGACGATTTTTGCTAATTTTCGGTATCAACCCTCATGACTGTTTTCAGGTCCCTGTAGCCACCAGGATCCCATAATATATCTCAGATGATATAACAAGAGTGGCTAGGGCTCATTTCCAGCCTCCAGGTACATGCCTGACTCCTATTTGTGACATTTCGAGGTGTTTGGGGTCAAACTCATTTTTTCCATTATAGGCCATATAGCTCAGAGTCACATCACATTGAGCTCAGAGTCACATCAAATTTCTAGTTCTGGACCTAATGACCCCTTAGTATACCTCAGATGACATACCAGGAGTGTCTAAGACCCATTTCTGGCCTCCAGGGATGACTTTTTGAAGTTTTGGGGTTTAAGGGGGCAAAGTCACTTCTTCCATCCAGCCTAAGGTGCTCAAAATCGGGTACGATGTCAGGTTTTTCACTTGGCTGGAAGCTGAAAAAAACCCTTCAGATAATACCAAAAGTACATACATCACATGAAAACATCAGATCTGAGCTTTCTAACTAGTATATTTAGGTCCTGGGTACTCACAAAGTGACTGTGATATCCATTCCGAGCTATTTGGAAAATTAGCAAATCTTGTCAAAAAACCTTTTTTTGACGATTTTTGCTAATTTTCGGTATCAACCCTAATGACTGTTTTCAGGTCCCTGTAGCCACCAGGACCCCATAATATATCTCAGATGATATAACAAGAGTGGCTAGGGCTCATTTCCAGCCTCCAGGTACATGCCTGAGTCCTATTTGTGAAATTTCGAGGTGTTTGGGGTCAAACTAATTTTTTCCATTATAGGCCATATAGCTCAGAGTCACATCACATTGAGCTCAGAGTCACATCAAATTTCTAGTTCTGGACCTAAGGACCCCTTAGTATACCTCAGATGACATACCAGGAGTGTCTAAGACCCATTTCTGGCCTCCAGGGATGACTTTTTGAAGTTTTGGGGTTTAAGGGGGCAAAGTCACTTCTTCCATCCAGCCTAAGGTGCTCAAAATCGGGTACGATGTCAGCTTTTTCCCTTGGCTGGAAGCTGAAAAAAACCCTTCAGATAATACCAAAAGTACATACATCACATGAAAACATCAGATCTGAGCTTTCTAACTAGTATATTTAGGTCCTGGGTACTCACAAAGTGACTGTGATATCCATTCTGAGCTATTTGGAAAATTAGCAAATCTTGTCAAAAAAACATTTTTTGACGATTTTTGCTAATTTTCGGTATGAACCCTCATGACTGTTTTCGGGTCCCTGTAGCCACTAGGACCCCATAATATTTCTCAGATGATATAACAAGAGTGGCTAGGGCTCATTTCCAGCCTCCAGGTGCATGTCTGACTCCTATTTGTGACATTTCGAGGTGTTTGGGATCAAACTCATTTTTTCCATTATAGGCCATATAGCTCAGAGTCACATCACATTGAGCTCAGAGTCACATCAAATTTCTAGTTCTGGACCTAAGGACCCCTTAGTATACCTCAGATGACATACCAGGAGTGTAAGACCCATTTCTGGCCTCCAGGGATGACTTTTTGAAATTTTGGGGTTTAAGGGGGCAAAGTCACTTCTTCCATCCAGCCTAAGGTGCTCAAAATCGGGTACAATGTCAGGTTTTTCCCATGGCTGGAAGCTGAAAAAAACTTCAGATAATAGCAAAGGTAGATAGATCAAATGAAAGCATCAGATCTGAAATTTCTAACTAGTATATTTAGGTCCTGGGTACTCACAAAGTGACTGTGATATCCATTCTGAGCTATTTGGAAAATTAGCAAATCTTGTCAAAAAACCTTTTTTTGACGATTTTTGCTAATTTTCGGTATCAACCCTCATGACTGTTTTCAGGTCCCTGTAGCCACCAGGATCCCATAATATATCTCAGATGATATAACAAGAGTGGCTAGGGCTCATTTCCAGCCTCCAGGTACATGCCTGACTCCTATTTGTGACATTTCGAGGTGTTTGGGGTCAAACTCATTTTTTCCATTATAGGCCATATAGCTCAGAGTCACATCACATTGAGCTCAGAGTCACATCAAATTTCTAGTTCTGGACCTAATGACCCCTTAGTATACCTCAGATGACATACCAGGAGTGTCTAAGACCCATTTCTGGCCTCCAGGGATGACTTTTTGAAGTTTTGGGGTTTAAGGGGGCAAAGTCACTTCTTCCATCCAGCCTAAGGTGCTCAAAATCGGGTACGATGTCAGGTTTTTCACTTGGCTGGAAGCTGAAAAAAACCCTTCAGATAATACCAAAAGTACATACATCACATGAAAACATCAGATCTGAGCTTTCTAACTAGTATATTTAGGTCCTGGGTACTCACAAAGTGACTGTGATATCCATTCCGAGCTATTTGGAAAATTAGCAAATCTTGTCAAAAAACCTTTTTTTTGACGATTTTTGCTAATTTTCGGTATCAACCCTAATGACTGTTTTCAGGTCCCTGTAGCCACCAGGACCCCATAATATATCTCAGATGATATAACAAGAGTGGCTAGGGCTCATTTCCAGCCTCCAGGTACATGCCTGAGTCCTATTTGTGAAATTTCGAGGTTTTTGGGGTCAAACTAATTTTTTCCATTATAGGCCATATAGCTCAGAGTCACATCACATTGAGCTCAGAGTCACATCAAATTTCTAGTTCTGGACCTAAGGACCACTTAGTATACCTCAGATGACATACCAGGAGTGTCTAAGACCCATTTCTGGCCTCCAGGGATGACTTTTTGAAGTTTTGGGGTTTAAGGGGGCAAAGTCACTTCTTCCATCCAGCCTAAGGTGCTCAAAATCGGGTACGATGTCAGCTTTTTCCCTTGGCTGGAAGCTGAAAAAAACCCTTCAGATAATACCAAAAGTACATACATCACATGAAAACATCAGATCTGAGCTTTCTAACTAGTATATTTAGGTCCTGGGTACTCACAAAGTGACTGTGATATCCATTCTGAGCTATTTGGAAAATTAGCAAATCTTGTCAAAAAAACTTTTTTTGACGATTTTTGCTAATTTTCGGTATGAACCCTCATGACTGTTTTTGGGTCCCTGTAGCCACTAGGACCCCATAATATATCTCAGATGATATAACAAGAGTGGCTAGGGCTCATTACCAGCCTCCAGGTACATGTCTGACTCCTATTTGTGACATTTCGAGGTGTTTGGGATCAAACTCATTTTTTCCATTATAGGCCATATAGCTCAGAGTCACATCACATTGAGCTCAGAGTCACATCAAATTTCTAGTTCTGGACCTAAGGACCCCTTAGTATACCTCAGATGACATACCAGGAGTGTCTAAGACCCATTACTGGCCTCCAGGGATGACTTTTTGAAATTTTGGGGTTTAAGGGGGCAAAGTCACTTCTTCCATCCAGCCGCAGGTGCTCAAAATCGGGTACAATGTCAGGTTTTTCCCATGGCTGGAAGCTGAAAAAAAACTTCAGATAATAGCAAAGGTAGATAGATCAAATGAAAGCATCAGATCTGAGCTTTCTAACTAGTATATTTAGGTCCTGGGTACTCACAAAGTGACTGTGATATCCATTCTGAGCTATTTGGAAAATTAGCAAATCTTGTCAAAAAACCTTTTTTTGACGATTTTTGCTAATTTTCGGTATCAACCCTCATGACTGTTTTCAGGTCCCTGTAGCCACCAGGATCCCATAATATATCTCAGATGATATAACAAGAGTGGCTAGGGCTCATTTCCAGCCTCCAGGTACATGCCTGACTCCTATTTGTGACATTTCGAGGTGTTTGGGGTCAAACTCATTTTTTCCATTATAGGCCATATAGCTCAGAGTCACATCACATTGAGCTCAGAGTCACATCAAATTTCTAGTTCTGGACCTAATGACCCCTTAGTATACCTCAGATGACATACCAGGAGTGTCTAAGACCCATTTCTGGCCTCCAGGGATGACTTTTTGAAGTTTTGGGGTTTAAGGGGGCAAAGTCACTTCTTCCATCCAGCCTAAGGTGCTCAAAATCGGGTACGATGTCAGGTTTTTCACTTGGCTGGAAGCTAAAAAAAACCCTTCAGATAATACCAAAAGTACATACATCACATGAAAACATCAGATCTGAGCTTTCTAACTAGTATATTTAGGTCCTGGGTACTCACAAAGTGACTGTGATATCCATTCCGAGCTATTTGGAAAATTAGCAAATCTTGTCAAAAAACCTTTTTTTGACGATTTTTGCTAATTTTCGGTATCAACCCTAATGACTGTTTTCAGGTCCCTGTAGCCACCAGGACCCCATAATATATCTCAGATGATATAACAAGAGTGGCTAGGGCTCATTTCCAGCCTCCAGGTACATGCCTGAGTCCTATTTGTGAAATTTCGAGGTGTTTGGGGTCAAACTAATTTTTTCCATTATAGGCCATATAGCTCAGAGTCACATCACATTGAGCTCAGAGTCACATCAAATTTCTAGTTCTGGACCTAAGGACCCCTTAGTATACCTCAGATGACATACCAGGAGTGTCTAAGACCCATTTCTGGCCTCCAGGGATGACTTTTTGAAGTTTTGGGGTTTAAGGGGGCAAAGTCACTTCTTCCATCCAGCCTAAGGTGCTCAAAATCGGGTACGATGTCAGCTTTTTCCCTTGGCTGGAAGCTGAAAAAAACCCTTCAGATAATACCAAAAGTACATACATCACATGAAAACATCAGATCTGAGCTTTCTAACTAGTATATTTAGGTCCTGGGTACTCACAAAGTGACTGTGATATCCATTCTGAGCTATTTGGAAAATTAGCAAATCTTGTCAAAAAAACTTTTTTTGACGATTTTTGCTAATTTTCGGTATGAACCCTCATGACTGTTTTTGGGTCCCTGTAGCCACTAGGACCCCATAATATATCTCAGATGATATAACAAGAGTGGCTAGGGCTCATTACCAGCCTCCAGGTACATGTCTGACTCCTATTTGTGACATTTCGAGGTGTTTGGGATCAAACTCATTTTTTCCATTATAGGCCATATAGCTCAGAGTCACATCACATTGAGCTCAGAGTCACATCAAATTTCTAGTTCTGGACCTAAGGACCCCTTAGTATACCTCAGATGACATACCAGGAGTGTCTAAGACCCATTACTGGCCTCCAGGGATGACTTTTTGAAATTTTGGGGTTTAAGGGGGCAAAGTCACTTCTTCCATCCAGCCGCAGGTGCTCAAAATCGGGTACAATGTCAGGTTTTTCCCATGGCTGGAAGCTGAAAAAAAACTTCAGATAATAGCAAAGGTAGATAGATCAAATGAAAGCATCAGATCTGAGCTTTCTAACTAGTATATTTAGGTCCTGGGTACTCACAAAGTGACTGTGATATCCATTCTGAGCTATTTGGAAAATTAGCAAATCTTGTCAAAAAACCTTTTTTTGACGATTTTTGCTAATTTTCGGTATCAACCCTCATGACTGTTTTCGGGTCCCTGTAGCCACCAGGACCCCATAATATATCTCAGATGATATAACAAGAGTGGCTAGGGCTCATTTCCAGCCTCCAGGTACATGTCTGAGTCCTATTTGTGACATTTCGAGGTGTTTGGGATCAAACTCATTTTTTCCATTATAGGCCATATAGCTCAGAGTCACATCACATTGAGCTCAGAGTCACATCAAATTTCTAGTTCTGGACCTAAGGACCCCTTAGTATACCTCAGATGACATACCAGGAGTGTAAGACCCATTTCTGGCCTCCAGGGATGACTTTTTGAAATTTTGGGGTTTAAGGGGGCAAAGTCACTTCTTCCATCCAGCCTAAGGTGCTCAAAATCGGGTACAATGTCAGGTTTTTCCCATGGCTGGAAGCTGAAAAAAACTTCAGATAATAGCAAAGGTAGATAGATCAAATGAAAGCATCAGATCTGAAATTTCTAACTAGTATATTTAGGTCCTGGGTACTCACAAAGTGACTGTGATATCCATTCTGAGCTATTTGGAAAATTAGCAAATCTTGTCAAAAAACCTTTTTTTGACGATTTTTGCTAATTTTCGGTATCAACCCTCATGACTGTTTTCAGGTCCCTGTAGCCACCAGGATCCCATAATATATCTCAGATGATATAACAAGAGTGGCTAGGGCTCATTTCCAGCCTCCAGGTACATGCCTGACTCCTATTTGTGACATTTCGAGGTGTTTGGGGTCAAACTCATTTTTTCCATTATAGGCCATATAGCTCAGAGTCACATCACATTGAGCTCAGAGTCACATCAAATTTCTAGTTCTGGACCTAATGACCCCTTAGTATACCTCAGATGACATACCAGGAGTGTCTAAGACCCATTTCTGGCCTCCAGGGATGACTTTTTGAAGTTTTGGGGTTTAAGGGGGCAAAGTCACTTCTTCCATCCAGCCTAAGGTGCTCAAAATCGGGTACGATGTCAGGTTTTTCACTTGGCTGGAAGCTGAAAAAAACCCTTCAGATAATACCAAAAGTACATACATCACATGAAAACATCAGATCTGAGCTTTCTAACTAGTATATTTAGGTCCTGGGTACTCACAAAGTGACTGTGATATCCATTCCGAGCTATTTGGAAAATTAGCAAATCTTGTCAAAAAACCTTTTTTTGACGATTTTTGCTAATTTCCGGTATCAACCCTAATGACTGTTTTCAGGTCCCTGTAGCCACCAGGACCCCATAATATATCTCAGATGATATAACAAGAGTGGCTAGGGCTCATTTCCAGCCTCCAGGTACATGCCTGAGTCCTATTTGTGAAATTTCGAGGTGTTTGGGGTCAAACTAATTTTTTCCATTATAGGCCATATAGCTCAGAGTCACATCACATTGAGCTCAGAGTCACATCAAATTTCTAGTTCTGGACCTAAGGACCCCTTAGTATACCTCAGATGACATACCAGGAGTGTCTAAGACCCATTACTGGCCTCCAGGGATGACTTTTTGAAATTTTGGGGTTTAAGGGGGCAAAGTCACTTCTTCCATCCAGCCGCAGGTGCTCAAAATCGGGTACAATGTCAGGTTTTTCCCATGGCTGGAAGCTGAAAAAAAACTTCAGATAATAGCAAAGGTAGATAGATCAAATGAAAGCATCAGATCTGAGCTTTCTAACTAGTATATTTAGGTCCTGGGTACTCACAAAGTGACTGTGATATCCATTCTGAGCTATTTGGAAAATTAGCAAATCTTGTCAAAAAACCTTTTTTTGACGATTTTTGCTAATTTTCGGTATCAACCCTCATGACTGTTTTCGGGTCCCTGTAGCCACCAGGACCCCATAATATATCTCAGATGATATAACAAGAGTGGCTAGGGCTCATTTCCAGCCTCCAGGTACATGTCTGAGTCCTATTTGTGACATTTCGAGGTGTTTGGGATCAAACTCATTTTTTCCATTATAGGCCATATAGCTCAGAGTCACATCACATTGAGCTCAGAGTCACATCAAATTTCTAGTTCTGGACCTAAGGACCCCTTAGTATACCTCAGATGACATACCAGGAGTGTAAGACCCATTTCTGGCCTCCAGGGATGACTTTTTGAAATTTTGGGGTTTAAGGGGGCAAAGTCACTTCTTCCATCCAGCCTAAGGTGCTCAAAATCGGGTACAATGTCAGGTTTTTCCCATGGCTGGAAGCTGAAAAAAACTTCAGATAATAGCAAAGGTAGATAGATCAAATGAAAGCATCAGATCTGAAATTTCTAACTAGTATATTTAGGTCCTGGGTACTCACAAAGTGACTGTGATATCCATTCTGAGCTATTTGGAAAATTAGCAAATCTTGTCAAAAAACCTTTTTTTGACGATTTTTGCTAATTTTCGGTATCAACCCTCATGACTGTTTTCAGGTCCCTGTAGCCACCAGGATCCCATAATATATCTCAGATGATATAACAAGAGTGGCTAGGGCTCATTTCCAGCCTCCAGGTACATGCCTGACTCCTATTTGTGACATTTCGAGGTGTTTGGGGTCAAACTCATTTTTTCCATTATAGGCCATATAGCTCAGAGTCACATCACATTGAGCTCAGAGTCACATCAAATTTCTAGTTCTGGACCTAATGACCCCTTAGTATACCTCAGATGACATACCAGGAGTGTCTAAGACCCATTTCTGGCCTCCAGGGATGACTTTTTGAAGTTTTGGGGTTTAAGGGGGCAAAGTCACTTCTTCCATCCAGCCTAAGGTGCTCAAAATCGGGTACGATGTCAGGTTTTTCACTTGGCTGGAAGCTGAAAAAAAACCTTCAGATAATACCAAAAGTACATACATCACATGAAAACATCAGATCTGAGCTTTCTAACTAGTATATTTAGGTCCTGGGTACTCACAAAGTGACTGTGATATCCATTCCGAGCTATTTGGAAAATTAGCAAATCTTGTCAAAAATCCTTTTTTTGACGATTTTTGCTAATTTCCGGTATCAACCCTAATGACTGTTTTCAGGTCCCTGTAGCCACCAGGACCCCATAATATATCTCAGATGATATAACAAGAGTGGCTAGGGCTCATTTCCAGCCTCCAGGTACATGCCTGAGTCCTATTTGTGAAATTTCGAGGTGTTTGGGGTCAAACTAATTTTTTCCATTATAGGCCATATAGCTCAGAGTCACATCACATTGAGCTCAGAGTCACATCAAATTTCTAGTTCTGGACCTAAGGACCCCTTAGTATACCTCAGATGACATACCAGGAGTGTCTAAGACCCATTTCTGGCCTCCAGGGATGACTTTTTGAAGTTTTGGGGTTTAAGGGGGCAAAGTCACTTCTTCCATCCAGCCTAAGGTGCTCAAAATCGGGTACGATGTCAGCTTTTTCCCTTGGCTGGAAGCTGAAAAAAACCCTTCAGATAATACCAAAAGTACATACATCACATGAAAACATCAGATCTGAGCTTTCTAACTAGTATATTTAGGTCCTGGGTACTCACAAAGTGACTGTGATATGCATTCTGAGCTATTTGGAAAATTAGCAAATCTTGTCAAAAAAACTTTTTTTGACGATTTTTGCTAATTTTCGGTATGAACCCTCATGACTGTTTTCGGGTCCCTGTAGCCACTAGGACCCCATAATATATCTCAGATGATATAACAAGAGTGGCTAGGGCTCATTACCAGCCTCCAGGTACATGTCTGACTCCTATTTGTGACATTTCGAGGTGTTTGGGATCAAACTCATTTTTTCCATTATAGGCCATATAGCTCAGAGTCACATCACATTGAGCTCAGAGTCACATCAAATTTCTAGTTCTGGACCTAAGGACCCCTTAGTATACCTCAGATGACATACCAGGAGTGTCTAAGACCCATTACTGGCCTCCAGGGATGACTTTTTGAAATTTTGGGGTTTAAGGGGGCAAAGTCACTTCTTCCATCCAGCCGCAGGTGCTCAAAATCGGGTACAATGTCAGGTTTTTCCCATGGCTGGAAGCTGAAAAAAAACTTCAGATAATAGCAAAGGTAGATAGATCAAATGAAAGCATCAGATCTGAGCTTTCTAACTAGTATATTTAGGTCCTGGGTACTCACAAAGTGACTGTGATATCCATTCTGAGCTATTTGGAAAATTAGCAAATCTTGTCAAAAAACCTTTTTTTGACGATTTTTGCTAATTTTCGGTATCAACCCTCATGACTGTTTTCGGGTCCCTGTAGCCACCAGGACCCCATAATATATCTCAGATGATATAACAAGAGTGGCTAGGGCTCATTTCCAGCCTCCAGGTACATGTCTGAGTCCTATTTGTGACATTTCGAGGTGTTTGGGATCAAACTCATTTTTTCCATTATAGGCCATATAGCTCAGAGTCACATCACATTGAGCTCAGAGTCACATCAAATTTCTAGTTCTGGACCTAAGGACCCCTTAGTATACCTCAGATGACATACCAGGAGTGTCTAAGACCCATTTCTGGCCTCCAGGGATGACTTTTTGAAGTTTTGGGGTTTAAGGGGGCAAAGTCACTTCTTCCATCCAGCCTAAGGTGCTCAAAATCGGGTACGATGTCAGGTTTTTCCCTTGGCTGGAAGCTGAAAAAAAAACTTCAGATAATAGCAAAGGTAGATAGATCAAATGAAAGCATCAGATCTGAGCTTTCTAACTAGTATATTTTGGTCCTGGGTACTCACAAAGTGACTGTGATATCCATTCGGAGCTATTTGGAAAATTAGCAAATCTTGTCAAAAAATCTTTTTTTGACGATTTTTGCTAATTTTCGGTATGAACCCTCATGACTGTTTTCGGGTCCCTGTAGCCACTAGGACCCCATAATATATCTCAGATGATATAACAAGAGTGGCTAGGGCTCATTTCCAGCCTCCAGGTACATGTCTGAGTCCTATTTGTGACATTTCGAGGTGTTTGGGGTCAAACTCATTTTTTCCATTATAGGCCATATAGCTCAGAGTCACATCACATTGAGCTCAGAGTCACATCAAATTTCTAGTTCTGGACCTAAGGACCCCTTAGTATACCTCAGATGACATACCAGGAGTGTCTAAGACCCATTTCTGGCCTCCAGGGATGACTTTTTGAAATTTTGGGGTTTAAGGGGGCAAAGTCACTTCTTCCATCCAGCCTAAGGTGCTCAAAATCGGGTACAATGTCAGGTTTTTCCCATGGCTGGAAGCTGAAAAAAAACTTCAGATAATAGCAAAGGTAGATAGATCAAATGAAAGCATCAGATCTGAGCTTTCTAACTAGTATATTTAGGTCCTGGGTACTCACAAAGTGACTGTGATATCCATTCTGAGCTATTTGGAAAATTAGCAAATCTTGTCAAAAAACCTTTTTTTGACGATTTTTGCTAATTTTCGGTATCAACCCTCATGACTGTTTTCGGGTCCCTGTAGCCACCAGGACCCCATAATATATCTCAGATGATATAACAAGAGTGGCTAGGGCTCATTTCCAGCCTCCAGGTACATGTCTGAGTCCTATTTGTGACATTTCGAGGTGTTTGGGATCAAACTCATTTTTTCCATTATAGGCCATATAGCTCAGAGTCACATCACATTGAGCTCAGAGTCACATCAAATTTCTAGTTCTGGACCTAAGGACCCCTTAGTATACCTCAGATGACATACCAGGAGTGTCTAAGACCCATTTCTGGCCTCCAGGGATGACTTTTTGAAGTTTTTGGGTTTAAGGGGGCAAAGTCACTTCTTCCATCCAGCCTAAGGTGCTCAAAATCGGGTACGATGTCAGGTTTTTCCCTTGGCTGGAAGCTGAAAAAAAAACTTCAGATAATAGCAAAGGTAGATAGATCAAATGAAAGCATCAGATCTGAGCTTTCTAACTAGTATATTTAGGTCCTGGGTACTCACAAAGTGACTGTGATATCCATTCTGAGCTATTTGGAAAATTAGCAAATCTTGTCAAAAAAACTTTTTTTGACGATTTTTGCTAATTTTCGGTATGAACCCTCATGACTGTTTTCGGGTCCCTGTAGCCACTAGGACCCCATAATATATCTCAGATGATATAACAAGAGTGGCTAGGGCTCATTACCAGCCTCCAGGTACATGTCTGACTCCTATTTGTGACATTTCGAGGTGTTTGGGATCAAACTCATTTTTTCCATTATAGGCCATATAGCTCAGAGTCACATCACATTGAGCTCAGAGTCACATCAAATTTCTAGTTCTGGACCTAAGGACCCCTTAGTATACCTCAGATGACATACCAGGAGTGTCTAAGACCCATTTCTGGCCTCCAGGGATGACTTTTTGAAGTTTTGGGGTTTAAGGGGGCAAAGTCACTTCTTCCATCCAGCCTAAGGTGCTCAAAATCGGGTACGATGTCAGGTTTTTCCCTTGGCTGGAAGCTGAAAAAAACCCTTCAGATAATACCAAAAGTACATACATCACATGAAAACATCAGATCTGAGCTTTCTAACTAGTATATTTAGGTCCTGGGTACTCACAAAGTGACTGTGATATCCATTCTGAGCTATTTGGAAAATTAGCAAATCTTGTCAAAAACCCTTTTTTTGACGATTTTTGCTAATTTTCGGTATCAACCCTCATGACTGTTTTCGGGTCCCTGTAGCCACCAGGATCCCATAATATATCTCAGATGATATAACACGAGTGGCTAGGGCTCATTTACAGCCTCCAGGGACATGTCTGACTCCTACTTGTGACATTTCGAGGTGTTTGGGGTCAAACTCATTTTTTCCATTATAGGCCATATAGCTCAGAGTCACATCACATTGAGCTCAGAGTCACATCACATTTCTAGTTCTGGACCCAAGAACACCATAGTATACCTCAGATGACATACCAAGAGTGTCTAAGACCCATTTCTGGCCTCCAGGGATGACTTTTTGAAGTTTTGGGGTTTAAAGGGGCAAAGTCACTTCTTCCATCCAGCCTAAGGTGCTCAAAATCGGGTACAATGTCAGGTTTTTCCCATGGCTGGAAGCTGAAAAAAACTTCAGATAATAGCAAAGGTAGATATATCAAATGAAAGCATCAGATCTGAGGTTTCTAACTAGTATATTTAGGTCCTGGGTACTCACAAAGTGACTGTGATATCCATTCTGAGCTATTTGGAAAATTAGCAAATCTTGTCAAAAAAACTTTTTTTGACGATTTTTGCTAATTTTCGGTATGAACCCTCATGACTGTTTGCAGGTCCCTGGGGCCACCAGGACCCCATAATATATCTCAGATGATATAACACGAGTGGCTAGGGCTCATTTACAGCCTCCAGGGACATGTCTGACTCCTACTTGTGACATTTCGAGGTGTTTGGGGTCAAACTCATTTTTTCCATTATAGGCCATATAGCTCAGAGTCACATCACATTGAGCTCAGAGTCACATCACATTTCTAGTTCTGGACCCAAAAACACCATAGTATACCTCAGATGACATACCAAGAGTGTCTAAGACCCATTTCTGGCCTCCAGGGGTGACTTTTTAAAGTTTTTGGGTTAAAGGGGGCAAAGTCACTTTTTCCACCCGAGGTCGTGGAACTCAGAGCTGTGTAAAAGTTTAGCTTGAGTGCCCTCCCCATGGAGGTCAAAAATTTTATTTCATCAAAATCATTAAAAAACTATATAGGTGTAATTGCAGTGTTCTGAATGCTATATGGCTGCATTTGCACCGTTCTAGGTATTTACAAAATTAATTTTAAACACTTTTGAAGTCTCCATGAAGTGAAAAATAGTCTAAGTCCAAAAACTTCACTGGTGCATCAAAGTGGTCAAAAAAGGTCAACATTGGGTTAAAATTAACAAAACATAGTGTTGCAGTGGTCCAATAGCAGGCTAAAGACATAATGAATGACACAGAATGAATAGTTTTACTAAACACTTTGAAAATTCGATTTTCAATTTCAGGGAGACAAGGTCATGGAAGTCATGGAACTCCGAGCTGTGTAAAAGGTCAGCT
>NC_136058.1:378276493-378288993 GCF_964261635.1 Lissotriton helveticus
GCCGGGCACGAAAGGGACGCCATCCGGTCGCCCCGTGCCCCCACGAAGGAGGGAGCGGGCGCCCGGGGCATGGCGGGCCGGAGGCCCGGGGCCCCAGCCGGGCCACAGCCATGGAGGCTGCCAGGGGCCGGCGGGCCCTCCGACCCGGGGCCCGCTTACACCTTGACAAGCAGGGGAGGCCTGCAAGGGACCGACGGACCCCTGTCCTGGGCCCTGGGTGGAGCGGCAGCCCGGGGGACCGGGCCCAGGGCCGGAGCGCCCGACCCGGGGCCCCGACCGGGCCCCTGGACACAGCCGGGGCTCCCAGGCCCGGAGGCACAGGGGAAGCCTCCCCGGGCCCGCCGGACCCCGTCCCGGGCACCCTGCCCCGCGGCAGGACCCAGGACGGAGCCCGGGGTGGGGAGGCCACCCTCCCCGGGGCCCTCAGGGGCCCCGGATGGAGCTCCTGAACACAGACAAGCAAGGGGAGGCTCCCCGGGCACATCGGAACCCCTTTCCGGGCCCTTGGCAGTGCAGCAGGCTGGGAGACAGGGCCCAGGGCCTGAGCACCCGACCCGGGGCCCGCCCGGGCCCCTGGACCCAGCCGGGGCTCCCAAGCCCGGAGGCGCATGGGACACCTCCCCGGTCCCTCCGGACCCCGTCCCGGGCACCTTGCCACGCAGCAGGACCAAGGACAGAGCCCGGGGTGGGGAGGCCGCCCTCCCCGGGCCCTCAGGGGCCCTAGCCACTGCTCCTGAACCCAGCCAAGCAAGGGGAGGCTCCCCGGGCACATCGGAACCCCTTCCCGGGCCCTTGGCCGTGCGGCAGGCTGGGAGACAGGGCCCAGGGCCGGAGCACCCGACCCGGGGCCCGCCCGGGCCCCTGGACCCAGCCGGGGCTCCCAAGCCCTGAGGCGCATGGGACGCCTCCCCGGTCCCTCCGGACCCCGTCCCGGGCACCCTGCACACGCAGCAGGACCAAGGACAGAGCCCGGGGTGGGGAGGCCGCCCTCCCCGGGCCCTCAGGGGCCCTAGCCACTGCTCCTGAACCCAGCCAAGCAAGGGGAGGCTCCCCGGGCACATCGGAACCCCTTCCCGGGCCCTTGGCAGTGCAGCAGGCTGGGAGACAGGGCCCAGGGCCGGAGCACCCGACCCGGGGCCCGGCCGGGCCCCTGGACCCAGCCGGGGCTCCCAAGCCCGGAGGTGCATGGGACGCCTCCCCGGTCCCTCCGGACCCCGTCCCGGGCACCCTGCCATGCAGCAGGACCAAGGACAGAGCCCGGGGTGGGGAGGCCGCCCTCCCCGGGCCCTCAGGGGCCCTAGCCACTGCTCCTGAACCCAGCCAAGCAAGGGGAGGCTCCCCGGGAACAACGGAACCCATTCCTAGGCCCTTGGCAGTGCGGTAGGCTGGGAGACAGGGACCAGGGCCGGAGCACCCGACCCGGGGCCCGCCCGGGCCCCTGGACCGAGCCGGGGCTCCCAAGCCCGGAGGTGCATGGGACGCCTCCCCGGTCCCTCCGGACCCCGTCCCGGGCACCCTGCCACGCAGCAGGACCAAGGACAGAGCCCGGGGTGGGGAGGCCGCCCTCCCCGGGCCCTCAGGGGCCCTAGCCACTGCTCCTGAACCCAGCCAAGCAAGGGGAGGCTCCCCGGGAACAACAGAACCCATTCCTAGGCCCTTGGCAGTGCGGTAGGCTGGGAGACAGGGACCAGGGCCGGAGCACCCCACCCGGGGCCCGCCCGGGCCCCTGGACCCAGCCGGGGCTCCCAAGCCCGGAGGCGCATGGGACGCCTCCCCGGACCCATGGAGCCCGTCCTGGGCATTGAGCCATGCCGTTGGCCTGGAGATGGGTGCCCCGGACGCCCGGGGGAGGTCTGTCTGGGACACATGGAGCCCGTCCTGGGCATTGAACCATGCCGTTGGCCTGGAGAAGGGAGCCCCGGACGCCCGGGGGAGGACTGCCCGGTACCCGTGGAGCCCTTCCCGGGTACTTTGCAACGCCGTTGGCCTCCTGGAGATGGGTGCCCCGAACGCCCGGGGGGTGGGCTGCCCGGGACCCGTGGAGCCCGTCCTGGGCACTCTGACCTGCTGTTGGCCCGGGGGAGGGACCCCAGACGACCGGGACCCGTGGAGCCCGTCCTTGGCACTCTGACAAGCCGTTGGCCCGGGGAAGGGAGCCCCAGACGACCGGGACCTGTGGAGCCCGTCCTGGGCACTCCTGTATGCCGTTGGCCCGGGGAAGGGAGCCCCGGACGTCCGGGACCCGTGGAGCCCGTCCTGGGCACTCCTGTATGCCGTTGGCCCGGGGAAGGGAGCCCCGGACGTCCGGGACCCGTGGAGCCCGTCCTGGGCACTCTGAAATGCTTTGGCCCGGGGAAGGGAGCCCCGGATGCCCGGGGCCCGTGGAGCCCGTCCTGGGCACTCTGACAAGCCGTTGGCCCGGGGAAGGGAGACCTGGACGCCCGGAACCCGTGGAGCCCGTCCTGGGCACTCTGAAATGCTTTGGCCCGGGGAAGGGAGCCCCGGACGCCCGGGGGAGGACTGCCCGGGACCCGTGCAACTGGTCCTGGGCACTCTGACATGCCGCTGGCCCGGGGAAGGGTGCCCCGGACGCCCGGGGCCCGTGGAGCCCGTCCTGGGCACTCTGACAAGCCGTTGGCCCGGGGAAGGGAGACCTGGACGCCCGGAACCCGTGGAGCCCGTCCTGGGCACTCTGAAATGCTTTGGCCCGGGGAAGGGAGCCCCGGACGCCCGGGGGAGGACTGCCCGGGACCCGTGGAACTGGTCCTGGGCACTCTGACATGCCGCTGGCCCGGGGAAGGGTGCCCCGGATGACCGGGGCCCGTGGAGCCCGTCCTGGGCACTCTGACATGCCGCTGGCCCGGGGAAGGGAGCCCCAGACGCCTGGGGCCCGTGGAGCCCGTCCCGGGCACTCTGCCATGCCGTCAGCCTGGATGGAGCCCCGGACGCCCGGGGGGGGGCGAAGGCCCGGGACGCATGGAGCCTGTCCCGGGCACTCTGCCATGCCGTCGGCCTGGATGGAGCACCGGACGCCCGGGGGACGACTGCCCAAGAGCCATGGAGCCCGTCCTGGGCAATTTGACATGCAGTTGGCCTGGAGGAAGGAAGCTCCGGGTGGCCTAGGGAGGTGTTGCCCAGGCATATCCCATCTGGTCCCCATGGCAGAGAACCACCAACCCTGGAGGGGTGTCCGGGCATACCCTGCCACATAGTAATCCGGAGGCAAATTACCCCCCTTTCTTGCAATCTGTGCACGCGAGGTGACAGAGGGGACCCAAGGCGTGAAAGAACCCGACCTCATGGAGCCCTCGCTGGGATCCGGGAGGCGAATGGCACCTCATTAAGACTTCCAGGGAAGTTCGGCCATCTGGTCCCCCCCATAGGAAAGCGTTGCGGGCGACCAGATGCCCGAGGGGATCCGGGCGACCAGATGGCCGAGGGAATCCGGGCGACCAGATGGCTGGGCATGGAGGTGAAGCCGCCTGGACTCTTCCCCACCCCGTCCCCGTCCCCGTCCCGGGACGAATGCCCGGGACGCATGGAGCCCGTCCTGGCCACTTGACGTCCCGTCCTGGGCATTGAACCATGCCGTCGGCCTGGAGAAGGGAGCCCCCGGACGCCCGGGGGAGGACTGCCCGGTACCCGTGGAGCCCTTCCCGGGTACTTTGCAACGCCGTTGGCCTCCTGGAGATGGGTGCCCCAGATGCCCGGGGGTGGGCTGCCCGGGACCCATGGAGCCCGTCCTGGGCACTTTTACATGCCGTCGGCCTGGAGGTGGGTGCCCTGGACGCCCGGGGGAGGCCTGCCCGGGACCCGTGGAGCCCCTCCCGGGTACTTTGCCAATGCCGTTTGCCTCATGGAGATGGGTGCCCCGGACGCACGGGGGAGGACTGCCCGGTACCCGTGGAGTCCTTTCCGGGTACTTTGCAATGCCGTTGGCCTCCTGGAGATATGTGCCCCGAACGCCCGGGGGGAGGGCTGTCCGGGGCCCATGGAGCCCGTCCTGGGCACTGTGACATGCCGTCGGCCTGGAGGTGGGAGCCCCGGACGCCCGGGGGAAGGCTGCCCGGGACCCGTGGAGCCCTTCCCGGGTACTTTGCCATCCCGTTGGCCTCCTGGAGATGGGTGCCCCGGACGCCCGGGGGAGGTCTGTCCGGGGCCCATGGAGCCCGTCCTGGGCAGTGTGACATGCCGTCGGCCTAAAGGTGGGAGCCCCGGACGCCCGGGGGAAGGCTGCCCGGGACCCGTGGAGCCCGTCCCGGGTACTTTGCTGTCCCGTTGGCCTCCTGGAGATGGGTGCCCCGGACGCCCGGGGGAGGTCTGTCCGGGGCCCATGGAGCCCGTCCTGGGCAGTGTGACATGCCGTCGGCCTAAAGGTGGGAGCCCCGGACGCCCGGGGGAAGGCTGCCCGGGACCCGTGGAGCCCTTCCCGGGTACTTTGCCATCCCGTTGGCCTCATGGAGATGGGTGCCCCGGACGCCCAGGGGAGGTCTGTCCGGGACACGTGGAGCCCGTCCTGGGCATTGAGCCATGCCGTTGGCCCGGAGAATGGAGCCCCCAGACGCCCGGGGGAGGTGTTGCCCAGGCATATCTCATCTGGTCCCCCGGGCAGAGAACCACCAGCCCTGGAGAGGTGTCCGGGCGTACCCTGCCCCTAGTAATCCGGAGGGAAATTACCCCCCTTTCTTGCAATCCGTGCACGCGAGGTGACAGAGGGGACCCAAGGCGTAAAAGAACCCGACCTCATGGAGCCCTAGCTGGGATCCAGGAGCCGAATGGCACCTCATCGGGACTTCCAGGGAAGCCCGGCCATCTGGTCGCCCCATTGGAAAGCATCGCGGGCGACCAGAGGGCCGGGATCGAAAGGACTCCCAGCTCCCCATCCATCCCAAGCCTTCGCGGTAGGGTTCCTGACTGCCTGCCCACGCAAGGCAGGGCTCTTGGACCCCGGCTGGGCCTCAGGCGCAGGTTGGACCACCGGAGCTCTAGGGCCCGGACGACCTGGGGGAGGAATGCCCGGGACCCGTGGAGCCCGTCCTGGGTACTTTGACATGCCGTCGGCCTGGAGGTGGGTGCCCCGGACGCCCCGGGGGAAGCTGCCCGGGACCCATGGAGCCTGTCCTGGGTACTTTGACATTCCGTCGGCCTGGAGGTGGGAGCCCCGGACACCCGGGGGGAGGTCTGCCCGGGACCCATGGAGCCCGTCCTGGGTACTTTGCCAATGCCGTTGGCCTCATGGAGATGGGTGCCCCGGACGCCCGGGGGACGAATGCCCGGGACGCATGGAGCCCGTCCTGGGCACTTTTCCATGCCTTCGGCCTGGAGCCCCCAGACACCCAGGGGAGGACCACCGTGAAAACCATGGAGCCCGACCCGGCACTCTGCCATACCGTCAGCCTAGATGGAGCCCCGGACGCCCAGGGGACGAATGCCCGGGACGCATGGAGCCCGTCCTGGGCACTTTTCAATGCCGTCAGCCTGGATGGAGCCCCGGACGCCCGGGGGACGACTGCCCAGGAGCCATGGAGCCCGTCCTGGGCAATTTGACATGCAGTTGGCCTGGAGGAAGGAAGCCCCGGGTGGCCTAGGGAGGTGTTGCCCAGGCATAGCCCATCTGGTCCCCATGGCAGAGAACCACCAGCCTCGGAGGGGTGTCCGGGCGTACCCTTCTCCCTAGTAATCCGGAGGAAAATTACCCCCTTTTCTTGTAATCTGTGCACGCGAGGTGACAGAGGGGACCCAAGGCGCGAATGTACCCAACCTCCTGGAGCCCTCGCTGGGATCCGGGCAGCGAATGGCACCTCATCGGGACTTCCAGGGAAGTTCGGCCATCTGGTCGCCCCATAGGAAAGCGTTGCGGGCGACCAGATGCCCGAGGGGATCCGGGCGACCAGATGGCCGAGGGAATCTGGTCGATCAGATGGCTGGACACGGAAGTGAAGCCGCCTGGACTCTCCCGACCCTGTCCCCGTCCCCGTGCCCGTGCCCGGGACGCATGGAGCCCGTCCTGGGCACTTTTCCATGCCTTCGGCCTGGAGCCCCCAGACACCCAGGGGAGGACCACCGTGAAAGCCATGGAGCCCGACCCGGGCACTCTGCCATGCCGTCGGCCTGGATGGAGCCCCGGACGCCCGGGGGACAAATGCCCGGGACGCATGGAGCCCGTCCTGGGCACTTTTCCATGCCTTCGGCCTGGAGCGCCCCGACACCCTGGGGAGGACCACCCTGGAAACCATGGAGCCCGACCCGGGCACTCTGCCATGCCGTCGGCCTGGATGGAGCCCCGGACGCCCGGGGGACAAATGCCCGGGACGCATGGAGCCCGTCCTGGGTACTTTTCCATGCCGTCGGCCAGGAGCCCCCTGACACCCAGGGGAGGACCACCGTGAAAACCATGGAGCCCGACCCGGGCACTCTGCCATACCATCAGCCTGGATGTAGCCCCGGACGCCCGGGGGACGAATGCCCGGGACGCATGGAGCCCGTCCCGGGCACTCTGCCATGCCATCCCGACAAATTCGTACGGACTCCTAACCTTACGACACGGATCGGAATCGAGCCCTCTCTGACCCAGCAGTTTCAGGCGCCCGGGGGACGAATGCCCGGGACGCATGGAGCCCGACCCGGGCACACTGCCTTGCCGCCGGCCTGGATGGAGCCCCGGACGCCCGGGGGACGAATGCCCGGGACGCATGGAGCCCGTCCCGGGCACTCTGCCATGCCGTCGGCCTGGATGGAGCCCCGGACGCCCGGGGGACGACTGCCCAAGAGCCATGGAGCCCATCCCGGGCACTCTGCCATGCCGTCCCGACAAATTCGTACGGACTCCTAACCTTCCGACACGGATCGGAATCGAGCCCTTTCTGACCCAGCAGATTTCAGGTTGATTTGCTATATACTTTACGTACGATTTTATGGGGGCCGATTCCGATCCGGTACGTAAAAGCAAATACGACCGACATGTCGGACAACCACGTACACCCAGGGGATAGGACTGCCCGGGTCACATGGACCCCGTCCTGGGCACTCTGATCTGCCACCGGCGCCGGGGATCGAACCGTGATCACCAGATGGGGATATCCAAAAAATCTGGCATGGATACGGCCCGCCAGGACAGGTTTGGGCACCCCTGCTCCAGCAGTCAACGCGAAATCTGCTGGGTTCGATTCCGATCCGTGTCAGAAGGACCGTAGGGCTTGGGCAGGGGTGCCCAAACCAGTCCTGGCGGGCCGTATCCATGCCAGATTTTTGGGATATCCCCATCTGGGGATCACGGTTCGATCCCCGGCACCGGCGGCAGATTAGCCCAGCACCAGGTGACTCTGGGAAATAGCTGGCGCCGCGGCTAGGGCGGCTGACTCCGGAATCTGGAGATTTTTTTATTTAAGGTTTTTGTAGAGCGCGTAGTAACCCTCGAGCATCCCAGAGATCAGGGTTCGATCCCCGGCACCGGCCGCAGATTAGCCCAGCACCACGTGACTCTGGGAAATAGCTGGCGCCGCGGCTAGGGAGGCTGACTCCGGAATCTGGAGATCACGGTTCGATCCCCGGCACCGGCGGCAGATTAGCCCAGCACCAGGTGACTCTGGGAAATAGCTGGCGCCGCGGCTAGGGCGGCTGACTCCGGAATCTGGAGATTTTTTTATTTAAGGTTTTTGTAGAGCGCGTAGTAACCCTCGAGCATCCCAGAGATCAGGGTTCGATCCCCGGCACCGGCCGCAGATTAGCCCAGCACCATGTGACTCTGGGCAATAGCTGGCGCCGCGGCTAGGGCGGCTGACTCCGGAATCTGGGGATCACGGTTCGATCCCCGGCACCGGCGGCAGATTAGCCCAGCACCATGTGACTCTGGGCAATAGCTTGCTTAATCTTCCCAACGGCCCCTAGCGCCTAGAGACCCTTACGGGCGATTGTGCGCCTTACAAATGTGGATTATTATTATTATTATTATTATTTGGGCCGACTCCGATCCGGTTCGTAAAAGCACATCTGCCCGAATCTGTCGGACAACCACGTACGCCCGGGAGAGGACTGCCCGGGACCCGTGGAGCCCGTCCTGGTCACTCTGACCTGCCGTCTGCCCGGGGAAGGGAGCCCCGGACGCCCGGGGGGAGGACTGCCCGGGACCCATGGAGCCCGTCCTGGGCACTCTGACCTGCCGACGGCCCGGGGAAGGGAGCCCCGGACGCCCGGGGGAGGACTGCCCGGGACCCGTGGAACTCGTCCTGGGCACTCTGACATGCCGCTGACCCGGGGAAGGGAACCCCGGACGCCCGGGAGCCGTGGAGCCCGTCCTGGGCACTCTGACAAGCCGTCGGACCGGGGAAGGGAGCCCCGGACGCCCGGGACCCGTGGAGCCTGTCCTGGGAACTCCGGCATGCCGTTGGCCCAGGGAAGGGAGTCCCAGATACCCGGGACCCGTGGAGCCCGTCATGGGCACTCTGACAAGCCGGTGTCCCGGGGAAGGGAGCCCCGGACGCCGGGGACTCGTGGAGCCCGTCCTGGGCACTCTGGCATGCCGTTGGCACGGGGAAGGGAGCCCCAGATGCCCGGGACCCGTGGAGCCCGTCCTGGGCACTCTGACAAGCCGTTGTCCCGGGGAAGGGAGCCCCGGACGCCGGGGACTCGTGGAGCCCGTCCTGGGCACTCTGGCATGCCGTTGGCCCGGGGAAGGGAGCCCAAGATGCCCGGGACCCGTGGAGCCCGTCCTGGGCACTCTGACAAGCCGTTGTCCCAGGGAAGGGAGCCCCGGACGCCCGGGACTCGTGGAGCCCGTCCTGGGCATTCTGGCATGCCGTTGGCCCGGGGAAGGGAGCCCCGGACGTCCGGGGCCCGTGGAGCCCATCCTGGGCACTCTGACAAGCCGTTGGCCCGGGGAAGGGAGAGCCGGACACCCAGCGGAGGAATGCCCGGGACCCATGGAGCCCGTCCTGGGCAATCTGACCTGCCATCGGCCCGGAGAAGGGAGCGACGGACGCCCGGGGGGAGGAATGCCCGGGACGCATGGAGCCCATCCTGGGCACTTTGACATGCCATCGGCCTTGAGACCCGGGGGACGACTGCCCGGGAAGCATGGAGCCCGACCTGGGCACTCGCTCATGCCGTTGGCCTGGAGACCCGGGGGACGACTGCCCGGGGCGCATGGAGCCCGACCTGGGCACTCGCTCATGCCGTTGGCCTGGAGACCCGGGGGACGACTGCCCGGGACGCATGGAGCCCGTCCTGGGCACTTTGACATGCCGTTGGCCTGGAGGAGGGAAGCCCCGGGTGTTGTTACCCAGGCATAGCCCATCTGGTCCCCCTGGCAGAGAACCACCAGCCTTGCAGGGGTGTCCGGGCATACCCTTACCCCTAGTAATCCGGAGGAAAATTACCCCCCTTTCTTGTAATCTGTGCACACGAGTTGACAGAGGGGACCCAAGGCGTAAAAGTACCCGACCTCCTGGAGCCCTCGCTGGGATCGGGGAGGCAAATGGCACCTCATAGGGACTTCCAGGGAGGTTTGGCCATCTGGTCGCCCTTTTGGATAGCATTGCGTGCGACCAGATGGCCGAGGGGAAAGGTGCAACCAGGTGGCCGGGAACGAAAGGACTCCCTGCTTCCCACCCCGAGCCTTCGTGGTAGGGCTGCTGCCTGCCCACGCCGGGCAGGGCTCGGGGACCCCGGCTGGGCCTCAGGCACGGTGAGGACCACCGGAGCTCCCAGGCCCGGACGCCCGGGACGACGACTGCCCGGGACGCATGGAGCCCGTCCTGGGCACTTTGACATGCCGTCGGCCTGGAGACCCGGGGGACGACTGCCTGGGACGCATGGAGCCCGTCCTGGACATTTTGACATGCCGTCGGCCCGGAGAAGGGAGCGCCGGACACCCAGGGGAGGACTGCCCGGGACCCATGGAGCCCGTCCTGGGCAATCTGACCTGCCGTCGGCCCGGAGAAGGGAGCGGCGGATGCCCGGGGGGACGACTGCCTGGGACGCATGGAGCCCGTCCTGGACATTTTGACATGCCGTCGGCCTGGAGACCCGGGGGACGACTGCCCGGGACGCATGGAGCCCAACCTGGGCACTTTGACATGCCGTCGGCCTGGAGACCCGGGGGACGACTGCCCGGGACGCATGGAGCCCGTCCTGGACATTTTGACATGCCGTCGGCCTGGAGACCCGGGGGACGACTGCCCGGGACGCATGGAGCCCGTCCTGGGCACTTTGACATGCCGTCGGCCCGGAGAAGGGAGCGCCGGACACCCAGGGGAGGACTGCCCGGGACCCATGGAGCCCGTCCTGGGCAATCTGACCTGCCGTCGGCCCGGAGAAGGGAGCGGCGGATGCCCGGGGGGACGACTGCCCGGGACGCATGGAGCCCGTCCTGGGCACTTTGACATGCCGTCGGCCCGGAGACCCGTGGGACGACTGCCCGGGACGCATGGAGCCCAACCTGGGCACTTTGACATGCCGTCGGCCTGGAGACCCGGGGGACGACTGCCCGGGACGCATGGAGCCCGTCCTGGACATTTTGACATGCCGTCGGCCTGGAGACCCGGGGGACGACTGCCCGGGACGCATGGAGCCCGTCCTGGGCACTTTGACATGCCGTCGGCCCGGAGAAGGGAGCGCCGGACACCCAGGGGAGGACTGCCCGGGACCCATGGAGCCCGTCCTGGGCAATCTGACCTGCCGTCGGCCCGGAGAAGGGAGCGGCGGATGCCCGGGGGGACGACTGCCCGGGACGCATGGAGCCCATCCTGGGCACTTTGACATGCCATCGGCCTGGAGACCCGGGGGACAACTGCCCGGGACGCATGGAGCCCAACCTGGGCACTTTGACATGCCGTCGGCCTGGAGACCCGGGGGACGACTGCCCGGGACGCATGGAGCCCGTCCTGGACATTTTGACATGCCGTCGGCCTGGAGACCCGGGGGACGACTGCCCGGGACGCATGGAGCCCGTCCTGGGCACTTTGACATGCCGTCGGCCTGGAGACCCGGGGGACGACTGCCCGGGACGCATGGAGCCCGTCCTGGGCACTTTGACATGCCGTCGGCCTGGAGATCCGGGGGACGACTGCCCGGGACGCATGGAGCCCGTCCTGGGCACTTTGACATGCCGTCGGCCTGGAGACCCGGGGGACGACTGCCCGGGACGCATGGAGCCCGTCCTGCGCACTTTGACATGCCATCGGCCTGGAGACCCGGGGGACGACTGCACAAGAGCCATGGAGCCCGTCCTGGGCAATTTGACAAGCCGTTGGCCTGGAGGAAGGAAACCCCGGGTGGCCTAGGGAGGTGTTACCCAGGCATAGCCCATCTGGTCCCCCTAGCAGAGAACCACCAGCCTTGGAGGGGTGTCCGGGCATACCCTGCCCCCTAGTAATCCGGAGGGAAATTACCTGACTTTCTTGCAATCTGTGCACACAAGGTGACAGAGGGGACCCAAGGCGCGAAAGTACCCGACCTCCTGGAGCCCTCGCTGGGATCCGGGAGGCGAATGGCACCTCATCATGACTTCCAGGGCGACCAGATGGCCGAGGGGAGAGGGGCGACCAGATGGCCGGGACCAAAAGGACGCCAATCTGCCTGCCCCGGAGCTGCAGGGCTCTGGGGCTGCAGGGTTCCGGGGGCTGCAGAGCTGCAGGTCTCTGGGGCTGCAGGGCTCCGGGGCTTCAGGCCTCCCCGGGCCCTGATGGACCCTCCGTCCCGGGTACCTCCGACCCCCGGCCGGCTTGCAGGACGGAGGGGGGATTCTCGCACCACTGGGCCCTGCCGGACGGGGCTCAAGCCCCGGGCCCGGTCCCCGGCCCCAGTCCCGGCTTTCCAAACCCTATGCCGAGCCGGGGAGAGCCTCCCCTGGGCCCCCGGTGGACCCTCCGTCCCGGGCGCCCCGGACCCCCGGCCGGATTGCTGGACGGAGGGGTACCAGCACCCTCGGGGCCTGGCCAGATGGAGTTCAAGCCCCGGGTCCGGTCCCACCTTCCGAACCCTAGCCAGGCTAGGGAGAGCCTCCCCGGGAACCGGTGGAGCCCCGTCCCCAGCGCACGGACCCACTGGTGGCCTGCGGGACAGGGGGCTCCAGCACCCTCGGGGCCTGGCCAGATGGAATTCAAGCCCCGGGTCCGGTCCCACCTTCCGAACCCTAGCCAGGCTGGGGAGAGCCTCCCCGGGAACCGGTGGAGCCCCGTCCCCAGCGCACGGACCCACTGGTGGCCTGCGGGACAGGGGGCTCCAGCACCCTCGGGGCCTGGCCAGATGGAGTTCAAGCCCCGGGTCCGGTCCCACCTTCCGAACCCTAGCCAGGCTGGGGAGAGCCTCCCCGGGAACCGGTGGAGCCCCGTCCCCAGCGCACGGACCCACTGGTGGCCTGCGGGACAGGGGGCTCCAGCACCCTCGGGGCCTGGCCAGATGGAGTTCAAGCCCCGGGTCCGGTCCCAACTTCCAAACCCTAGCCAGGCTGGGGAGAGCCTCCCCGGGCCCCGGTGGGGCCCCGTCCCCAGCGCCCGGACCCA
>NC_136058.1:378298993-378311493 GCF_964261635.1 Lissotriton helveticus
CCCCTGGGGGCCCCGGCGGGCGGGCCCGGGTCCTGCCTTCCCCTGATTCGGAACCGCCGGACCTATCGGAGGTCAGACTGTGGAAAAAAACTCAGAGAAAAAGGACCATCGGGAAAGGGCTGAGAGGCATGTGCATTCCCGGGCCCCTGGGGGCCCCGGCGGGCGGACCCGGGTGCTGCCTGGCCCCGTCTCAGCATGGCCAGACCTCGCGGGGACCTGCCTGAGCAAACTCGGAGGAAAAGGCCCATCGGCAAGGGGGCTAAGCAGCAGGTGCGTACCCAGGCCCCTGGGGGCCCCGGCGGGAGGGCCCGGGTCCTGCCTTCCCCTGATTCAGAATCGCCAGACCACACGGAGGTCTGACTGACCCTCTCCCTAGTAATCCGGAGGAAAATTACCCCCCTTTCTTGTAATCCGTGCACTAGAGGTGACAGAGGGGACCCAAGGCGCGAAAGTACCCGACCTCCTGGAGCCCTCGCTGGGATCCGGGAGGCAAATGGCACCTCATCGGGACTTCCAGGGAAGTTCGGCCATCTGGTCGCCCCCATTGGAAAGCATTGCGGGCGACCAGATGGCCGAGGCGATCCGGGAGAGCAGATGGCCGAGGGGATCCTGGAGACCAGATGGCCGAGGGGATCCGGGAGACCAGATGGCCGAGGGGATCCGGGCGACCAGATGGCCGGGCACGAAAGGGACGCCATCCGGTCGCCCCGTGCCCCCACGAAGGAGGGAGCGGGCGCCCGGGGCATGGCGGGCCGGAGGCCCGGGGCCCCAGCCGGGCCACAGCCATGGAGGCTGCCAGGGGCCGGCGGGCCCTCCGACCCGGGGCCCGCTTACACCTTGACAAGCAGGGGAGGCCTGCAAGGGACCGACGGACCCCTGTCCTGGGCCCTGGGTGGAGCGGCAGCCCGGGGGACCGGGCCCAGGGCCGGAGCGCCCGACCCGGGGCCCCGACTGGGCCCCTGGACCCAGCCGGGGCTCCCAGGCCCGGAGGCACAGGGGAAGCCTCCCCGGGCCCGCCGGACCCCGTCCCGGGCACCCTGCCCCGCGGCAGGACCCAGGACGGAGCCCGGGGTGGGGAGGCCACCCTCCCCGGGGCCCTCAGGGGCCCCGGATGGAGCTCCTGAACACAGACAAGCAAGGGGAGGCTCCCCGGGCACATCGGAACCCCTTTCCGGGCCCTTGGCAGTGCGGCAGGCTGGGAGACAGGGCCCAGGGCCTGAGCACCCGACCCGGGGCCCGCCCGGGCCCCTGGACCCAGCCGGGGCTCCCAAGCCCGGAGGCGCATGGGACGCCTCCCCGGTCCCTCCGGACCCCGTCCCGGGCACCCTGCCACGCAGCAGGACCAAGGACAGAGCCCGGGGTGGGGAGGCCGCCCTCCCCGGGCCCTCAGGGGCCCTAGCCACTGCTCCTGAACCCAGCCAAGCAAGGGGAGGCTCCCCGGGCACATCGGAACCCCTTCCCGGGCCCTTGGCCGTGCGGCAGGCTGGGAGACAGGGCCCAGGGCCGGAGCACCCGACCCGGGGCCCGCCCGGGCCCCTGGACCCAGCCGGGGCTCCCAAGCCCGGAGGCGCATGGGACGCCTCCCCGGTCCCTCCGGACCCCGTCCCGGGCACCCTGCACACTCAGCAGGACCAAGGACAGAGCCCGGGGTGGGGAGGACGCCCTCCCCGGGCCCTCAGGGGCCCTAGCCACTGCTCCTGAACCCAGCCAAGCAAGGGGAGGCTCCCCGGGCACATCGGAACCCCTTCCCGGGCCCTTGGCAGTGCAGCAGGCTGGGAGACAGGGCCCAGGGCCGGAGCACCCGACCCGGGGCCCGGCCGGGCCCCTGGACCCAGCCGGGGCTCCCAAGCCCGGAGGTGCATGGGACGCCTCCCCGGTCCCTCCGGACCCCGTCCCGGGCACCCTGCCATGCAGCAGGACCAAGGACAGAGCCCGGGGTGGGGAGGCCGCCCTCCCCGGGCCCTCAGGGGCCCTAGCCACTGCTCCTGAACCCAGCCAAGCAAGGGGAGGCTCCCCGGGAACAACGGAACCCATTCCTAGGCCCTTGGCAGTGCGGTAGGCTGGGAGACAGGGACCAGGGCCGGAGCACCCGACCCGGGGCCCGCCCGGGCCCCTGGACCGAGCCGGGGCTCCCAAGCCCGGAGGTGCATGGGACGCCCGTCCTGGGCACTCCTGTATGCCGTTGGCCCGGGGAAGGGAGCCCCGGACGTCCGGGACCCGTGGAGCCCGTCCTGGGCACTCCTGTATGCCGTTGGCCCGGGGAAGGGAGCCCCGGACGTCCGGGACCCGTGGAGCCCGTCCTGGGCACTCTGAAATGCTTTGGCCCGGGGAAGGGAGCCCCGGACACCCGGGGGGGAGGACTGCCCGGGACCCGTGGAACTCGTCCTGGGCACTCTGACATGCCGCTGGCCCGGGGAAGGGTGCCCCGGACGCCCGGGGCCCGTGGAGCCCGTCCTGGGCACTCTGACAAGCCGTTGGCCCGGGGAAGGGAGACCTGGACGCCCGGAACCCGTGGAGCCCGTCCTGGGCACTCTGAAATGCTTTGGCCCGGGGAAGGGAGCCCCGGACGCCCGGGGGAGGACTGCCCGGGACCCGTGGAACTGGTCCTGGGCACTCTGACATGCCGCTGGCCCGGGGAAGGGTGCCCCGGATGACCGGGGCCCGTGGAGCCCGTCCTGGGCACTCTGACATGCCGCTGGCCCGGGGAAGGGAGCCCCAGACGCCTGGGGCCCGTGGAGCCCGTCCCGGGCACTCTGCCATGCCGTCAGCCTGGATGGAGCCCCGGACGCCCGGGGGGGGGTGAAGGCCCGGGACGCATGGAGCCTGTCCCGGGCACTCTGCCATGCCGTCGGCCTGGATGGAGCACCGGACGCCCGGGGGACGACTGCCCAAGAGCCATGGAGCCCGTCCTGGGCAATTTGACATGCAGTTGGCCTGGAGGAAGGAAGCTCCGGGTGGCCTAGGGAGGTGTTGCCCAGGCATATCCCATCTGGTCCCCATGGCAGAGAACCACCAACCCTGGAGGGGTGTCCGGGCATACCCTGCCACATAGTAATCCGGAGGCAAATTACCCCCCTTTCTTGCAATCTGTGCACGCGAGGTGACAGAGGGGACCCAAGGCGTGAAAGAACCCGACCTCATGGAGCCCTCGCTGGGATCCGGGAGGCGAATGGCACCTCATTAAGACTTCCAGGGAAGTTCGGCCATCTGGTCCCCCCCATAGGAAAGCGTTGCGGGCGACCAGATGCCCGAGGGGATCCGGGCGACCAGATGGCCGAGGGAATCCGGGCGACCAGATGGCTGGGCATGGAGGTGAAGCCGCCTGGACTCTTCCCCACCCCGTCCCCGTCCCGGGACGAATGCCCGGGACGCATGGAGCCCGTCCTGGCCACTTGACGTCCCGTCCTGGGCATTGAACCATGCCGTCGGCCTGGAGAAGGGAGCCCCCGGACGCCCGGGGGAGGACTGCCCGGTACCCGTGGAGCCCTTCCCGGGTACTTTGCAACGCCGTTGGCCTCCTGGAGATGGGTGCCCCAGATGCCCGGGGGTGGGCTGCCCGGGACCCATGGAGCCCGTCCTGGGCACTTTTACATGCCGTCGGCCTGGAGGTGGGTGCCCTGGACGCCCGGGGGAGGCCTGCCCGGGACCCGTGGAGCCCCTCCCGGGTACTTTGCCAATGCCGTTTGCCTCATGGAGATGGGTGCCCCGGACGCCCGGGGGAGGACTGCCCGGTACCCGTGGAGTCCTTTCCGGGTACTTTGCAACGCCGTTGGCCTCCTGGAGATATGTGCCCCGAACGCCCGGGGGGAGGGCTGTCCGGGGCCCATGGAGCCCGTCCTGGGCACTGTGACATGCCGTCGGCCTGGAGGTGGGAGCCCCGGACGCCCGGGGGAAGGCTGCCTGGGACCCGTGGAGCCCTTCCCGGGTACTTTGCCATCCCGTTGGCCTCCTGGAGATGGGTGCCCCGGACGCCCGGGGGAGGTCTGTCCGGGGCCCATGGAGCCCGTCCTGGGCAGTGTGACATGCCGTCGGCCTAAAGGTGGGAGCCCCGGACGCCCGGGGGAAGGCTGCCCGGGACCCGTGGAGCCCGTCCCGGGTACTTTGCCGTCCCGTTGGCCTCCTGGAGATGGGTGCCCCGGACGCCCGGGGGAGGTCTGTCCGGGGCCCATGGAGCCCGTCCTGGGCAGTGTGACATGCCGTCGGCCTAAAGGTGGGAGCCCCGGACGCCCGGGGGAAGGCTGCCCGGGACCCGTGGAGCCCTTCCCGGGTACTTTGCCATCCCGTTGGCCTCATGGAGATGGGTGCCCCGGACGCCCAGGGGAGGTCTGTCCGGGACACGTGGAGCCCGTCCTGGGCATTGAGCCATGCCGTTGGCCCGGAGAATGGAGCCCCCAGACGCCCGGGGGAGGTGTTGCCCAGGCATATCTCATCTGGTCCCCCGGGCAGAGAACCACCAGCCCTGGAGAGGTGTCCGGGCGTACCCTGCCCCTAGTAATCCGGAGGGAAATTACCCCCCTTTCTTGCAATCCGTGCACGCGAGGTGACAGAGGGGACCCAAGGCGTAAAAGAACCCGACCTCATGGAGCCCTAGCTGGGATCCAGGAGCCGAATGGCACCTCATCGGGACTTCCAGGGAAGCCCGGCCATCTGGTCGCCCCATTGGAAAGCATCGCGGGCGACCAGAGGGCCGGGATCGAAAGGACTCCCAGCTCCCCATCCATCCCAAGCCTTCGCGGTAGGGTTCCTGACTGCCTGCCCACGCAAGGCAGGGCTCTTGGACCCCGGCTGGGCCTCAGGCGCAGGTTGGACCACCGGAGCTCTAGGGCCCGGACGACCTGGGGGAGGAATGCCCGGGACCCGTGGAGCCCGTCCTGGGTACTTTGACATGCCGTCGGCCTGGAGGTGGGTGCCCCGGACGCCCCGGGGGAAGCTGCCCGGGACCCATGGAGCCCGTCCTGGGTACTTTGACATTCCGTCGGCCTGGAGGTGGGAGCCCCGGACACCCGGGGGGAGGTCTGCCCGGGACCCATGGAGCCCGTCCTGGGTACTTTGCCAATGCCGTTGGCCTCATGGAGATGGGTGCCCCGGACGCCCGGGGGACGAATGCCCGGGACGCATGGAGCCCGTCCTGGGCACTTTTCCATGCCTTCGGCCTGGAGCCCCCAGACATCCAGGGGAGGACCACCGTGAAAACCATGGAGCCCGACCCGGGCACTCTGCCATACCGTCAGCCTAGATGGAGCCCCGGACGCCCAGGGGACGAATGCCCGGGACGCATGGAGCCCGTCCTGGGCACTTTTCAATGCCGTCAGCCTGGATGGAGCCCCGGACGCCCGGGGGACGACTGCCCAGGAGCCATGGAGCCCGTCCTGGGCAATTTGACATGCAGTTGGCCTGGAGGAAGGAAGCCCCGGGTGGCCTAGGGAGGTGTTGCCCAGGCATAGCCCATCTGGTCCCCATGGCAGAGAACCACCAGCCTCGGAGGGGTGTCCGGGCGTACCCTTCTCCCTAGTAATCCGGAGGAAAATTACCCCCTTTTCTTGTAATCTGTGCACGCGAGGTGACAGAGGGGACCCAAGACGCGAATGTACCCAACCTCCTGGAGCCCTCGCTGGGATCCGGGCAGCGAATGGCACCTCATCGGGACTTCCAGGGAAGTTCGGCCATCTGGTCGCCCCATAGGAAAGCGTTGCGGGCGACCAGATGCCCGAGGGGATCCGGGCGACCAGATGGCCGAGGGAATCTGGTCGATCAGATGGCTGGACACGGAAGTGAAGCCGCCTGGACTCTCCCGACCCTGTCCCCGTCCCCGTGCCCGTGCCCGGGACGCATGGAGCCCGTCCTGGGCACTTTTCCATGCCTTCGGCCTGGAGCCCCCAGACACCCAGGGGAGGACCACCGTGAAAGCCATGGAGCCCGACCCGGGCACTCTGCCATGCCGTCGGCCTGGATGGAGCCCCGGACGCCCGGGGGACAAATGCCCGGGACGCATGGAGCCCGTCCTGGGCACTTTTCCATGCCTTCGGCCTGGAGCGCCCCGACACCCTGGGGAGGACCACCCTGGAAACCATGGAGCCCGACCCGGGCACTCTGCCATGCCGTCGGCCTGGATGGAGCCCCGGACGCCCGGGGGACAAATGCCCGGGACGCATGGAGCCCGTCCTGGGTACTTTTCCATGCCGTCGGCCAGGAGCCCCCTGACACCCAGGGGAGGACCACCGTGAAAACCATGGAGCCCGACCCGGGCACTCTGCCATACCGTCAGCCTGGATGTAGCCCCGGACGCCCGGGGGACGAATGCCCGGGACGCATGGAGCCCGTCCCGGGCACTCTGCCATGCCGTCCCGACAAATTCGTACGGACTCCTAACCTTACGACACGGATCGGAATCGAGCCCTCTCTGACCCAGCAGTTTCAGGCGCCCGGGGGACGAATGCCCGGGACGCATGGAGCCCGACCCGGGCACACTGCCTTGCCGCCGGCCTGGATGGAGCCCCGGACGCCCGGGGGACGAATGCCCGGGACGCATGGAGCCCGTCCCGGGCACTCTGCCATGCCGTCGGCCTGGATGGAGCCCCGGACGCCCGGGGGACGACTGCCCAAGAGCCATGGAGCCCATCCCGGGCACTCTGCCATGCCGTCCCGACAAATTCGTACGGACTCCTAACCTTCCGACACGGATCGGAATCGAGCCCTTTCTGACCCAGCAGATTTCAGGTTGATTTGCTATATACTTTACGTACGATTTTATGGGGGCCGATTCCGATCCGGTACGTAAAAGCAAATACGACCGACATGTCGGACAACCACGTACACCCAGGGGATAGGACTGCCCGGGTCACATGGACCCCGTCCTGGGCACTCTGATCTGCCGCCGGCGCCGGGGATCGAACCGTGATCACCAGATGGGGATATCCAAAAAATCTGGCATGGATACGGCCCGCCAGGACAGGTTTGGGCACCCCTGCTCTAGCAGTCAACGCGAAATCTGCTGGGTTCGATTCCGATCCGTGTCAGAAGGACCGTAGGGCTTGGGCAGGGGTGCCCAAACCAGTCCTGGCGGGCCGTATCCATGCCAGATTTTTGGGATATCACCATCTGGGGATCACGGTTCGATCCCCGGCACCGGCGGCAGATTAGCCCAGCACCAGGTGACTCTGGGAAATAGCTGGCGCCGCGGCTAGGGCGGCTGACTCCGGAATCTGGAGATTTTTTTATTTAAGGTTTTTGTAGAGCGCGTAGTAACCCTCGAGCATCCCAGAGATCAGGGTTCGATCCCCGGCACCGGCCGCAGATTAGCCCAGCACCACGTGACTCTGGGAAATAGCTGGCGCCGCGGCTAGGGAGGCTGACTCCGGAATCTGGAGATCACGGTTCGATCCCCGGCACCGGCGGCAGATTAGCCCAGCACCAGGTGACTCTGGGAAATAGCTGGCGCCGCGGCTAGGGCGGCTGACTCCGGAATCTGGAGATTTTTTTATTTAAGGTTTTTGTAGAGCGCGTAGTAACCCTCGAGCATCCCAGAGATCAGGGTTCGATCCCCGGCACCGGCCGCAGATTAGCCCAGCACCATGTGACTCTGGGCAATAGCTGGCGCCGCGGCAAGGGCGGCTGACTCCGGAATCTGGGGATCACGGTTCGATCCCCGGCACCGGCGGCAGATTAGCCCAGCACCATGTGACTCTGGGCAATAGCTTGCTTAATCTTCCCAACGGCCCCTAGCGCCTAGAGACCCTTACGGGCGATTGTGCGCCTTACAAATGTGGATTATTATTATTATTATTATTATTTGGGCCGACTCCGATCCGGTTCGTAAAAGCACATCTGCCCGAATCTGTCGGACAACCACGTACGCCCGGGAGAGGACTGCCCGGGACCCGTGGAGCCCGTCCTGGTCACTCTGACCTGCCATCAGCCTGGAGAAGGGAGCGCCGGACGCCCGGGGGGAGGACTGCCCGGGACCCGTGGAGCCCGTCCTGGGCACTCTGACCTGCCGTCTGCCCGGGGAAGGGAGCCCCGGACGCCCGGGGGGAGGACTGCCCGGGACCCATGGAGCCCGTCCTGGGCACTCTGACCTGCCGACGGCCCGTGGAAGGGAGCCCCGGACGCCCGGGGGAGGACTGCCCGGGACCCGTGGAACTCGTCCTGGGCACTCTGACATGCCGCTGACCCGGGGAAGGGAACCCCGGACGCCCGGGAGCCGTGGAGCCCGTCCTGGGCACTCTGACAAGCCGTCGGACCGGGGAAGGGAGCCCCGGACGCCCGGGACCCGTGGAGCCTGTCCTGGGAACTCCGGCATGCCGTTGGCCCAGGGAAGGGAGTCCCAGATACCCGGGACCCGTGGAGCCCGTCATGGGCACTCTGACAAGCCGGTGTCCCGGGGAAGGGAGCCCCGGACGCCGGGGACTCGTGGAGCCCGTCCTGGGCACTCTGGCATGCCGTTGGCACGGGGAAGGGAGCCCCAGATGCCCGGGACCCGTGGAGCCCGTCCTGGGCACTCTGACAAGCCGTTGTCCCGGGGAAGGGAGCCCCGGACGCCGGGGACTCGTGGAGCCCGTCCTGGGCACTCTGGCATGCCGTTGGCCCGGGGAAGGGAGCCCAAGATGCCCGGGACCCGTGGAGCCCGTCCTGGGCACTCTGACAAGCCGTTGTCCCAGGGAAGGGAGCCCCGGACGCCCGGGACTCGTGGAGCCTGTCCTGGGCATTCTGGCATGCCGTTGGCCCGGGGAAGGGAGCCCCGGACGTCCGGGGCCCGTGGAGCCCATCCTGGGCACTCTGACAAGCCGTTGGCCCGGGGAAGGGAGAGCCGGACACCCAGCGGAGGAATGCCCGGGACCCATGGAGCCCGTCCTGGGCAATCTGACCTGCCGTCGGCCCGGAGAAGGGAGCGACGGACGCCCGGGGGGAGGAATGCCCGGGACGCATGGAGCCCATCCTGGGCACTTTGACATGCCATCGGCCTTGAGACCCGGGGGACGACTGCCCGGGAAGCATGGAGCCCGACCTGGGCACTCGCTCATGCCGTTGGCCTGGAGACCCGGGGGACGACTGCCCGGGGCGCATGGAGCCCGACCTGGGCACTCGCTCATGCCGTTGGCCTGGAGACCCGGGGGACGACTGCCCGGGACGCATGGAGCCCGTCCTGGGCACTTTGACATGCCGTTGGCCTGGAGGAGGGAAGCCCCGGGTGTTGTTACCCAGGCATAGCCCATCTGGTCCCCCTGGCAGAGAACCACCAGCCTTGCAGGGGTGTCCGGGCATACCCTTACCCCTAGTAATCCGGAGGAAAATTACCCCCCTTTCTTGTAATCTGTGCACACGAGTTGACAGAGGGGACCCAAGGCGTAAAAGTACCCGACCTCCTGGAGCCCTCGCTGGGATCGGGGAGGCAAATGGCACCTCATAGGGACTTCCAGGGAGGTTTGGCCATCTGGTCGCCCTTTTGGATAGCATTGCGTGCGACCAGATGGCCGAGGGGAAAGGTGCAACCAGGTGGCCGGGAACGAAAGGACTCCCTGCTTCCCACCCCGAGCCTTCGTGGTAGGGCTGCTGCCTGCCCACGCCGGGCAGGGCTCGGGGACCCCGGCTGGGCCTCAGGCACGGTGAGGACCACCGGAGCTCCCAGGCCCGGACGCCCGGGACGACGACTGCCCGGGACGCATGGAGCCCGTCCTGGGCACTTTGACATGCCGTCGGCCTGGAGACCCGGGGGACGACTGCCTGGGACGCATGGAGCCCGTCCTGGACATTTTGACATGCCGTCGGCCTGGAGACCCGGGGGACGACTGCCCGGGACGCATGGAGCCCGTCCTGGGCACTTTGACATGCCGTCGGCCTGGAGACCCGGGGGACGACTGCCTGGGACGCATGGAGCCCGTCCTGGACATTTTGACATGCCGTCGGCCTGGAGACCCGGGGGACGACTGCCCGGGACGCATGGAGCCCGTCCTGGGCACTTTGACATGCCGTCGGCCTGGAGACCCGGGGGACGACTGCCCGGGACGCATGGAGCCCGTCCTGGGCACTTTGACATGCCGTCGGCCCGGAGAAGGGAGCGCCGGACACCCAGGGAAGGACTGCCCGGGACCCATGGAGCCCGTCCTGGGCAATCTGACCTGCCGTCGGCCCAGGGAAGGGAGCGGCGGATGCCCGGGGGGAGGAATGCCCGGGACGCATGGAGCCCGTCCTGGGCACTTTGACATGCCGTCGGCCCGGAGACCCGTGGGACGACTGCCCGGGACGCATGGAGCCCAACCTGGGCACTTTGACATGCCGTCGGCCTGGAGACCCGGGGGACGACTGCCCGGGACGCATGGAGCCCGTCCTGGACATTTTGACATGCCGTCGGCCTGGAGACCCGGGGGACGACTGCCCGGGACGCATGGAGCCCGTCCTGGGCACTTTGACATGCCGTCGGCCCGGAGAAGGGAGCGCCGGACACCCAGGGGAGGACTGCCCGGGACCCATGGAGCCCGTCCTGGGCAATCTGACCTGCCGTCGGCCCGGAGAAGGGAGCGGCGGATGCCCGGGGGGACGACTGCCCGGGACGCATGGAGCCCGTCCTGGGCACTTTGACATGCCGTCGGCCCGGAGACCCGTGGGACGACTGCCCGGGACGCATGGAGCCCAACCTGGGCACTTTGACATGCCGTCGGCCTGGAGACCCGGGGGACGACTGCCCGGGACGCATGGAGCCCGTCCTGGACATTTTGACATGCCGTCGGCCTGGAGACCCGGGGGACGACTGCCCGGGACGCATGGAGCCCGTCCTGGGCACTTTGACATGCCGTCGGCCTGGAGACCCGGGGGACGACTGCCCGGGACGCATGGAGCCCGTCCTGGGCACTTTGACATGCCGTCGGCCTGGAGATCCGGGGGACGACTGCCTGGGACGCATGGAGCCCGTCCTGGGCACTTTGACATGCCGTCGGCCTGGAGACCCGGGGGACGACTGCCCGGGACGCATGGAGCCCGTCCTGGGCACTTTGACATGCCGTCGGCCTGGAGATCCGGGGGACGACTGCCCGGGACGCATGGAGCCCGTCCTGGGCACTTTGACATGCCATCGGCCTGGAGACCCGGGGGACGACTGCACAAGAGCCATGGAGCCCGTCCTGGGCAATTTGACAAGCCGTTGGCCTGGAGGAAGGAAGCCCCGGGTGGCCTAGGGAGGTGTTACCCAGGCATAGCCCATCTGGTCCCCCTAGCAGAGAACCACCAGCCTTGGAGGGGTGTCCGGGCATACCCTGCCCCCTAGTAATCCGGAGGGAAATTACCTGACTTTCTTGCAATCTGTGCACACAAGGTGACAGAGGGGACCCAAGGCGTGAAAGTACCCGACCTCCTGGAGCCCTCGCTGGGATCCGGGAGGCGAATGGCACCTCATCATGACTTCCAGGGCGACCAGATGGCCGAGGCGAGAGGGGCGACCAGATGGCCGGGACCAAAAGGACGCCAATCTGCCTGCCCCGGAGCTGCAGGGCTCTGGGGCTGCAGGGTTCCGGGGGCTGCAGAGCTGCAGGTCTCTGGGGCTGCAGGGCTCCGGGGCTTCAGGCCTCCCCGGGCCCTGATGGACCCTCCGTCCCGGGTACCTCCGACCCCCGGCCGGCTTGCAGGACGGAGGGGGGATTCTCGCACCACTGGGCCCTGCCGGACGGGGCTCAAGCCCCGGGCCCGGTCCCCGGCCCCAGTCCCGGCTTTCCAAACCCTATGCCGGGCCGGGGAGAGCCTCCCCTGGGCCCCCGGTGGACCCTCCGTCCCGGGCGCCCCGGACCCCCGGCCGGATTGCTGGACGGAGGGGTACCAGCACCCTCGGGGCCTGGCCAGATGGAGTTCAAGCCCCGGGTCCGGTCCCACCTTCCGAACCCTAGCCAGGCTAGGGAGAGCCTCCCCGGGAACCGGTGGAGCCCCGTCCCCAGCGCACGGACCCACTGGTGGCCTGCGGGACAGGGGGCTCCAGCACCCTCGGGGCCTGGCCAGATGGAATTCAAGCCCCGGGTCCGGTCCCACCTTCCGAACCCTAGCCAGGCTGGGGAGAGCCTCCCCGGGAACCGGTGGAGCCCCGTCCCCAGCGCACGGACCCACTGGTGGCCTGCGGGACAGGGGGCTCCAGCACCCTCGGGGCCTGGCCAGATGGAGTTCAAGCCCCGGGTCCGGTCCCACCTTCCGAACCCTAGCCAGGCTGGGGAGAGCCTCCCCGGGAACCGGTGGAGCCCCGTCCCCAGCGCACGGACCCACTGGTGGCCTGCGGGACAGGGGGCTCCAGCACCCTCGGGGCCTGGCCAGATGGAGTTCAAGCCCCGGGTCCGGTCCCAACTTCCAAACCCTAGCCAGGCTGGGGAGAGCCTCCCCGGGCCCCGGTGGGGCCCCGTCCCCAGCGCCCGGACCCACTGGTGGCCTGCGGGACAGGGGGCTCCAGCACCCTCGGGGCCTGGCCAGATGGAGTTCAAGCCCCGGGTCCGGTCCCACCTTCCGAACCCTAGCCAGGCTGGGGAGAGCCT
>NC_136058.1:378321493-378386493 GCF_964261635.1 Lissotriton helveticus
GACCCGGCGGGCGGGCCCGGGTGCTGCCTGGCCCCGTCTCAGCATGGCCAGACCTCGCGGGGACCTGCCTGAGCAAACTCGGAGGAAAAGGCCCATCGGCAAGGGGGCTAAGCAGCAGGTGCGTACCCAGGCCCCTGGGGGCCCCGGCGGGAGGGCCCGGGTCCTGCCTTCCCCTGATTCAGAATCGCCAGACCACACGGAGGTCTGACTGACCCTCTCCCTAGTAATCCGGAGGAAAATTACCCCCCTTTCTTGTAATCCGTGCACTAGAGGTGACAGAGGGGACCCAAGGCGCGAAAGTACCCGACCTCCTGGAGCCCTCGCTGGGATCCGGGAGGCAAATGGCACCTCATCGGGACTTCCAGGGAAGTTCGGCCATCTGGTCGCCCCCATTGGAAAGCATTGCGGGCGACCAGATGGCCGAGGCGATCCGGGAGACCAGATGGCCGAGGGGATCCTGGAGACCAGATGGCCGAGGGGATCCGGGAGACCAGATGGCCGAGGGGATCCGGGCGACCAGATGGCCGGGCACGAAAGGGACGCCATCCGGTCGCCCCGTGCCCCCACGAAGGAGGGAGCGGGCGCCCGGGGCATGGCGGGCCGGAGGCCCGGGGCCCCAGCCGGGCCACAGCCATGGAGGCTGCCAGGGGCCGGCGGGCCCTCCGACCCGGGGCCCGCTTACACCTTGACAAGCAGGGGAGGCCTGCAAGGGACCGACGGACCCCTGTCCTGGGCCCTGGGTGGAGCGGCAGCCCGGGGGACCGGGCCCAGGGCCGGAGCGCCCGACCCGGGGCCCCGACCGGGCCCCTGGACCCAGCCGGGGCTCCCAGGCCCGGAGGCACAGGGGAAGCCTCCCCGGGCCCGCCGGACCCCGTCCCGGGCACCCTGCCCCGCGGCAGGACCCAGGACGGAGCCCGGGGTGGGGAGGCCACCCTCCCCGGGGCCCTCAGGGGCCCCGGATGGAGCTCCTGAACACAGACAAGCAAGGGGAGGCTCCCCGGGCACATCGGAACCCCTTTCCGGGCCCTTGGCAGTGCGGCAGGCTGGGAGACAGGGCCCAGGGCCTGAGCACCCGACCCGGGGCCCGCCCGGGCCCCTGGACCCAGCCGGGGCTCCCAAGCCCGGAGGCGCATGGGACGCCTCCCCGGTCCCTCCGGACCCCGTCCCGGGCACCCTGCCACGCAGCAGGACCAAGGACAGAGCCCGGGGTGGGGAGGCCGCCCTCCCCGGGCCCTCAGGGGCCCTAGCCACTGCTCCTGAACCCAGCCAAGCAAGGGGAGGCTCCCCGGGCACATCGGAACCCCTTCCCGGGCCCTTGGCCGTGCGGCAGGCTGGGAGACAGGGCCCAGGGCCGGAGCACCCGACCCGGGGCCCGCCCGGGCCCCTGGACCCAGCCGGGGCTCCCAAGCCCGGAGGCGCATGGGACGCCTCCCCGGTCCCTCCGGACCCCGTCCCGGGCACCCTGCCACGCAGCAGGACCAAGGACAGAGCCCGGGGTGGGGAGGCCGCCCTCCCCGGGCCCTCAGGGGCCCTAGCCACTGCTCCTGAACCCAGCCAAGCAAGGGGAGGCTCCCCAGGCACATCGGAACCCCTTCCCGGGCCCTTGGCAGTGCAGCAGGCTGGGAGACAGGGCCCAGGGCCGGAGCACCCGACCCGGGGCCCGGCCGGGCCCCTGGACCCAGCCGGGGCTCCCAAGCCCGGAGGTGCATGGGACGCCTCCCCGGTCCCTCCGGACCCCGTCCCGGGCACCCTGCCATGCAGCAGGACCAAGGACAGAGCCCGGGGTGGGGAGGCCGCCCTCCCCGGGCCCTCAGGGGCCCTAGCCACTGCTCCTGAACCCAGCCAAGCAAGGGGAGGCTCCCCGGGAACAACGGAACCCATTCCTAGGCCCTTGGCAGTGCGGTAGGCTGGGAGACAGGGACCAGGGCCGGAGCACCCGACCCGGGGCCCGCCCGGGCCCCTGGACCGAGCCGGGGCTCCCAAGCCCGGAGGTGCATGAGACGCCTCCCCGGTCCCTCCGGACCCCGTCCCGGGCACCCTGCCACGCAGCAGGACCAAGGACAGAGCCTGGGGTGGGGAGGCCGCCCTCCCCGGGCCCTCAGGGGCCCTAGCCACTGCTCCTGAACCCAGCCAAGCAAGGGGAGGCTCCCCGGGAACAACGGAACCCATTCCTAGGCCCTTGGCAGTGCGGTAGGCTGGGAGACAGGGACCAGGGCCGGAGCACCCCACCCGGGGCCCGCCCGGGCCCCTGGACCCAGCGGGGCTCCCAAGCCCGGAGGCGCATGGGACGCCTCCCCGGACCCATGGAGCCCGTCCTGGGCATTGAGCCATGCCGTTGGCCTGGAGATGGGTGCCCCGGACGCCCGGGGGAGGTCTGTCTGGGACACATGGAGCCCATCCTGGGCATTGAACCATGCCGTTGGCCTGGAGAAGGGAGCCCCGGACGCCCGGGGGAGGACTGCCCGGTACCCGTGGAGCCCTTCCCGGGTACTTTGCAACGCCGTTGGCCTCCTGGAGATGGGTGCCCCGAACGCCCGGGGGGTGGGCTGCCCGGGACCCGTGGAGCCCGTCCTGGGCACTCTGACCTGCTGTTGGCCCGGGGGAGGGACCCCAGATGACCGGGACCCGTGGAGCCCGTCCTTGGCACTCTGACAAGCCGTTGGCCCGGGGAAGGGAGCGTCAGACGACCGGGACCTGTGGAGCCCGTCCTGGGCACTCCTGTATGCCGTTGGCCCGGGGAAGGGAGCCCCGGACGTCCGGGACCCGTGGAGCCCGTCCTGGGCACTCTGAAATGCTTTGGCCCGGGGAAGGGAGCCCCGGACACCCGGGGGGGAGGACTGCCCGGGACCCGTGGAACTCGTCCTGGGCACTCTGACATGCCGCTGGCCCGGGGAAGGGTGCCCCGGACGCCCGGGGCCCGTGGAGCCCGTCCTGGGCACTCTGACAAGCCGTTGGCCCGGGGAAGGGAGACCTGGACGCCCGGAACCCGTGGAGCCCGTCCTGGGCACTCTGAAATGCTTTGGCCCGGGGAAGGGAGCCCCGGACGCCCGGGGGAGGACTGCCCGGGACCCGTGGAACTGGTCCTGGGCACTCTGACATGCCGCTGGCCCGGGGAAGGGTGCCCCGGATGACCGGGGCCCGTGGAGCCCGTCCTGGGCACTCTGACATGCCGCTGGCCCGGGGAAGGGAGCCCCAGACGCCTGGGGCCCGTGGAGCCCGTCCCGGGCACTCTGCCATGCCGTCAGCCTGGATGGAGCCCCGGACGCCCGGGGGGGGGCGAAGGCCCGGGACGCATGGAGCCTGTCCCGGGCACTCTGCCATGCCGTCGGCCTGGATGGAGCACCGGACGCCCGGGGGACGACTGCCCAAGAGCCATGGAGCCCGTCCTGGGCAATTTGACATGCAGTTGGCCTGGAGGAAGGAAGCTCCGGGTGGCCTAGGGAGGTGTTGCCCAGGCATATCCCATCTGGTCCCCATGGCAGAGAACCACCAACCCTGGAGGGGTGTCCGGGCATACCCTGCCACATAGTAATCCGGAGGCAAATTACCCCCCTTTCTTGCAATCTGTGCACGCGAGGTGACAGAGGGGACCCAAGGCGTGAAAGAACCCGACCTCATGGAGCCCTCGCTGGGATCCGGGAGGCGAATGGCACCTCATTAAGACTTCCAGGGAAGTTCGGCCATCTGGTCCCCCCCATAGGAAAGCGTTGCGGGCGACCAAATGCCCGAGGGGATCCGGGCGACCAGATGGCCGAGGGAATCCGGGCGACCAGATGGCTGGGCATGGAGGTGAAGCCGCCTGGACTCTTCCCCACCCCGTCCCCGTCCCGGGACGAATGCCCGGGACGCATGGAGCCCGTCCTGGCCACTTGACGTCCCGTCCTGGGCATTGAACCATGCCGTCGGCCTGGAGAAGGGAGCCCCCGGACGCCCGGGGGAGGACTGCCCGGTACCCGTGGAGCCCTTCCCTGGGTACTTTGCAACGCCGTTGGCCTCCTGGAGATGGGTGCCCCAGATGCCCGGGGGTGGGCTGCCCGGGACCCATGGAGCCCGTCCTGGGCACTTTTACATGCCGTCGGCCTGGAGGTGGGTGCCCTGGACGCCCGGGGGAGGCCTGCCCGGGACCCGTGGAGCCCCTCCCGGGTACTTTGCCAATGCCGTTTGCCTCATGGAGATGGGTGCCCCGGACGCCCGGGGGAGGACTGCCCGGTACCCGTGGAGTCCTTTCCGGGTACTTTGCAACGCCGTTGGCCTCCTGGAGATATGTGCCCCGAACGCCCGGGGGGAGGGCTGTCCGGGGCCCATGGAGCCCGTCCTGGGCACTGTGACATGCCGTCGGCCTGGAGGTGGGAGCCCCGGACGCCCGGGGGAAGGCTGCCCGGGACCCGTGGAGCCCTTCCCGGGTACTTTGCCATCCCGTTGGCCTCCTGGAGATGGGTGCCCCGGACGCCCGGGGGAGGTCTGTCCGGGGCCCATGGAGCCCGTCCTGGGCAGTGTGACATGCCGTCGGCCTAAAGGTGGGAGCCCCGGACGCCCGGGGGAAGGCTGCCCGGGACCCGTGGAGCCCGTCCCGGGTACTTTGCCGTCCCGTTGGCCTCCTGGAGATGGGTGCCCCGGACGCCCGGGGGAGGTCTGTCCGGGGCCCATGGAGCCCGTCCTGGGCAGTGTGACATGCCGTCGGCCTAAAGGTGGGAGCCCCGGACGCCCGGGGGAAGGCTGCCCGGGACCCGTGGAGCCCTTCCCGGGTACTTTGCCATCCCGTTGGCCTCATGGAGATGGGTGCCCCAGACGCCCAGGGGAGGTCTGTCCGGGACACGTGGAGCCCGTCCTGGGCATTGAGCCATGCCGTTGGCCCGGAGAATGGAGCCCCCAGACGCCCGGGGGAGGTGTTGCCCAGGCATATCTCATCTGGTCCCCCGGGCAGAGAACCACCAGCCCTGGAGAGGTGTCCGGGCGTACCCTGCCCCTAGTAATCCGGAGGGAAATTACCCCCCTTTCTTGCAATCCGTGCACGCGAGGTGACAGAGGGGACCCAAGGCATAAAAGAACCCGACCTCATGGAGCCCTAGCTGGGATCCAGGAGCCGAATGGCACCTCATCGGGACTTCCAGGGAAGCCCGGCCATCTGGTCGCCCCATTGGAAAGCATCGCGGGCGACCAGAGGGCCGGGATCGAAAGGACTCCCAGCTCCCCATCCATCCCAAGCCTTCGCGGTAGGGTTCCTGACTGCCTGCCCACGCAAGGCAGGGCTCTTGGACCCCGGCTGGGCCTCAGGCGCAGGTTGGACCACCGGAGCTCTAGGGCCCGGACGACCTGGGGGAGGAATGCCCGGGACCCGTGGAGCCCGTCCTGGGTACTTTGACATGCCGTCGGCCTGGAGGTGGGTGCCCCGGACGCCCCGGGGGAAGCTGCCCGGGACCCATGGAGCCCGTCCTGGGTACTTTGACATTCCGTCGGCCTGGAGGTGGGAGCCCCGGACGCCCGGGGGGAGGTCTGCCCGGGACCCATGGAGCCCGTCCTGGGTACTTTGCCAATGCCGTTGGCCTCATGGAGATGGGTGCCCCGGACGCCCGGGGGACGAATGCCCGGGACGCATGGAGCCCGTCCTGGGCACTTTTCCATGCCTTCGGCCTGGAGCCCCCAGACACCCAGGGGAGGACCACCGTGAAAACCATGGAGCCCGACCCGGGCACTCTGCCATACCGTCAGCCTAGATGGAGCCCCGGACGCCCAGGGGACGAATGCCCGGGACGCATGGAGCCCGTCCTGGGCACTTTTCAATGCCGTCAGCCTGGATGGAGCCCCGGACGCCCGGGGGACGACTGCCCAGGAGCCATGGAGCCCGTCCTGGGCAATTTGACATGCAGTTGGCCTGGAGGAAGGAAGCCCCGGGTGGCCTAGGGAGGTGTTGCCCAGGCATAGCCCATCTGGTCCCCATGGCAGAGAACCACCAGCCTCGGAGGGGTGTCCGGGCGTACCCTTCTCCCTAGTAATCCGGAGGAAAATTACCCCCTTTTCTTGTAATCTGTGCACGGGAGGTGACAGAGGGGACCCAAGGCGCGAATGTACCCAACCTCCTGGAGCCCTCGCTGGGATCCGGGCGGCGAATGGCACCTCATCGGGACTTCCAGGGAAGTTCGGCCATCTGGTCGCCCCATAGGAAAGCGTTGCGGGCGACCAGATGCCCGAGGGGATCCGGGCGACCAGATGGCCGAGGGAATCTGGTCGATCAGATGGCTGGACACGGAAGTGAAGCCGCCTGGACTCTCCCGACCCTGTCCCCGTCCCCGTGCCCGTGCCCGGGACGCATGGAGCCCGTCCTGGGCACTTTTCCATGCCTTCGGCCTGGAGCCCCCAGACACCCAGGGGAGGACCACCGTGAAAGCCATGGAGCCCGACCCGGGCACTCTGCCATGCCGTCGGCCTGGATGGAGCCCCGGACGCCCAGGGGACAAATGCCCGGGACGCATGGAGCCCGTCCTGGGCACTTTTCCATGCCTTCGGCCTGGAGCGCCCCGACACCCTGGGGAGGACCACCCTGGAAACCATGGAGCCCGACCCGGGCACTCTGCCATGCCGTCGGCCTGGATGGAGCCCCGGACGCCCGGGGGACAAATGCCCGGGACGCATGGAGCCCGTCCTGGGTACTTTTCCATGCCGTCGGCCAGGAGCCCCCTGACACCCAGGGGAGGACCACCGTGAAAACCATGGAGCCCGACCCGGGCACTCTGCCATACCGTCAGCCTGGATGTAGCCCCGGACGCCCGGGGGACGAATGCCCGGGACGCATGGAGCCCGTCCCGGGCACTCTGCCATGCCGTCCCGACAAATTCGTACGGACTCCTAACCTTACGACACGGATCGGAATCGAGCCCTCTCTGACCCAGCAGTTTCAGGCGCCCGGGGGACGAATGCCCGGGACGCATGGAGCCCGACCCGGGCACACTGCCTTGCCGCCGGCCTGGATGGAGCCCCTGACGCCCGGGGGACGAATGCCCGGGACGCATGGAGCCCGTCCCGGGCACTCTGCCATGCCGTCGGCCTGGATGGAGCCCCGGACGCCCGGGGGACGACTGCCCAAGAGCCATGGAGCCCATCCCGGGCACTCTGCCATGCCGTCCCGACAAATTCGTACGGACTCCTAACCTTCCGACACGGATCGGAATCGAGCCCTTTCTGACCCAGCAGATTTCAGGTTGATTTGCTATATACTTTACGTACGATTTTATGGGGGCCGATTCCGATCCGGTACGTAAAAGCAAATACGACCGACATGTCGGACAACCACGTACACCCAGGGGATAGGACTGCCCGGGTCACATGGACCCCGTCCTGGGCACTCTGATCTGCCGCCGGCGCCGGGGATCGAACCGTGATCACCAGATGGGGATATCCAAAAAATCTGGCATGGATACGGCCCGCCAGGACAGGTTTGGGCACCCCTGCTGTATGGCATAAAGACGCATTATATAACACAAGCTCCAGGCAGGCACACAATTATCAAGATATATATTGAGTCTCAGGAACTGTGCTACAGTTATTAACCTCTGTGGTGCAAATGGTTAGCGCGTTCGGTTGTTAACAGAAAGGTTGGTGGTTCAAGCCCACCCAGGGAAGTATCCTTTTTGCCTGCATGAAACACTTTAATGAAACACAGATACGTACCTCTGCTCTCTCCTGCTTAAGACCCTTTATCTGAACATTTCAATCCTCTGCGTTCTCTCTGCACCTGCAGTCAATTTCATAATTAGGATAGAAAACAAAAGGCCTATCCCTGTAATACAACTGTAGGCATATGAGGAGGGGAAAATAAGTCAAAAGGCCATCAGCATTTGTTGATCTGGCTTGAAGGCTGTAAGTGTAAGGACCTTGTGGCGCAACGGTAGCGCGTCTGACTCCAGATCAGAAGGTTGCGTGGTCAAATCACGTCGGGGTCACTGCTTACCATTTTAGTCCCCATTGAGTTCATATATTTCCTTTCGAAAACAAACTCAAAGGAACGCAGCCTTGCATTGGCTGGGAATCGAACCCGGGCCTCCCGCGTGGCAGGCAAGAATTCTACCACTGAACCACCAATGCTTCACATGGGGAGGTCACAGGCATAGCTCTGTCCAAGACAGTGATCAGGTGCACACACTTAAATTGTACACATATGAACAAAGTGTGCGCAGCAGACATGACAACGCCAAAGTTTCACATGATGATGGCTTATATAAGACAAGCTCCAGGCAGGCACATACATATCAAGATATATATTGAGTCTAAGGAAAGATGCTGTAGTCACTCGTCTCTGTGGCGCAATCGGTTAGCGCGTTCAGCTGTTAACCGAAAGGTTGGTGGTTCAAGCCCACCCAGGGACGTATTATTTTGCCTGCATGAAACACTTGAATGGAAAACAGATACATACCTTTGCTCTCTCCTGCTGGACACCCTTTCCCTGAATATTTCAATTCTCTGCGTTCTCTCGGCACCTGCAGTCAATTTCATAATTAGGATAGAAAACAAAAGGTCAAGCTCTGTAATACAACTGTAGGCACATGAGGAGGGGAAAATAAGTCAAAAGGCCCACAGCATTTGTTGATCTGGCTCCGAAAGCTGTAAGTGTAAGGACCTCGTGGCGCAACGGTAGCGCGTCTGACTCCAGATCAGAAGGTTGCGTGTTCAAATCACGTCGGGGTCACTGCTTACCATTTTATTCCCCACTGAGGTCATATATTTCCTTTCGAAAACAAAGTCAAAAGAAAGCAGTCTTGCATTGGCCGGGAATCGAACCTAGGCCTCCTGCGTGGCAGGCGAGAATTCTACCACTGAACCACCAATGCTTCACATGGGTTGTTCACAGGCAGAGCTCTGCCCAAGACATTGATCAGGTGCACACACTTAAATTGTACACATATGAACAAAGTGTGCGCAGCAGACATGATAACGCCAACGTTTCACATGAAGATGGCAAGAATCAGATGCAGGAGACTATAACTATGAATGTCTTTGCATTTGCTGAGGTCACTGGCTTGGGACTAGAGTTGTGTTTATCAGGGCATGATGGCAGGCTGCTCCCGACAAAAGTGGTTCACAGAATGCACCCGCCAGATCACCAGCACTATTGTGTTTCAGATTATCTCACTGAACTCTCCTCCTGGAAAATCCTTCCCACTGGCTTTCCCAGATTCTGTGTCCTCCCCTAAATGCTGGGGTGAAACGGGCAGAGTTCTGCGCCCTGCGTCCCTAACGCGCTCCCAACGCGGCCTACAGCCCTGGTCGGGCACAGCCCTGGTCGGGCTTAGATAACTGGAGCCTTTTGTGACCAAGAACTCCGGAAGCCTAGGGTCAGGCCTGTTGCACAGGCATATTGTGCCTTGCCAATCCGGGATTGTTGTGTTTCAGGGCCTAGCCATCAATACTCCTGGGATTTCTTTCCCTGAGAACCCTCTTGTCCCTGTCCTCCCACAAGCCCCAGCTTTTATGTAAAATAAAGTGTGCACCATGGGCCTTCCCCTATTTGCTCTCTCCCCAATCTCTTTCTCCAAAGCTGAGCTCTAAAGGTAAATGTATCTATCTGAGTGAGGGGCTAGGGAGGGCCTTTCCCAGCAGTCTTACAAGTCAAGAGTTCAGAGAAAGCACCTGCTATGGGAGGGAGACTTTGCTCACAGAGAAGTCAAGTCTAACATAACACATCTGATGGGCAAGGCACACGCCTTACTGGCTGGTAGCACACCTACAGAGGAGCAGGGAGCTATGCTAAGCAGGCAACAGAAAAGTCATGTATGTGTCTCATACACTGGGACCGGTAGTAATACTGGCTCTAAGACCATTAGACAGTAGTCTATTCATCATTACGTCCAACAATAACAAGACACTAAGCAAATGAGAAATGCTGTATGGCATAAAGACGCATTATATAACACAAGCTCCAGGCAGGCACACAATTATCAAGATATATATTGAGTCTCAGGAACTGTGCTACAGTTATTAACCTCTGTGGTGCAAATGGTTAGCGCGTTCGGTTGTTAACAGAAAGGTTGGTGGTTCAAGCCCACCCACGGAAGTATCCTTTTTGCCTGCATGAAACACTTTAATGAAACACAGATACGTACCTCTGCTCTCTCCTGCTTAAGACCCTTTATCTGAACATTTCAATCCTCTGCGTTCTCTCTGCACCTGCAGTCAATTTCATAATTAGGATAGAAAACAAAAGGCCTAGCCCTGTAATACAACTGTAGGCATATGAGGAGGGGAAAATAAGTCAAAAGGCCATCAGCATTTGTTGATCTGGCTTGAAGGCTGTAAGTGTAAGGACCTTGTGGCGCAACGGTAGCGCGTCTGACTCCAGATCAGAAGGTTGCGTGGTCAAATCACGTCAGGGTCACTGCTTACCATTTTATTCCCCACTGAGTTCATATATTTCCTTTCGAAAACAAAGTCAAAGGAACGCAGCCTTGCATTGGCTGGGAATCGAACCCGGGCCTCCCGCGTGGCAGGCGAGAATTCTACCACTGAACCACCAATGCTTCACATGAGGAGTTCACAGGCATAGCTCTGTCCAAGACAGTGATCAGGTGCACACACTTAAATTGTACACATATGAACAAAGTGTGCGCAGCAGACATGACAACGCCAAAGTTTCACATGATGATGGCTTATATAAGACAAGCTCCAGGCAGGCACATACATATCAAGATATATATTGAGTCTAAGGAAAGATGCTGTAGTCACTCGTCTCTGTGGCGCAATCGGTTAGCGCGTTCGGCTGTTAACCGAAAGGTTGGTGGTTCAAGCCCACCCAGGGACGTATTATTTTGCCTGCATGAAACACTTGAATGGAAAACAGATACATACCTTTGCTCTCTCCTGCTGGACACCCTTTCCCTGAATATTTCAATTCTCTGTGTTCTCTCGGCACCTGCAGTCAATTTCATAATTAGGATAGAAAACAAAAGGTCAAGCTCTGTAATACAACTGTAGGCATATGAGGAAGGGAAAATAAGTCAAAAGGCCCACAGCATTTGTTGATCTGGCTCCGAAAGCTGTAAGTGTAAAGACCTCGTGGCGCAACGGTAGCGCGTCTGACTCCAGATCAGAAGGTTGCGTGTTCAAATCACGTCGGGGTCACTGCTTACCATTTTATTCCCCACTGAGGTCATATATTTCCTTTCGAAAACAAAGTCAAAAGAAAGCAGTCTTGCATTGGCCGGGAATCGAACCCGGGCCTCCCGCGTGGCAGGCGAGAATTCTACCACTGAACCACCAATGCTTCACATGGGTGGTTCACAGGCAGAGCTCTGCCCAAGACAGTGATCAGGTGCACACACTTAAATTGTACACATATGAACAAAGTGTGCGCAGCAGACATGATAACGCCAACGTTTCACATGAAGATGGCAAGAATCAGATGCAGGAGACTATAACTATGAATGTCTTTGCATTTGCTGAGGTCACTGGCTTGGGACTAGAGTTGTGTTTATCAGGGCATGATGGCAGGCTGCTCCCGACAAAAGTGGTTCACAGAATGCACCCGCCAGATCACCAGCACTATTGTGTTTCAGATTATCTCACTGAACTCTCCTCCTGGAAAATCCTCTCCACTGGCTTTCCCAGATTCTGTGTCCTCCCCTAAATGCTGGGGTGAAACGGGCAGAGTTCTGCGCCCTGCGTCCCTAACGCGCTCCCAACGCGGCCTACAGCCCTGGTCGGGCACAGCCCTGGTCGGGCTTAGATAACTGGAGCCTTTTGTGACCAAGAACTCCGGAAGCCTAGGGTCAGGCCTGTTGCACAGGCATATTGTGCCTTGCCAATCCGGGATTGTTGTGTTTCAGGGCCTAGCCATCAATACTCCTGGGATTTCTTTCCCTGAGAACCCTCTTGTCCCTGTCCTCCCACAAGCCCCAGCTTTTATGTAAAATAAAGTGTGCACCATGGGCCTTCCCCTATTTGCTCTCTCCCCAATCTCTTTCTCCAAAGCTGAGCTCTGAAGGTAAATGTATCTATCTGAGTGAGGGGCTAGGGAGGGCCTTTCCCAGCAGTCTTACAAGTCAAGAGTTCAGAGAAAGCACCTGCTATGGGAGGGAGACTTTGCTCACAGAGAAGTCAAGTCTAAGATAACACATCTGATGGGCAAGGCACACGCCTTACTGGCTGGTAGCACACCTACAGAGGAGCAGGGAGCTATGCTAAGCAGGCAACAGAAAAGTCATGTATGTGTCTCATACACTGGGACCGGTAGTAATACTGGCTCTAAGACCATTAGACAGTAGTCTATTCATCATTACGTCCAACAATAACAAGACACTAAGCAAATGAGAAATGCTGTATGGCATAAAGACGCATTATATAACACAAGCTCCAGGCAGGCACACAATTATCAAGATATATATTGAGTCTCAGGAACTGTGCTACAGTTATTCACCTCTGTGGTGCAAATGGTTAGCGCGTTCGGTTGTTAACAGAAAGGTTGGTGGTTCAAGCCCACCCAGGGAAGTATCCTTTTTGCCTGCATGAAACACTTTAATGAAACACAGATACGTACCTCTGCTCTCTCCTGCTTAAGACCCTTTATCTGAACATTTCAATCCTCTGCGTTCTCTCTGCACCTGCAGTCAATTTCATAATTAGGATAGAAAACAAAAGGCCTAGCCCTGTAATACAACTGTAGGCATATGAGGAGGGGAAAATAAGTCAGAAGGCCATCAGCATTTGTTGATCTGGCTTGAAGGCTGTAAGTGTAAGGACCTTGTGGCGCAACGGTAGCGCGTCTGACTCCAGATCAGAAGGTTGCGTGGTCAAATCACGTCGGGGTCCCTGCTTACCATTTTATTCCCCACTGAGTTCATATATTTCCTTTCGAAAACAAAGTCAAAGGAACGCAGCCTTGCATTGGCTGGGAATTGAACCCGGGCCTCCCGCGTGGCAGGCGAGAATTCTACCACTGAACCACCAATGCTTCACATGGGGAGTTCACAGGCATAGCTCTGTCCAAGACAGTGATCAGGTGCACACACTTAAATTGTACACATATGAACAAAGTGTGCGCAGCAGACATGACAACGCCAAAGTTTCACATGATGATGGCTTATATAAGACAAGCTCCAGGCAGGCACATACATATCAAGATATATATTGAGTCTAGGGAAAGATGCTGTAGTCATTCGTCTCTGTGGCGCAATCGGTTAGCGCGTTCGGCTGTTAAGCGAAAGGTTGGTGGTTCAAGCCCACCCAGGGACGTATTATTTTGCCTGTATGAAACACGAATGGAAAACAGATACATACCTTTGCTCTCTCCTGCTGGACAACCTTTCCCTGAATATTTCAATTCTCTGCGTTCTCTCGGCACCTGCAGTCAATTTCATAATTAGGATAGAAAACCAAAGGTCAAGCTCTGTAATACAACTGTAGGCATATGAGGAGGGGAAAATAAGTCAAAAGGCCCACAGCATTTGTTGATCTGGCTCCGAAAGCTGTAAGTGTAAGGACCTTGTGGCGCAACGGTAGCGCGTCTGACTCCAGATCAGAAGGTTGCGTGTTCAAATCACGTCGGGGTCACTGCTTACCATTTTATTCCCCACTGAGGTCATATATTTCCTTTCGAAAACAAAGTCAAAAGAAAGCAGTCTTGCATTGGCCGGGAATCGAACCCGGGCCTCCCGCGTGGCAGGCGAGAATTCTACCACTGAACCACCAATGCTTCACATGGGTTGTTCACAGGCAGAGCTCTGCCCAAGACAGTGATCAGGTGCACACACTTAAATTGTACACATATGAACAAAGTGTGCGCAGCAGACATGATAACGCCAACGTTTCACATGAAGATGGCAAGAATCAGATGCAGGAGACTATAACTATGAATGTCTTTGCATTTGCTGAGGTCACTGGCTTGGGACTAGAGTTGTGTTTATCAGGGCATGATGGCAGGCTGCTCCCGACAAAAGTGGTTCACAGAATGCACCCGCCAGATCACCAGCACTATTGTGTTTCAGATTATCTCACTGAACTCTCCTCCTGGAAAATCCTTCCCACTGGCTTTCCCAGATTCTGTGTCCTCCCCTAAATGCTGGGGTGAAACGGGCAGAGTTCTGCGCCCTGCGTCCCTTTACGCGTCCCTAACGCGCTCCCAACGCGGCCTACAGCCCTGGTCGAGCACAGCCCTGGTCGGTCTTAGATAACTGGAGCCTTTTGTGACCAAGAACTCCGGAAGCCTAGGGTCAGGCCTGTTGCCCAGGCATATTGTGCCTTGCCAATCCGGGATTGTTGTGTTTCAGGGCCTAGCCATCAATACTCCTGGGATTTCTTTCCCTGAGAACCCTCTTGTCCCTGTCCTCCCACAAGCCCCAGCTTTTATGTAAAATAAAGTGTGCACCATGGGCCTTCCCCTATTTGCTCTCTCCCCAATCTCTTTCTCCAAAGCTGAGCTCTGAAGGTAAATGTATCTATCTGAGTGAGGGGCTAGGGAGGGCCTTTCCCAGCAGTCTTACAAGTCAAGAGTTCAGAGAAAGCACCTGCTATGGGAGGGAGACTTTGCTCACAGAGAAGTCAAGTCTAAGATAACACATCTGATGGGCAAGGCACACGCCTTACTGGCTGGTAGCACACCTACAGAGGAGCAGGGAGCTATGCTAAGCAGGCAACAGAAAAGTCATGTATGTGTCTCATACACTGGGACCGGTAGTAATACTGGCTCTAAGACCATTAGACAGTAGTCTATTCATCATTACGTCCAACAATAACAAGACACTAAGCAAATGAGAAATGCTGTATGGCATAAAGACGCATTATATAACACAAGCTCCAGGCAGGCACACAATTATCAAGATATATATTGAGTCTCAGGAACTGTGCTACAGTTATTAACCTCTGTGGTGCAAATGGTTAGCGCGTTTGGTTGTTAACAGAAAGGTTGGTGGTTCAAGCCCACCCACGGAAGTATCCTTTTTGCCTGCATGAAACACTTTAATGAAACACAGATACGTACCTCTGCTCTCTCCTGCTTAAGACCCTTTATCTGAACATTTCAATCCTCTGCGTTCTCTCTGCACCTGCAGTCAATTTCATAATTAGGATAGAAAACAAAAGGCCTAGCCCTGTAATACAACTGTAGGCATATGAGGAGGGGAAAATAAGTCAAAAGGCCATCAGCATTTGTTGATCTGGCTTGAAGGCTGTAAGTGTAAGGACCTTGCGGCACAACGGTAGCGCGTCTGACTCCAGATCAGAAGGTTGCGTGGTCAAATCACGTCGGGGTCACTGCTTACCATTTTATTCCCCACTGAGTTCATATATTTCCTTTCGAAAACAAAGTCAAAGGAACGCAACCTTGCATTGGCCGGGAATCGAACCCGGGCCTCCCGCATGGCAGGCGAGAATTTTACCACTGAACCACCAATGCTTCACATGGGGAGTTCACAGGCATAGCTCTGTCCAAGACAGTGATCAGGTGCACACACTTAAATTGTACACATATGAACAAAGTGTGCGCAGCAGACATGACAACGCCAAAGTTTCACATGATGATGGCTTATATAAGACAAGCTCCAGGCAGGCACATACATATCAAGATATATATTGAGTCTAAGGAAAGATGCTGTAGTCACTCGTCTCTGTGGCGCAATCGGTTAGCGCGTTCGGCTGTTAACCGAAAGGTTGGTGGTTCAAGCCCACCCAGGGACGTATTATTTTGCCTGCATGAAACACTTGAATGGAAAACAGATACATACCTTTGCTCTCTCCTGCTGGACACCCTTTCCCTGAATATTTCAATTCTCTGCGTTCTCTCGGCACCTGCAGTCAATTTCATAATTAGGATAGAAAACAAAAGGTCAAGCTCTGTAATACAACTGTAGGCATATGAGGAGGGGAAAATAAGTCAAAAGGCCCACAGCATTTGTTGATCTGGCTCCGAAAGCTGTAAGTGTAAGGACCTCGTGGCGCAACGGTAGTGCGTCTGACTCCAGATCAGAAGGTTGCGTGTTCAAATCACGTCGGGGTCACTGCTTACCATTTTATTCCCCACTGAGGTCATATATTTCCTTTCGAAAACAAAGTCAAAAGAAAGCAGTCTTGCATTGGCCGGGAATCGAACCCGGGCCTCCCGCGTGGCAGGCGAGAATTCTACCACTGAACCACCAATGCTTCACATGGGTTGTTCACAGGCAGAGCTCTGCCCAAGACAGTGATCAGGTGCACACACTTAAATTGTACACATATGAACAAAGTGTGCGCAGCAGACATGATAACGCCAACGTTTCACATGAAGATGGCAAGAATCAGATGCAGGAGACTATAACTATGAATGTCTTTGCATTTGCTGAGGTCACTGGCTTGGGACTAGAGTTGTGTTTATCAGGGCATGATGGCAGGCTGCTCCCGACAAAAGTGGTTCACAGAATGCACCCGCCAGATCACCAGCACTATTGTGTTTCAGATTATCTCACTGAACTCTCCTCCTGGAAAATCCTTCCCACTGGCTTTCCCAGATTCTGTGTCCTCCCCTAAATGCTGGGGTGAAACGGGCAGAGTTCTGCGCCCTGCGTCCCTTTACGCGTCCCTAACGCTCTCCCAACGCGGCCTACAGCCCTGGTCGGGCACAGCCCTGGTCGGTCTTAGATAACTGGAGCCTTTTGTGACCAAGAACTCCGGAAGCCTAGGGTCAGGCCTGTTGCCCAGGCATATTGTGCCTTGCCAATCCGGGATTGTTGTGTTTCAGGGCCTAGCCATCAATACTCCTGGGATTTCTTTCCCTGAGAACCCTCTTGTCCCTGTCCTCCCACAAGCCCCAGCTTTTATGTAAAATAAAGTGTGCACCATGGGCCTTCCCCTATTTGCTCTCTCCCCAATCTCTTTCTCCAAAGCTGAGCTCTGAAGGTAAATGTATCTATCTGAGTGAGGGGCTAGGGAGGGCCTTTCCCAGCAGTCTTACAAGTCAAGAGTTCAGAGAAAGCACCTGCTATGGGAGGGAGACTTTGCTCACAGAGAAGTCAAGTCTAAGATAACACATCTGATGGGCAAGGCACACGCCTTACTGGCTGGTAGCACACCTACAGAGGAGCAGGGAGCTATGCTAAGCAGGCAACAGAAAAGTCATGTATGTGTCTCATACACTGGGACCGGTAGTAATACTGGCTCTAAGACCATTAGACAGTAGTCTATTCATCATTACGTCCAACAATAACAAGACACTAAGCAAATGAGAAATGCTGTATGGCATAAAGACGCATTATATAACACAAGCTCCAGGCAGGCACACAATTATCAAGATATATATTGAGTCTCAGGAACTGTGCTACAGTTATTAACCCCTGTGGTGCAAATGGTTAGCGCATTCGGTTGTTAACAGAAAGGTTGGTGGTTCAAGCCCACCCACGGAAGTATCCTTTTTGCCTGCATGAAACACTTTAATGAAACACAGATACGTACCTCTGCTCTCTCCTGCTTAAGACCCTTTATCTGAACATTTCAATCCTCTGCGTTCTCTCTGCACCTGCAGTAAATTTCATAATTAGGATAGAAAACAAAAGGCCTAGCCCTGTAATACAACTGTAGGCATATGAGGAGGGTAAAATAAGTCAAAAGGCCATCAGCATTTGTTGATCTGGCTTGAAGGCTGTAAGTGTAAGGACCTTGCGGCACAACGGTAGCGCGTCTGACTCCAGATCAGAAGGTTGCGTGGTCAAATCACGTCGGGGTCACTGCTTACCATTTTATTCCCCACTGAGTTCATATATTTCCTTTCGAAAACAAAGACAAAGGAACGCAACCTTGCATTGGCCGGGAATCGAACCCGGGCCTCCCGCATGGCAGGCGAGAATTTTACCACTGAACCACCAAACCACCAATGCTTCACATGGGGAGTTCACAGGCATAGCTCTGTCCAAGACAGTGATCAGGTGCACACACTTAAATTGTACACATATGAACAAAGTGTGCGCAGCAGACATGACAACGCCAAAGTTTCACATGATGGTGGCTTATATAAGACAAGCTCCAGGCAGGCACATACATATCAAGATATATATTGAGTCTAAGGAAAGATGCTGTAGTCACTCGTCTCTGTGGCGCAATCGGTTAGCGCGTTCGGCTGTTAACCGAAAGGTTGGTGGTTCAAGCCCACCCAGGGACGTATTATTTTGCCTGCATGAAACACTTGAATGGAAAACAGATACATACCTTTGCTCTCTCCTGCTGGACACCCTTTCCCTGAATATTTCAATTCTCTGCGTTCTCTCGGCACCTGCAGTCAATTTCATAATTAGGATAGAAAACAAAAGGTCAAGCTCTGTAATACAACTGTAGGCATATGAGGAGGGGAAAATAAGTCAAAAGGCCCACAGCATTTGTTGATCTGGCTCCGAAAGCTGTAAGTGTAAGGACCTCGTGGCGCAACGGTAGCGCGTCTGACTCCAGATCAGAAGGTTGCGTGTTCAAATCACGTCGGGGTCACTGCTTACCATTTTATTCCCCACTGAGGTCATATATTTCCTTTCGAAAACAATGTCAAAAGAAAGCAGTCTTGCATTGGCCGGGAATCGAACCCAGGCCTCCCGCGTGGCAGGCGAGAATTCTACCACTGAACCACCAATGCTTCACATGGGTTGTTCACAGGCAGAGCTCTGCCCAAGACAGTGATCAGGTGCACACACTTAAATTGTACACATATGAACAAAGTGTGCGCAGCAGACATGATAACGCCAACGTTTCACATGAAGATGGCAAGAATCAGATGCAGGAGACTATAACTATGAATGTCTTTGCATTTGCTGAGGTCACTGGCTTGGGACTAGAGTTGTGTTTATCAGGGCATGATGGCAGGCTGCTCCCGACAAAAGTGGTTCACAGAATGCACCCGCCAGATCACCAGCACTATTGTGTTTCAGATTATCTCACTGAACTCTCCTCCTGGAAAATCCTTCCCACTGGCTTTCCCAGATTCTGTGTCCTCCCCTAAATGCTGGGGTGAAACGGGCAGAGTTCTGCGCCCTGCGTCCCTTTACGCGTCCCTAACGCGCTCCCAACGCGGCCTACAGCCCTGGTCGGGCACAGCCCTGGTCGGTCTTAGATAACTGGAGCCTTTTGTGACCAAGAACTCCGGAAGCCTAGGGTCAGGCCTGTTGCACAGGCATATTGTGCCTTGCCAATCCGGGATTGTTGTGTTTCAGGGCCTAGCCATCAATACTCCTGGGATTTCTTTCCCTGAGAACCCTCTTGTCCCTGTCCTCCCACAAGCCCCAGCTTTTATGTAAAATCCCCTATTTGCTCTCTCCCCAATCTCTTTCTCCAAAGCTGAGCTCTAAAGGTAAATGTATCTATCTGAGTGAGGGGCTAGGGAGGGCCTTTCCCAGCAGTCTTACAAGTCAAGAGTTCAGAGAAAGCACCTGCTATGGGAGGGAGACTTTGCTCACAGAGAAGTCAAGTCTAACATAACACATCTGATGGGCAAGGCACACGCCTTACTGGCTGGTAGCACACCTACAGAGGAGCAGGGAGCTATGCTAAGCAGGCAACAGAAAAGTCATGTATGTGTCTCATACACTGGGACCGGTAGTAATACTGGCTCTAAGACCATTAGACAGTAGTCTATTCATCATTACGTCCAACAATAACAAGACACTAAGCAAATGAGAAATGCTGTATGGCATAAAGACGCATTATATAACACAAGCTCCAGGCAGGCACACAATTATCAAGATATATATTGAGTCTCAGGAACTGTGCTACAGTTATTAACCTCTGTGGTGCAAATGGTTAGCGCATTCGGTTGTTAACAGAAAGGTTGGTGGTTCAAGCCCACCCACGGAAGTATCCTTTTTGCCTGCATGAAACACTTTAATGAAACACAGATACGTACCTCTGCTCTCTCCTGCTTAAGACCCTTTATCTGAACATTTCAATCCTCTGCGTTCTCTCTGCACCTGCAGTAAATTTCATAATTAGGATAGAAAACAAAAGGCCTAGCCCTGTAATACAACTGTAGGCATATGAGGAGGGGAAAATAAGTCAAAAGGCCATCAGCATTTGTTGATCTGGCTTGAAGGCTGAAAGTGTAAGGACCTTGTGGCGCAACGGTAGCGCGTCTGACTCCAGATCAGAAGGTTGCGTGGTCAAATCACGTCGGGGTCACTGCTTACCATTTTATTCCCCACTGAGTTCATATATTTCCTTTCGAAAACAAAGTCAAAGGAACGCAGCCTTGCATTGGCTGGGAATCGAACCCGGGCCTCCCGCGTGGCAGGCGAGAATTCTACCACTGAACCACCAATGCTTCACATGGGGAGTTCACAGGCATAGCTCTGTCCAAGACAGTGATCAGGTGCACACACTTAAATTGTACACATATGAACAAAGTGTGCGCAGCAGACATGACAACGCCAAAGTTTCACATGATGATGGCTTATATAAGACAAGCTCCAGGCAGGCACATACATATCAAGATATATATTGAGTCTAAGGAAAGATGCTGTAGTCACTCGTCTCTGTGGCGCAATCGGTTAGCGCGTTCGGCTGTTAAGCGAAAGGTTGGTGGTTCAAGCCCTCCCAGGGATGTATTATTTTGCCTGCATGAAACACTTGAATGGAAAACAGATACATACCTTTGCTCTCTCCTGCTGGACAACCTTTCCCTGAATATTTCAATTCTCTGCGTTCTCTCGGCACCTGCAGTCAATTTCATAATTAGGATAGAAAACAAAAGGTCAAGCTCTGTAATACAACTGTAGGCATATGAGGAGGGGAAAATAAGTCAAAAGGCCCACAGCATTTGTTGATCTGGCTCCGAAAGCTGTAAGTGTAAGGACCTCGTGGCGCAACGGTAGCGCGTCTGACTCCAGATCAGAAGGTTGCGTGTTCAAATCACGTCGGGGTCACTGCTTACCATTTTATTCCCCACTGAGGTCATATATTTCCTTTCGAAAACAAAGTCAAAAGAAAGCAGTCTTGCATTGGCCGGGAATCGAACCCGGGCCTCCCGCATGGCAGGCAAGAATTCTACCACTGAACCACCAATGCTTCACATGGGTTGTTCACAGGCAGAGCTCTGCCCAAGACAGTGATCAGGTGCACACACTTAAATTGTACACATATGAACAAAGTGTGCGCAGCAGACATGATAACGCCAACGTTTCACATGAAGATGGCAAGAATCAGATGCAGGAGACTATAACTATGAATGTCTTTGCATTTGCTGAGGTCACTGGCTTGGGACTAGAGTTGTGTTTATCAGGGCATGATGGCAGGCTGCTCCCGACAAAAGTGGTTCACAGAATGCACCCGCCAGATCACCAGCATTATTGTGTTTCAGATTATCTCACTGAACTCTCCTCCTGGAAAATCCTTCCCACTGGCTTTCCCAGATTCTGTGTCCTCCCCTAAATGCTGTGGTGAAACGGGCAGAGTTCTGCGCCCTGCGTCCCTTTACGCGCTCCCAACGCGGCCTACAGCCCTGGTCGGGCACAGCCCTGGTCGGGCTTAGATCACTGGAGCCTTTTGTGACCAAGAACTCCGGAAGCCTAGGGTCAGGCCTGTTGCACAGGCATATTGTGCCTTGCCAATCCGGGATTGTTGTGTTTCTGGGCCTAGCCATCAATACTCCTGGGATTTCTTTCCCTGAGAACCCTCTTGTCCCTGTCCTCCCACAAGACCCAGCTTTTATGTAAAATAAAGTGTGCACCATGGGCCTTCCCCTATTTGCTCTCTCCCCAATCTCTTTCTCCAAAGCTGAGCTCTGAAGGTAAATGTATCTATCTGAGTGAGGGGCTAGGGAGGGCCTTTCCCAGCAGTCTTACAAGTCAAGAGTTCAGAGAAAGCACCTGCTATGGGAGGGAGACTTTGCTCACAGAGAAGTCAAGTCTAAGATAACACATCTGATGGGCAAGGCACACGCCTTACTGGCTGGTAGCACACCTACAGAGGAGCAGGGAGCTATGCTAAGCAGGCAACAGAAAAGTCATGTATGTGTCTCATACACTGGGACCGGTAGTAATACTGGCTCTAAGACCATTAGACAGTAGTCTATTCATCATTACGTCCAACAATAACAAGACACTAAGCAAATGAGAAATGCTGTATGGCATAAAGACGCATTATATAACACAAGCTCCAGGCAGGCACACAATTATCAAGATATATATTGAGTCTCAGGAACTGTGCTACAGTTATTAACCTCTGTGGTGCAAATGGTTAGTGCGTTCGGTTGTTAACAGAAAGGTTGGTGGTTCAAGCCCACCCAGGGAAGTATCCTTTTTGCCTGCATGAAACACTTTAATGAAACACAGATACGTACCTCTGCTCTCTCCTGCTTAAGACCCTTTATCTGAACATTTCAATCCTCTGCGTTCTCTCTGCACCTGCAGTCAATTTCATAATTAGGATAGAAAACAAAAGGCCTAGCCCTGTAATACAACTGTAGGCATATGAGGAGGGGAAAATAAGTCAAAAGGCCATCAGCATTTGTTGATCTGGCTTGAAGGCTGTAAGTGTAAGGACCTTGTGGCGCAACGGTAGCGCGTCTGACTCCAGATCAGAAGGTTGCGTGGTCAAATCACGTCGGGGTCACTGCTTACCATTTTATTCCCCACTGAGTTCATATATTTCCTTTCGAAAACAAAGTCAAAGGAACGCAGCCTTGCATTGGCCGGGAATCAAACCCGGGCCTCCCGCGTGGCAGGCGAGAATTCTACCACTGAACCACCAATGCTTCACATGGGGAGTTCACAGGCATAGCTCTGTCCAAGACAGTGATCAGGTGCACACACTTAAATTGTACACATATGAACAAAGTGTGCGCAGCAGACATGACAACGCCAAAGTTTCACATGATGATGGCTTATATAAGACAAGCTCCAGGCAGGCACATACATATCAAGATATATATTGAGTCTAAGGAAAGATGATGTAGTCACTCGTCTCTGTGGCGCAATCGGTTAGTGCGTTCGGCTGTTAAGCGAAAGGTTGGTGGTTCAAGCCCACCCAGGGACGTATTATTTTGCCTGCATGAAACACTTGAATGGAAAACAGATACATACCTTTGCTCTCTCCTGCTGGACACCCTTTCCCTGAATATTTCAATTCTCTGCGTTCTCTCGGCACCTGCAGTCAATTTCATAATTAGGATAGAAAACAAAAGGTCAAGCTCTGTAATACAACTGTAGGCATATGAGGAGGGGAAAATAAGTCAAAAGGCCCACAGCATTTGTTGATCTGGCTCCGAAAGCTGTAAGTGTAAGGACCTCGTGGCGCAACGGTAGCGCGTCTGACTCCAGATCAGAAGGTTGCGTGTTCAAATCACGTCGGGGTCACTGCTTACCATTTTATTCCCCACTGAGGTCATATATTTCCTTTCGAAAACAAAGTCAAAAGAAAGCAGTCTTGCATTGGCCGGGAATCGAACCAGGGCCTCCCGTGTGGCAGGCGAGAATTCTACCACTGAACCACCAATGCTTCACATGGGTTGTTCACAGGCAGAGCTCTGCCCAAGACAGTGATCAGGTGCACACACTTTAATTGTACACATATGAACAAAGTGTGCGCAGCAGACATGATAACGCCAACGTTTCACATGAAGATGGCAAGAATCAGATGCAGGAGACTATAACTATGAATGTCTTTGCATTTGCTGAGGTCACTGGCTTGGGACTAGAGTTGTGTTTATCAGGGCATGATGGCAGGCTGCTCCCGACAAAAGTGGTTCACAGAATGCACTCGCCAGATCACCAGCACTATTGTGTTTCAGATTATCTCACTGAACTCTCCTCCTGGAAAATCCTTCCCACTGGCTTTCCCAGATTCTGTGTCCTCCCCTAAATGCTGGGGTGAAACGGGCAGAGTTCTGCACCCTGCGTCCCTTTACGCGTCCCTAACGCGCTCCCAACGCGGCCTACAGCCCTGGTCGGGCACAGCCCTGGTCGGGCTTAGATCACTGGAGCCTTTTGTGACCAAGAACTCCGGAAGCCTAGGGTCAGGCCTGTTGCACAGGCATATTGTGCCTTGCCAATCCGGGATTGTTGTGTTTCAGGGCCTAGCCATCAATACTCCTGGGATTTCTTTCCCTGAGAACCCTCTTGTCCCTGTCCTCCCACAAGCCCCAGCTTTTATGTAAAATAAAGTGTGCACCATGGGCCTTCCCCTATTTGCTCTCTCCCCAATCTCTTTCTCCAAAGCTGAGCTCTAAAGGTAAATGTATCTATCTGAGTGAGGGGCTAGGGAGGGCCTTTCCCAGCAGTCTTACAAGTCAAGAGTTCAGAGAAAGCACCTGCTATGGGAGGGAGACTTTGCTCACAGAGAAGTCAAGTCTAACATAACACATCTGATGGGCAAGGCACACGCCTTACTGGCTGGTAGCACACCTACAGAGGAGCAGGGAGCTATGCTAAGCAGGCAACAGAAAAGTCATGTATGTGTCTCATACACTGGGACCGGTAGTAATACTGGCTCTAAGACCATTAGACAGTAGTCTATTCATCATTACGTCCAACAATAACAAGACACTAAGCAAATGAGAAATGCTGTATGGCATAAAGACGCATTATATAACACAAGCTCCAGGCAGGCACACAATTATCAAGATATATATTGAGTCTCAGGAACTGTGCTACAGTTATTAACCTCTGTGGTGCAAATGGTTAGCGCGTTCGGTTGTTAACAGAAAGGTTGGTGGTTCAAGCCCACCCAGGGAAGTATCCTTTTTGCCTGCATGAAACACTTTAATGAAACACAGATACGTACCTCTGCTCTCTCCTGCTTAAGACCCTTTATCTGAACATTTCAATCCTCTGCGTTCTCTCTGCACCTGCAGTCAATTTCATAATTAGGATAGAAAACAAAAGGCCTAGCCCTGTAATACAACTGTAGGCATATGAGGAGGGGAAAATAAGTCAAAAGGCCATCAGCATTTGTTGATCTGGCTTGAAGGCTGTAAGTGTAAGGACCTTGTGGCACAACGTTAGCGCGTCTGACTCCAGATCAGAAGGTTGCGTGGTCAAATCACGTCGGGGTCACTGCTTACCATTTTATTCCCCACTGAGTTCATATATTTCCTTTCAAAAACAAAGTCAAAGGAACGCAACCTTGCATTGGCCGGGAATCGAACCCGGGCCTCCCGCATGGCAGGCGAGAATTTTACCACTGAACCACCAATGCTTCACATGGGGAGTTCACAGGCATAGCTCTGTCCAAGACAGTGATCAGGTGCACACACTTAAATTGTACACATATGAACAAAGTGTGCGCAGCAGACATGACAACGCCAAAGTTTCACATGATGATGGCTTATATAAGACAAGCTCCAGGCAGGCACATACATATCAAGATATATATTGAGTCTAAGGAAAGATGCTGTAGTCACTCGTCTCTGTGGCGCAATCGGTTAGCGCATTCGGCTGTTAACCGAAAGGTTGGTGGTTCAAGCCCACCCAGGGACGTATTATTTTGCCTGCATGAAACACTTGAATGGAAAACAGATACATACCTTTGCTCTCTCCTGCTGGACACCCTTTCCCTGAATATTTCAATTCTCTGCGTTCTCTCGGCACCTGCAGTCAATTTCATAATTAGGATAGAAAACAAAAGGTCAAGCTCTGTAATACAACTGTAGGCATATGAGGAGGGGAAAATAAGTCAAAAGGCCCACAGCATTTGTTGATCTGGCTCCGAAAGCTGTAAGTGTAAGGACCTCGTGGCGCAACGGTAGCGCGTCTGACTCCAGATCAGAAGGTTGCGTGTTCAAATCACGTCGGGGTCACTGCTTACCATTTTATTCCCCACTGTGGTCATATATTTCCTTTCGAAAACAAAGTCAAAAGAAAGCAGTCTTGCATTGGCCGGGAATCGAACCCAGGCCTCCCGCGTGGCAGGCGAGAATTCTACCACTGAACCACCAATGCTTCACATGGGTTGTTCACAGGCAGAGCTCTGCCCAAGACAGTGATCAGGTGCACACACTTAAATTGTACACATATGAACAAAGTGTGCGCAGCAGACATGATAACGCCAACGTTTCACATGAAGATGGCAAGAATCAGATGCAGGAGACTATAACTATGAATGTCTTTGCATTTGCTGAGGTCACTGGCTTGGGACTAGAGTTGTGTTTATCAGGGCATGATGGCAGGCTGCTCCCGACAAAAGTGGTTCACAGAATGCACCCGCCAGATCACCAGCACTATTGTGTTTCAGATTATCTCACTGAACTCTCCTCCTGGAAAATCCTTCCCACTGGCTTTCCCAGATTCTGTGTCCTCCCCTAAATGCTGGGGTGAAACGGGCAGAGTTCTGCGCCCTGCTTCCCTTTACGCGTCCCTAACGTGCTCCCAACGCGGCCTACAGCCCTGGTCGGGCACAGCCCTGGTCGGTCTTAGATAACTGGAGCCTTTTGTGACCAAGAACTCCGGAAGCCTAGGGTCAGGCCTGTTGCACAGGCATATTGTGCCTTGCCAATCCGGGATTGTTGTGTTTCAGGGCCTAGCCATCAATACTCCTGGGATTTCTTTCCCTGAGAACCCTCTTGTCCCTGTCCTCCCACAAGCCCCAGCTTTTATGTAAAATAAAGTGTGCACCATGGGCCTTCCCCTATTTGCTCTCTCCCCAATCTCTTTCTCCAAAGCTGAGCTCTGAAGGTAAATGTATCTATCTGAGTGAGGGGCTAAGGAGGGCCTTTCCCAGCAGTCTTACAAGTCAAGAGTTCAGAGAAAGCACCTGCTATGGGAGGGAGACTTTGCTCACAGAGAAGTCAAGTATAAGATAATACATCTGATGGGCAAGGCACACGCCTTACTGGCTGGTAGCACACCTACAGAGGAGCAGGGAGCTATGCTAAGCAGGCAACAGAAAAGTCATGTATGTGTCTCATACACTGGGACCGGTAGTAATACTGGCTCTAAGACCATTAGACAGTAGTCTATTCATCATTACGTCCAACAATAACAAGACACTAAGCAAATGAGAAATGCTGTATGGCATAAAGACGCATTATATAACACAAGCTCCAGGCAGGCACACAATTATCAAGATATATATTGAGTCTCAGGAACTGTGCTACAGTTATTAACCTCTGTGGTGCAAATGCTTAGCGCGTTCGGTTGTTAACAGAAAGGTTGGTGGTTCAAGCCCACCCACGGAAGTATCCTTTTTGCCTGCATGAAACACTTTAATGAAACCCAGATACGTACCTCTGCTCTCTCCTGCTTAAGACCCTTTATCTGAACATTTCAATCCTCTGCGTTCTCTCTGCACCTGCAGTCAATTTCATAATTAGGATAGAAAACAAAAGGCCTAGCCCTGTAATACAACTGTAGGCATATGAGGAGGGGAAAATAAGTCAAAAGGCCATCAGCATTTGTTGATCTGGCTTGAAGGCTGTAAGTGTAAGGACCTTGTGGCACAACGGTAGCGCGTCTGACTCCAGATCAGAAGGTTGCGTGGTCAAATCACGTCGGGGTCACTGCTTACCATTTTATTCCCCACTGAGTTCATATATTTCCTTTCGAAAACAAAGTCAAAGGAACGCAACCTTGCATTGGCCGGGAATCGAACCCGGGCCTCCCGCATGGCAGGTGAGAATTTTACCACTGAACCACCAATGCTTCACATGGGGAGTTCACAGGCATAGCTCTGTCCAAGACAGTGATCAGGTGCACACACTTAAATTGTACACATATGAACAAAGTGTGCGCAGCAGACATGACAACGCCAAAGTTTCACATGATGATGGCTTATATAAGACAAGCTCCAGGCAGGCACATACATATCAAGATATATATTGAGTCTAAGGAAAGATGCTGTAGTCACTCGTCTCTGTGGCGCAATCGGTTAGCGCGTTCGGCTGTTAACCGAAAGGTTGGTGGTTCAAGCCCACCCAGGGACGTATTATTTTGCCTGCATGAAACACTTGAATGGAAAACAGATACATACCTTTGCTCTCTCCTGCTGGACACCCTTTCCCTGAATATTTCAATTCTCTGCGTTCTCTCGGCACCTGCAGTCAATTTCATAATTAGGATAGAAAACAAAAGGTCAAGCTCTGTAATACAACTGTAGGCATATGAGGAGGGGAAAATAAGTCAAAAGGCCCACAGCATTTGTTGATCTGGTTCCGAAAGCTGTAAGTGTAAGGACCTCGTGGCGCAACGGTAGCGCGTCTGACTCCAGATCAGAAGGTTGCGTGTTCAAATCACGTCGGGGTCACTGCTTACCATTTTATTCCCCACTGAGGTCATATATTTCCTTTCGAAAACAAAGTCAAAAGAAAGCAGTCTTGCATTGGCCGGGAATCGAACCCGGGCCTCCCGCGTGGCAGGCGAGAATTCTACCATTGAACCACCAATGTTTCAAATGGGTTGTTCACAGGCAGAGCTCTGCCCAAGACAGTGATCAGGTGCACACACTTAAATTGTACACATATGAACAAAGTGTGCGCAGCAGACATGATAACGCCAACGTTTCACATGAAGATGGCAAGAATCAGATGCAGGAGACTATAACTATGAATGTCTTTGCATTTGCTGAGGTCACTGGCTTGGGACTAGAGTTGTGTTTATCAGGGCATGATGGCAGGCTGCTCCCGACAAAAGTGGTTCACAGAATGCACCCGCCAGATCACCAGCACTATTGTGTTTCAGATTATCTCACTGAACTCTCCTCCTGGAAAATCCTTCCCACTGGCTTTCCCAGATTCTGTGTCCTCCCCTAAATGCTGGGGTGAAACAGGCAGAGTTCTGCGCCCTGCGTCCCTTTACGCGTCCCTAACGCGCTCCCAACGCGGCCTACAGCCCTGGTCGGGCACAGCCCTGGTCGGTCTTAGATAACTGGAGCCTTTTGTGACCAAGAACTCCGGAAGCCTAGGGTCAGGCCTGTTGCACAGGCATATTGTGCCTTGCCAATCCGGGATTGTTGTGTTTCAGGGCCTAGCCATCAATACTCCTGGGATTTCTTTCCCTGAGAACCCTCTTGTCCCTGTCCTCCCACAAGCCCCAGCTTTTATGTAAAATAAAGTGTGCACCATGGGCCTTCCCCTATTTGCTCTCTCCCCAATCTCTTTCTCCAAAGCTGAGCTCTAAAGGTAAATGTATCTATCTGAGTGAGGGGCTAGGGAGGGCCTTTCCCAGCAGTCTTACAAGTCAAGAGTTCAGAGAAAGCACCTGCTATGGGAGGGAGACTTTGCTCACAGAGAAGTCAAGTCTAACATAACACATCTGATGGGCAAGGCACACGCCTTACTGGATGGTAGCACACCTACAGAGGAGCAGGGAGCTATGCTAAGCAGGCAACAGAAAAGTCATGTATGTGTCTCATACACTGGGACCGGTAGTAATACTGGCTCTAAGACCATTAGACAGTAGTCTATTCATCATTACGTCCAACAATAACAAGACACTAAGCAAATGAGAAATGCTGTATGGCATAAAGACGCATTATATAACACAAGCTCCAGGCAGGCACACAATTATCAAGATATATATTGAGTCTCAGGAACTGTGCTACAGTTATTAACCTCTGTGGTGCAAATGGTTAGCGCGTTCGGTTGTTAACAGAAAGGTTGGTGGTTCAAGCCCACCCAGGGAAGTATCCTTTTTGCCTGCATGAAACACTTTAATGAAACACAGATACGTACCTCTGCTCTCTCCTGCTTAAGACCCTTTATCTGAACATTTCAATCCTCTGCGTTCTCTCTGCACCTGCAGTCAATTTCATAATTAGGATAGAAAACAAAAGGCCTAGCCCTGTAATACAACTGTAGGCATATGAGGAGGGGAAAATAAGTCAAAAGGCCATCAGCATTTGTTGATCTGGCTTGAAGGCTGTAAGTGTAAGGACCTTGTGGCACAACGGTAGCGCGTCTGACTCCAGATCAGAATGTTGCGTGGTCAAATCACGTCGGGGTCACTGCTTACCATTTTATTCCCCACTGAGTTCATATATTTCCTTTCGAAAACAAAGTCAAAGGAACGCAACCTTGCATTGGCCGGGAATCGAACCCGGGCCTCCCGCGTGGCAGGCAAGAATTTTACCACTGAACCACCAATGCTTCACATGGGGAGTTCACAGGCATAGCTCTTTCCAAGACAGTGATCAGGTGCACACACTTAAATTGTACACATATGAACAAAGTGTGCGCAGCAGACATGACAACGCCAAAGTTTCACATGATGATGGCTTATATAAGACAAGCTCCAGGCAGGCACATACATATCAAGATATATATTGAGTCTAAGGAAAGATGCTGTAGTCACTCGTCTCTGTGGCGCAATCGGTTAGCGCGTTCGGCTGTTAAGCGAAAGGTTGGTGGTTCAAGCCCTCCCAGGGATGTATTATTTTGCCTGCATGAAACACTTGAATGGAAAACAGATACATACCTTTGCTCTCTCCTGCTGGACAACCTTTCCCTGAATATTTCAATTCTCTGCGTTCTCTCGGCACCTGCAGTCAATTTCATAATTAGGATAGAAAACAAAAGGTCAAGCTCTGTAATACAACTGTAGGCATATGAGGAGGGGAAAATAAGTCAAAAGGCCCACAGCATTTGTTGATCTGGCTCCGAAAGCTGTAAGTGTAAGGACCTCGTGGCGCAACGGTAGTGCGTCTGACTCCAGATCAGAAGGTTGCGTGTTCAAATCACGTCGGGGTCACTGCTTACCATTTTATTCCCCACTGAGGTCATATATTTCCTTTCGAAAACAAAGTCAAAAGAAAGCAGTCTTGCATTGGCCGGGAATCGAACCCGGGCCTCCCGCGTGTCAGGCAAGAATTCTACCACTGAACCACCAATGCTTCACATGGGTTGTTCACAGGCAGAGCTCTGCCCAAGACAGTGATCAGGTGCACACACTTAAATTGTACACATATGAACAAAGTGTGCGCAGCAGACATGATAACACCAACGTTTCACATGAAGATGGCAAGAATCAGATGCAGGAGACTATAACTATGAATGTCTTTGCATTTGCTGAGGTCACTGGCTTGGGACTAGAGTTGTGTTTATCAGGGCATGATGGCAGGCTGCTCCCGACAAAAGTGGTTCACAGAATGCACCCGCCAGATCACCAGCACTATTGTGTTTCAGATTATCTCACTGAACTCTCCTCCTGGAAAATCCTTCCCACTGGCTTTCCCAGATTCTGTGTCCTCCCCTAAATGCTGGGGTGAAACGGGCAGAGTTCTGCGCCCTGCGTCCCTTTACGCGTCCCTAACGCGCTCCCAACGCGGCCTACAGCCCTGGTCGGGCACAGCCCTGGTCGGTCTTAGATAACTGGAGCCTTTTGTGACCAAGAACTCCGGAAGCCTAGGGTCAGGCCTGTTGCACAGGCATATTGTGCCTTGCCAATCCGGGATTGTTGTGTTTCAGGGCCTAGCCATCAATACTCCTGGGATTTCTTTCCCTGAGAACCCTCTTGTCCCTGTCCTCCCACAAGCCCCAGCTTTTATGTAAAATAAAGTGTGCACCATGGGCCTTCCCCTATTTGCTCTCTCCCCAATCTCTTTCTCCAAAGCTGAGCTCTAAAGGTAAATGTATCTATCTGAGTGAGGGGCTAGGGAGGGCCTTTCCCAGCAGTCTTACAAGTCAAGAGTTCAGAGAAAGCACCTGCTATGGGAGGGAGACTTTGCTCACAGAGAAGTCAAGTCTAACATAACACATCTGATGGGCAAGGCACACGCCTTACTGGCTGGTAGCACACCTACAGAGGAGCAGGGAGCTATGCTAAGCAGGCAACAGAAAAGTCATGTATGTGTCTCATACACTGGGACCGGTAGTAATACTGGCTCTAAGACCATTAGACAGTAGTCTATTCATCATTACGTCCAACAATAACAAGACACTAAGCAAATGAGAAATGCTGTATGGCATAAAGATGCATTATATAACACAAGCTCCAGGCAGGCACACAATTATCAAGATATATATTGAGTCTCAGGAACTGTGCTACAGTTATTAACCTCTGTGGTGCAAATGGTTAGCGCATTCGGTTGTTAACAGAAAGGTTAGTGGTTCAAGCCCACCCACGGAAGTATCCTTTTTGCCTGCATGAAACACTTTAATGAAACACAGATACGTACCTCTGCTCTCTCCTGCTTAAGACCCTTTATCTGAACATTTCAATCCTCTGCGTTCTCTCTGCACCTGCAGTAAATTTCATAATTAGGATAGAAAACAAAAGGCCTAGCCCTGTAATACAACTGTAGGCATATGAGGAGGGGAAAATAAGTCAAAAGGCCATCAGCATTTGTTGATCTGGCTTGAAGGCTGTAAGTGTAAGGACCTTGTGGCGCAACGGTAGCGCGTCTGACTCCAGATCAGAAGGTTGCGTGGTCAAATCACGTCGGGGTCACTGCTTACCATTTTATTCCCCACTGAGTTCATATATTTCCTTTCGAAAACAAAGTCAAAGGAACGCAGCCTTGCATTGGCTGGGAATCGAACCCGGGCCTCCCGCGTGGCAGGCAAGAATTCTACCACTGAACCACCAATGCTTCACATGGGGAGTTCACAGGCATAGCTCTGTCCAAGACAGTGATCAGGTGCACACACTTAAATTGTACACATATAAACAAAGTGTGCGCAGCAGACATGACAACGCCAAAGTTTCACATGATGATGGCTTATATAAGACAAGCTCCAGGCAGGCACATACATATCAAGATATATATTGAGTCTAAGGAAAGATGCTGTATTCACTCGTCTCTGTGGCGCAATCGGTTAGCGCGTTCGGCTGTTAAGCGAAAGGTTGGTGGTTCAAGCCCTCGCAGGGATGTATTCTTTTGCCTGCATGAAACACTTGAATGGAAAACAGATACATACCTTTGCTCTCTCCTGCTGGACAACCTTTCCCTGAATATTTCAATTCTCTGCGTTCTCTCGGCACCTGCAGTCAATTTCATAATTAGGATAGAAAACAAAAGGTCAAGCTCTGTAATACAACTGTAGGCATATGAGGAGGGGAAAATAAGTCAAAAGGCCCACAGCATTTGTTGATCTGGCTCCGAAAGCTGTAAGTGTAAGGACCTCGAGGCGCAACGGTAGTGCGTCTGACTCCAGATCAGAAGGTTGCGTGTTCAAATCACGTCGGGGTCACTGCTTACCATTTTATTCCCCACTGAGGTCATATATTTCCTTTCGAAAACAAAGTCAAAAGAAAGCAGTCTTGCATTGGCCGGGAATCGAACCCGGGCCTCCCGCGTGGCAGGCAAGAATTCTACCACTGAACCACCAATGCTTCACATGGGTTGTTCACAGGCAGAGCTCTGCCCAAGACAGTGATCAGGTGCACACACTTAAATTGTACACATATGAACAAAGTGTGCGCAGCAGACATGATAACACCAACGTTTCACATGAAGATGGCAAGAATCAGATGCAGGAGACTATAACTATGAATGTCTTTGCATTTGCTGAGGTCACTGGCTTGGGACTAGAGTTGTGTTTATCAGGGCATGATGGCAGGCTGCTCCCGACAAAAGTGGTTCACAGAATGCACCCGCCAGATCACCAGCACTATTGTGTTTCAGATTATCTCACTGAACTCTCCTCCTGGAAAATCCTTCCCACTGGCTTTCCCAGATTCTGTGTCCTCCCCTAAATGCTGGGGTGAAACGGGCAGAGTTCTGCGCCCTGCGTCCCTTTACGTGTCCCTAACGCGCTCCCAACGCGGCCTACAGCCCTGGTCGGGCACAGCCCTGGTCGGGCTTAGATCACTGGAGCCTTTTGTGACCAAGAACTCCGGAAGCCTAGGGTCAGGCTTGTTGCACAGGCATATTGTGCCTTGCCAATCCGGGATTGTTGTGTTTCTGGGCCTAGCCATCAATACTCCTGGGATTTCTTTCCCTGAGAACCCTCTTGTCCCTGTCCTCCCACAAGCCCCAGCTTTTATGTAAAATAAAGTGTGCACCATGGGCCTTCCCCTATTTGCTCTCTCCCCAATCTCTTTCTCCAAAGCTGAGCTCTGAAGGTAAATGTATCTATCTGAGTGAGGGGCTAGGGAGGGCCTTTCCCAGCAGTCTTACAAGTCAAGAGTTCAGAGAAAGCACCTGCTATGGGAGGGAGACTTTGCTCACAGAGAAGTCAAGTCTAAGATAACACATCTGATGGGCAAGGCACACGCCTTACTGGCTGGTAGCACACCTACAGAGGAGCAGGGAGCTATGCTAAGCAGGCAACAGAAAAGTCATGTATGTGTCTCATACACTGGGACCGGTAGTAATACTGGCTCTAAGACCATTAGACAGTAGTCTATTCATCATTACGTCCAACAATAACAAGACACTAAGCAAATGAGAAATGCTGTATGGCATAAAGACGCATTATATAACACAAGCTCCAGGCAGGCACACAATTATCAAGATATATATTGAGTCTCAGGAACTGTGCTACAGTTATTAACCTCTGTGGTGCAAATGGTTAGTGCGTTCGGTTGTTAACAGAAAGGTTGGTGGTTCAAGCCCACCCAGGGAAGTATCCTTTTTGCCTGCATGAAACACTTTAATGAAACACAGATACGTACCTCTGCTCTCTCCTGCTTAAGACCCTTTATCTGAACATTTCAATCCTCTGCGTTCTCTCTGCACCTGCAGTCAATTTCATAATTAGGATAGAAAACAAAAGGCCTAGCCCTGTAATACAACTGTAGGCATATGAGGAGGGGAAAATAAGTCAAAAGGCCATCAGCATTTGTTGATCTGGCTTGAAGGCTGTAAGTGTAAGGACCTTGTGGCGCAACGGTAGCGCGTCTGACTCCAGATCAGAAGGTTGCGTGGTCAAATCACGTCGGGGTCACTGCTTACCATTTTATTCCCCACTGAGTTCATATATTTCCTTTCGAAAACAAAGTCAAAGGAACGCAGCCTTGCATTGGCCGGGAATCAAACCCGGGCCTCCCGCGTGGCAGGCGAGAATTCTACCACTGAACCACCAATGCTTCACATGGGGAGTTCACAGGCATAGCTCTGTCCAAGACAGTGATCAGGTGCACACACTTAAATTGTACACATATGAACAAAGTGTGCGCAGCAGACATGACAACGCCAAAGTTTCACATGATGATGGCTTATATAAGACAAGCTCCAGGCAGGCACATACATATCAAGATATATATTGAGTCTAAGGAAAGATGATGTAGTCACTCGTCTCTGTGGCGCAATCGGTTAGTGCGTTCGGCTGTTAAGCGAAAGGTTGGTGGTTCAAGCCCACCCAGGGACGTATTATTTTGCCTGCATGAAACACTTGAATGGAAAACAGATACATACCTTTGCTCTCTCCTGCTGGACACCCTTTCCCTGAATATTTCAATTCTCTGCGTTCTCTCGGCACCTGCAGTCAATTTCATAATTAGGATAGAAAACAAAAGGTCAAGCTCTGTAATACAACTGTAGGCATATGAGGAGGGGAAAATAAGTCAAAAGGCCCACAGCATTTGTTGATCTGGCTCCGAAAGCTGTAAGTGTAAGGACCTCGTGGCGCAACGGTAGCGCGTCTGACTCCAGATCAGAAGGTTGCGTGTTCAAATCACGTCGGGGTCACTGCTTACCATTTTATTCCCCACTGAGGTCATATATTTCCTTTCGAAAACAAAGTCAAAAGAAAGCAGTCTTGCATTGGCCGGGAATCGAACCCAGGCCTCCCGCGTGGCAGGCGAGAATTCTACCACTGAACCACCAATGCTTCACATGGGTTGTTCACAGGCAGAGCTCTGCCCAAGACAGTGATCAGGTGCACACACTTAAATTGTACACATATGAACAAAGTGTGCGCAGCAGACATGATAACGCCAACGTTTCACATGAAGATGGCAAGAATCAGATGCAGGAGACTATAACTATGAATGTCTTTGCATTTGCTGAGGTCACTGGCTTGGGACTAGAGTTGTGTTTATCAGGGCATGATGGCAGGCTGCTCCCGACAAAAGTGGTTCACAGAATGCACCCGCCAGATCACCAGCACTATTGTGTTTCAGATTATCTCACTGAACTCTCCTCCTGGAAAATCCTTCCCACTGGCTTTCCCAGATTCTGTGTCCTCCCCTAAATGCTGGGGTGAAACGGGCAGAGTTCTGCGCCCTGCGTCCCTTTACGCGTCCCTAACGCGCTCCCAACGCGGCCTACAGCCCTGGTCGGGCACAGCCCTGGTCGGTCTTAGATAACTGGAGCCTTTTGTGACCAAGAACTCCGGAAGCCTAGGGTCAGGCCTGTTGCACAGGCATATTGTGCCTTGCCAATCCGGGATTGTTGTGTTTCAGGGCCTAGCCATCAATACTCCTGGGATTTCTTTCCCTGAGAACCCTCTTGTCCCTGTCCTCCCACAAGCCCCAGCTTTTATGTAAAATAAAGTGTGCACCATGGGCCTTCCCCTATTTGCTCTCTCCCCAATCTCTTTCTCCAAAGCTGAGCTCTAAAGGTAAATGTATCTATCTGAGTGAGGGGCTAGGGAGGGCCTTTCCCAGCAGTCTTACAAGTCAAGAGTTCAGAGAAAGCACCTGCTATGGGAGGGAGACTTTGCTCACAGAGAAGTCAAGTCTAACATAACACATCTGATGGGCAAGGCACACGCCTTACTGGCTGGTAGCACACCTACAGAGGAGCAGGGAGCTATGCTAAGCAGGCAACAGAAAAGTCATGTATGTGTCTCATACACTGGGACCGGTAGTAATACTGGCTCTAAGACCATTAGACAGTAGTCTATTCATCATTACGTCCAACAATAACAAGACACTAAGCAAATGAGAAATGCTGTATGGCATAAAGACGCATTATATAACACAAGCTCCAGGCAGGCACACAATTATCAAGATATATATTGAGTCTCAGGAACTGTGCTACAGTTATTAACCTCTGTGGTGCAAATGGTTAGCGCATTCGGTTGTTAACAGAAAGGTTGGTGGTTCAAGCCCACCCACGGAAGTATCCTTTTTGCCTGCATGAAACACTTTAATGAAACACAGATACGTACCTCTGCTCTCTCCTGCTTAAGACCCTTTATCTGAACATTTCAATCCTCTGCGTTCTCTCTGCACCTGCAGTAAATTTCATAATTAGGATAGAAAACAAAAGGCCTAGCCCTGTAATACAACTGTAGGCATATGAGGAGGGGAAAATAAGTCAAAAGGCCATCAGCATTTGTTGATCTGGCTTGAAGGCTGTAAGTGTAAGGACCTTGTGGCGCAACGGTAGCGCGTCTGACTCCAGATCAGAAGGTTGCGTGGTCAAATCACGTCGGGGTCACTGCTTACCATTTTATTCCCCACTGAGTTCATATATTTCCTTTCGAAAACAAAGTCAAAGGAACGCAGCCTTGCATTGGCTGGGAATCGAACCCGGGCCTCCCGCGTGGCAGGCGAGAATTCTACCACTGAACCACCAATGCTTCACATGGGGAGTTCACAGGCATAGCTCTGTCCAAGACAGTGATCAGGTGCACACACTTAAATTGTACACATATGAACAAAGTGTGCGCAGCAGACATGACAACGCCAAAGTTTCACATGATGATGGCTTATATAAGACAAGCTCCAGGCAGGCACATACATATCAAGATATATATTGAGTCTAAGGAAAGATGCTGTAGTCACTCGTCTCTGTGGCGCAATTGGTTAGCGCGTTTGGCTGTTAAGCGAAAGGTTGGTGGTTCAAGCCCTCCCAGGGATGTATTATTTTGCCTGCATGAAACACTTGAATGGAAAACAGATACATACCTTTGCTCTCTCCTGCTGGACAACCTTTCCCTGAATATTTCAATTCTCTGCGTTCTCTCGGCACCTGCAGTCAATTTCATAATTAGGATAGAAAACAAAAGGTCAAGCTCTGTAATACAACTGTAGGCATATGAGGAGGGGAAAATAAGTCAAAAGGCCCACAGCATTTGTTGATCTGGCTCCGAAAGCTGTAAGTGTAAGGACCTCGTGGCGCAACGGTAGTGCGTCTGACTCCAGATCAGAAGGTTGCGTGTTCAAATCATGTCGGTGTCACTGCTTACCATTTTATTCCCCATTGAGGTCATATATTTCCTTTCGAAAACAAAGTCAAAAGAAAGCAGTCTTGCATTGGCCGGGAATCGAACCCGGGCCTCCCGCGTGGCAGGCAAGAATTCTACCACTGAACCACCAATGCTTCACATGGGTTGTTCACAGGCAGAGCTCTGCCCAAGACAGTGATCAGGTGCACACACTTAAATTGTACACATATGAACAAAGTGTGCGCAGCAGACATGATAACGCCAACGTTTCACATGAAGATGGCAGGAATCAGATGCAGGAGACTATAACTATGAATGTCTTTGCATTTGCTGAGGTCACTGGCTTGGGACTAGAGTTGTGTTTATCAGGGCATGATGGCAGGCTGCTCCCGACAAAAGTGGTTCACAGAATGCACCCGCCAGATCACCAGCACTATTGTGTTTCAGATTATCTCACTGAACTCTCCTCCTGGAAAATCCTTCCCACTGGCTTTCCCAGATTCTGTGTCCTCCCCTAAATGCTGGGGTGAAACGGGCAGAGTTCTGCGCCCTGCGTCCCTTTACGTGTCCCTAACTCGCTCCCAACGCGGCCTACAGCCCTGGTCGGGCACAGCCCTGGTCGGGCTTAGATCACTGGAGCCTTTTGTGACCAAGAACTCCGGAAGCCTAGGGTCAGGCCTGTTGCACAGGCATATTGTGCCTTGCCAATCCGGGATTGTTGTGTTTCAGGGCCTAGCCATCAATACTCCTGGGATTTCTTTCCCTGAGAACCCTCTTGTCCCTGTCCTCCCACAAGCCCCAGCTTTTATGTAAAATAAAGTGTGCACCATAGGCCTTCCCCTATTTGCTCTCTCCCCAATCTCTTTCTCCAAAGCTGAGCTCTAAAGGTAAATGTATCTATCTGAGTGAGGGGCTAGGGAGGGCCTTTCCCAGCAGTCTTACAAGTCAAGAGTTCAGAGAAAGCACCTGCTATGGGAGGGAGACTTTGCTCACAGAGAAGTCAAGTCTAACATAACACATCTGATGGGCAAGGCACACGCCTTACTGGCTGGTAGCACACCTACAGAGGAGCAGGGAGCTATGCTAAGCAGGCAACAGAAAAGTCATGTATGTGTCTCATACACTGGGACCGGTAGTAATACTGGCTCTAAGACCATTAGACAGTAGTCTATTCATCATTACGTCCAACAATAACAAGACACTAAGCAAATGAGAAATGCTGTATGGCATAAAGACGCATTATATAACACAAGCTCCAGGCAGGCACACAATTATCAAGATATATATTGAGTCTCAGGAACTGTGCTACAGTTATTAACCTCTGTGGTGCAAATGGTTAGCGCGTTCGGTTGTTAACAGAAAGGTTGGTGGTTCAAGCCCACCCAGGGAAGTATCCTTTTTGCCTGCATGAAACACTTTAATGAAACACAGATACGTACCTCTGCTCTCTCCTGCTTAAGACCCTTTATCTGAACATTTCAATCCTCTGCGTTCTCTCTGCACCTGCAGTCAATTTCATAATTAGGATAGAAAACAAAAGGCCTAGCCCTGTAATACAACTGTAGGCATATGAGGAGGGGAAAATAAGTCAAAAGGCCATCAGCATTTGTTGATCTGGCTTGAAGGCTGTAAGTGTAAGGACCTTGTGGCACAACGTTAGCGCGTCTGACTCCAGATCAGAAGGTTGCGTGGTCAAATCACGTCGGGGTCACTGCTTACCATTTTATTCCCCACTGAGTTCATATATTTCCTTTCGAAAACAAAGTCATAGGAACGCAACCTTGCATTGGCCGGGAATCGAACCCGGGCCTCCCGCATGGCAGGCGAGAATTTTACCACTGAACCACCAATGCTTCACATGGGGAGTTCACAGGCATAGCTCTGTCCAAGACAGTGATCAGGTGCACACACTTAAATTGTACACATATGAACAAAGTGTGCGCAGCAGACATGACAATGCCAAAGTTTCACATGATGATGGCTTATATAAGACAAGCTCCAGGCAGGCACATACACATCAAGATATATATTGAGTCTAAGGAAAGCTGCTGTAGTCACTCGTCTCTGTGGCGCAATCGGTTAGCGCGTTCGGCTGTTAACCGAAAGGTTGGTGGTTCAAGCCCACCCAGGGACGTATTATTTTGCCTGCATGAAACACTTGAATGGAAAACAGATACATACCTTTGCTCTCTCCTGCTGGACACCCTTTCCCTGAATATTTCAATTCTCTGCGTTCTCTCGGCACCTGCAGTCAATTTCATAATTAGGATAGAAAACAAAAGGTCAAGCTCTGTAATACAACTGTAGGCATATGAGGAGGGGAAAATAAGTCAAAAGGCCCACAGCATTTGTTGATCTGGCTCCGAAAGCTGTAAGTGTAAGGACCTCGTGGCGCAACGGTAGCGCGTCTGACTCCAGATCAGAAGGTTGCGTGTTCAAATCACGTCGGGGTCACTGCTTACCATTTTATTCCCCACTGAGGTCATATATTTCCTTTCGAAAACAAAGTCAAAAGAAAGCAGTCTTGCATTGGCTGGGAATCAAACCCGGGCCTCCCGCGTGGCAGGCGAGAATTCTACCACTGAACCACCAATGCTTCACATGGGTTGTTCACAGACAGAGCTCTGCCCAAGACAGTGATCAGGTGCACACACTTAAATTGTACACATATGAACAAAGTGTGCGCAGCAGACATGATAACGCCAACGTTTCACATGAAGATGGCAAGAATCAGATGCAGGAGACTATAACTATGAATGTCTTTGCATTTGCTGAGGTCACTGGCTTGGGACTAGAGTTGTGTTTATCAGGGCATGATGGCAGGCTGCTCCCGACAAAAGTGGTTCACAGAATGCACCCGCCAGATCACCAGCACTATTGTGTTTCAGATTATCTCACTGAACTCTCCTCCTGGAAAATCCTTCCCACTGGCTTTCCCAGATTCTGTGTCCTCCCCTAAATGCTGGGGTGAAACGGGCAGAGTTCTGCGCCCTGCTTCCCTTTACGCGTCCCTAACGTGCTCCCAACGCGGCCTACAGCCCTGGTCGGGCACAGCCCTGGTCGGTCTTAGATAACTGGAGCCTTTTGTGACCAAGAACTCCGGAAGCCTAGGGTCAGGCCTGTTGCACAGGCATATTGTGCCTTGCCAATCCGGGATTGTTGTGTTTCAGGGCCTAGCCATCAATACTCCTGGGATTTCTTTCCCTGAGAACCCTCTTGTCCCTGTCCTCCCACAAGCCCCAGCTTTTATGTAAAATAAAGTGTGCACCATGGGCCTTCCCCTATTTGCTCTCTCCCCAATCTCTTTCTCCAAAGCTGAGCTCTGAAGGTAAATGTATCTATCTGAGTGAGGGGCTAAGGAGGGCCTTTCCCAGCAGTCTTACAAGTCAAGAGTTCAGAGAAAGCACCTGCTATGGGAGGGAGACTTTGCTCACAGAGAAGTCAAGTCTAAGATAACACATCTGATGGGCAAGGCACACGCCTTACTGGCTGGTAGCACACCTACAGAGGAGCAGGGAGCTATGCTAAGCAGGCAACAGAAAAGTCATGTATGTGTCTCATACACTGGGACCGGTAGTAATACTGGCTCTAAGACCATTAGACAGTAGTCTATTCATCATTACGTCCAACAATAACAAGACACTAAGCAAATGAGAAATGCTGTATGGCATAAAGACGCATTATATAACACAAGCTCCAGGCAGGCACACAATTATCAAGATATATATTGAGTCTCAGGAACTGTGCTACAGTTATTAACCTCTGTGGTGCAAATGCTTAGCGCGTTCGGTTGTTAACAGAAAGGTTGGTGGTTCAAGCCCACCCACGGAAGTATCCTTTTTGCCTGCATGAAACACTTTAATGAAACCCAGATACGTACCTCTGCTCTCTCCTGCTTAAGACCCTTTATCTGAACATTTCAATCCTCTGCGTTCTCTCTGCACCTGCAGTCAATTTCATAATTAGGATAGAAAACAAAAGGCCTAGCCCTGTAATACAACTGTAGGCATATGAGGAGGGGAAAATAAGTCAAAAGGCCATCAGCATTTGTTGATCTGGCTTGAAGGCTGTAAGTGTAAGGACCTTGTGGCACAACGTTAGCGCGTCTGACTCCAGATCAGAAGGTTGCGTGGTCAAATCACGTCGGGGTCACTGCTTACCATTTTATTCCCCACTGAGTTCATATATTTCCTTTCGAAAACAAAGTCAAAGGAACGCAACCTTGCATTGGCCGGGAATCGAACCCGGGCCTCCCGCATGGCAGGCGAGAATTTTACCACTGAACCACCAATGCTTCACATGGGGAGTTCACAGGCATAGCTCTGTCCAAGACAGTGATCAGGTGCACACACTTAAATTGTACACATATGAACAAAGTGTGCGCAGCAGACATGACAACGCCAAAGTTTCACATGATGATGGCTTATATAAGACAAGCTCCAGGCAGGCACATACATATCAAGATATATATTGAGTCTAAGGAAAGATGCTGTAGTCACTCGTCTCTGTGGCGCAATCGGTTAGCGCGTTCGGCTGTTAAACGAAAGGTTGGTGGTTCAAGCCCACCCAGGGACGTATTATTTTGCCTGCATGAAACACTTGAATGGAAAACAGATACATACCTTTGCTCTCTCCTGCTGGACACCCTTTCCCTGAATATTTCAATTCTCTGCGTTCTCTCGGCACCTGCAGTCAATTTCATAATTAGGATAGAAAACAAAAGGTCAAGCTCTGTAATACAACTGTAGGCATATGAGGAGGGGAAAATAAGTCAAAAGGCCCACAGCATTTGTTGATCTGGCTCCGAAAGCTGTAAGTGTAAGGACCTCGTGGCGCAACGGTAGCGCGTCTGACTCCAGATCAGAAGGTTGCGTGTTCAAATCACGTCGGGGTCACTGCTTACCATTTTATTCCCCACTGAGGTCATATATTTCCTTTCGAAAACAAAGTCAAAAGAAAGCAGTCTTGCATTGGCCGGGAATCGAACCCAGGCCTCCCGCGTGGCAGGCGAGAATTCTACCACTGAACCACCAATGCTTCACATGGGTTGTTCACACGCAGAGCTCTGCCCAAGACAGTGATCAGGTGCACACACTTAAATTGTACACATATGAACAAAGTGTGCGCAGCAGACATGATAACGCCAACGTTTCACATGAAGATGGCAAGAATCAGATGCAGGAGACTATAACTATGAATGTCTTTGCATTTGCTGAGGTCACTGGCTTGGGACTAGAGTTGTGTTTATCAGGGCATGATGGCAGGCTGCTCCCGACAAAAGTGGTTCACAGAATGCACCCGCCAGATCACCAGCACTATTGTGTTTCAGATTATCTCACTGAACTCTCCTCCTGGAAAATCCTTCCCACTGGCTTTCCCAGATTCTGTGTCCTCCCCTAAATGCTGGGGTGAAACGGGCAGAGTTCTGCGCCCTGCTTCCCTTTACGCGTCCCTAACGTGCTCCCAACGCGGCCTACAGCCCTGGTCGGGCACAGCCCTGGTCGGTCTTAGATAACTGGAGCCTTTTGTGACCAAGAACTCCGGAAGCCTAGGGTCAGGCCTGTTGCACAGGCATATTGTGCCTTGCCAATCCGGGATTGTTGTGTTTCAGGGCCTAGCCATCAATACTCCTGGGATTTCTTTCCCTGAGAACCCTCTTGTCCCTGTCCTCCCACAAGCCCCAGCTTTTATGTAAAATAAAGTGTGCACCATGGGCCTTCCCCTATTTGCTCTCTCCCCAATCTCTTTCTCCAAAGCTGAGCTCTGAAGGTAAATGTATCTATCTGAGTGAGGGGCTAAGGAGGGCCTTTCCCAGCAGTCTTACAAGTCAAGAGTTCAGAGAAAGCACCTGCTATGGGAGGGAGACTTTGCTCACAGAGAAGTCAAGTCTAAGATAACACATCTGATGGGCAAGGCACACACCTTACTGGCTGGTAGCACACCTACAGAGGAGCAGGGAGCTATGCTAAGCAGGCAACAGAAAAGTCATGTATGTGTCTCATACACTGGGACCGGTAGTAATACTGGCTCTAAGACCATTAGACAGTAGTCTATTCATCATTACGTCCAACAATAACAAGACACTAAGCAAATGAGAAATGCTGTATGGCATAAAGACGCATTATATAACACAAGCTCCAGGCAGGCACACAATTATCAAGATATATATTGAGTCTCAGGAACTGTGCTACAGTTATTCACCTCTGTGGTGCAAATGGTTAGCACGTTCGGTTGTTAACAGAAAGGTTGGTGGTTCAAGCCCACCCAGGGAAGTATCCTTTTTGCCTGCATGAAACACTTTAATGAAACACAGATACGTACCTCTGCTCTCTCCTGCTTAAGACCCTTTATCTGAACATTTCAATCCTCTGCGTTCTCTCTGCACCTGCAGTCAATTTCATAATTAGGATAGAAAACAAAAGGCCTAGCCCTGTAATACAACTGTAGGCATATGAGGAGGGGAAAATAAGTCAAAAGGCCATCAGCATTTGTTGATCTGGCTTGAAGGCTGTAAGTGTAAGGACCTTGTGGCACAACGGTAGTGCGTCTGACTCCAGATCAGAAGGTTGCGTGGTCAAATCACGTCGGGGTCACTGCTTACCATTTTATTCCCTACTGAGTTCATATATTTCCTTTCGAAAACAAAGTCAAAGGAACGCAACCTTGCATTGGCCGGGAATCGAACCCGGGCCTCCCGCGTGGCAGGCGAGAATTTTACCACTGAACCACCAATGCTTCACATGGGGAGTTCACAGGCATAGCTCTGTCCAAGAAAGTGATCAGGTGCACACACTTAAATTGTACACATATGAACAAAGTGTGCGCAGCAGACATGACAACGCCAAAGTTTCACATGATGATGGCTTATATAACACAAGCTCCAGGCAGGCACATACATATCAAGATATATATTGAGTCTAAGGAAAGATGCTGTAGTCATTCGTCTCTGTGGCGCAATCGGTTAGCGCGTTCGGCTGTTAACCGAAAGGTTGGTGGTTCAAGCCCACCCATGGACGTATTATTTTGCCTGCATGAAACACTTGAATGGAAAACAGATACATACCTTTGCTCTCTCCTGCTGGACACCCTTTCCCTGAATATTTCAATTCTCTGCGTTCTCTCGGCACCTGCAGTCAATTTCATAATTAGGATAGAAAACAAAAGGTCAAGCTCTGTAATACAACTGTAGGCATATGAGGAGGGGAAAATAAGTCAAAAGGCCCACAGCATTTGTTGATCTGGCTCCGAAAGCTGTAAGTGTAAGGACCTCGTGGCGCAACGGTAGCGCGTCTGACTCCAGATCAGAAGGTTGCGTGTTCAAATCACGTCGGGGTCACTGCTTACCATTTTATTCCCCACTGAGGTCATATATTTCCTTTCGAAAACAAAGTCAAAAGAAAGCAGTCTTGCATTGGCCGGGAATCGAACCCGGGCCTCCCGCGTGGCAGGCGAGAATTCTACCACTGAACCACCAATGCTTCACATGGGTTGTTCACAGGCAGAGCTCTGCCCAAGACAGTGATCAGGTGCACACACTTAAATTGTACACATATGAACAAAGTGTGCGCAGCAGACATGATAACGCCAACGTTTCACATGAAGATGGCAAGAATCAGATGCAGGAGACTATAACTATGAATGTCTTTGCATTTGCTGAGGTCACTGGCTTGGGACTAGAGTTGTGTTTATCAGGGCATGATGGCAGGCTGCTCCCGACAAAAGTGGTTCACAGAATGCACCCGCCAGATCACCAGCACTATTGTGTTTCAGATTATCTCACTGAACTCTCCTCCTGGAAAATCCTTCCCACTGGCTTTCCCAGATTCTGTGTCCTCCCCTAAATGCTGGGGTGAAACGGGCAGAGTTCTGTACCCTGCGTCCCTAACGCGCTCCCAACGCGGCCTACAGCCCTGGTCGGGCACAGCCCTGGTCGGGCTTAGATAACTGGAGCCTTTTGTGACCAAGAACTCCGGAAGCCTAGGGTCAGGCCTGTTGCACAGGCATATTGTGCCTTGCCAATCCGGGATTGTTGTGTTTCAGGGCCTAGCCATCAATACTCCTGGGATTTCTTTCCCTGAGAACCCTCTTGTCCCTGTCCTCCCACAAGCCCCAGCTTTTATGTAAAATAAAGTGTGCCCCATGGGCCTTCCCCTATTTCTCTCTCCCCAATCTCTTTCTCCAAAGCTGAGCTCTGAAGGTAAATGTATCTATCTGAGTGAGGGGCTAGGGAGGGCCTTTCCCAGCAGTCTTACAAGTCAAGAGTTCAGAGAAAGCACCTGCTATGGGAGGGAGACTTTGCTCACAGAGAAGTCAAGTCTAAGATAACACATCTGATGGGCAAGGCACACGCCTTACTGGCTGGTAGCACACCTACAGAGGAGCAGGGAGCTATGCTAAGCAGGCAACAGAAAAGTCATGTATGTGTCTCATACACTGGGACCGGTAGTAATACTGGCTCTAAGACCATTAGACAGTAGTCTATTCATCATTACGTCCAACAATAACAAGACACTAAGCAAATGAGAAATGCTGTATGGCATAAAGACGCATTATATAACACAAGCTCCAGGCAGGCACACAATTATCAAGATATATATTGAGTCTCAGGAACTGTGCTACAGTTATTAACCTCTGTGTTGCAAATGGTTAGCGCGTTCGGTTGTCAACAGAAAGGTTCGTGGTTCAAGCCCACCCAGGGAAGTATCCTTTTTGCCTGCATGAAACACTTTAATGAAACACAGATACGTACCTCTGCTCTCTCCTGCTTAAGACCCTTTATCTGAACATTTCAATCCTCTGCGTTCTCTCTGCACCTGCAGTCAATTTCATAATTAGGATAGAAAACAAAAGGCCTAGCCCTGTAATACAACTGTAGGCATATGAGGAGGGGAAAATAAGTCAAAAGGCCATCAGCATTTGTTGATCTGGCTTGAAGGCTGTAAGTGTAAGGACCTTGTGGCACAACGTTAGCGCGTCTGACTCCAGATCAGAAGGTTGCGTGGTCAAATCACGTCGGGGTCACTGCTTACCATTTTATTCCCCACTGAGTTCATATATTTCCTTTCGAAAACAAAGTCAAAGGAACGCAACCTTGCATTGGCCGGGAATCGAACCCGGGCCTCCCGCATGGCAGGCGAGAATTTTACCACTGAACCACCAATGCTTCACATGGGGAGTTCACAGGCATAGCTCTGTCCAAGACAGTGATCAGGTGCACACACTTAAATTGTACACATATGAACAAAGTGTGCGCAGCAGACATGACAACGCCAAAGTTTCACATGATGATGGCTTATATAAGACAAGCTCCAGGCAGGCACATACATATCAAGATATATATTGAGTCTAAGGAAAGATGCTGTAGTCACTCGTCTCTGTGGCGCAATCGGTTAGCGCGTTCGGCTGTTAACCGAACGGTTGGTGGTTCAAGCCCACCCAGGGACGTATTATTTTGCCTGCATGAAACACTTGAATGGAAAACAGATACATACCTTTGCTCTCTCCTGCTGGACACCCTTTCCCTGAATATTTCAATTCTCTGCGTTCTCTCGGCACCTGCAGTCAATTTCATAATTAGGATAGAAAACAAAAGGTCAAGCTCTGTAATACAACTGTAGGCATATGAGGAGGGGAAAATAAGTCAAAAGGCCCACAGCATTTGTTGATCTGGCTCCGAAAGCTGTAAGTGTAAGGACCTCGTGGCGCAACGGTAGCGCGTCTGACTCCAGATCAGAAGGTTGCGTGTTCAAATCACGTCGGGGTCACTGCTTACCATTTTATTCCCCACTGTGGTCATATATTTCCTTTCGAAAACAAAGTCAAAAGAAAGCAGTCTTTCATTGGCCGGGAATCGAACCCGGGCCTCCCGCATGGCAGGCGAGAATTCTACCACTGAACCACCAATGCTTCACATGGGTTGTTCACAGGCATAGCTCTGCCCAAGACAGTGATCAGGTGCACACACTTAAATTGTACACATATGAACAAAGTGTGCGCAGCAGACATGATAACGCCAACGTTTCACATGAAGATGGCAAGAATCAGATGCAGGAGACTATAACTATGAATGTCTTTGCATTTGCTGAGGTCACTGGCTTGGGACTAGAGTTGTGTTTATCAGGGCATGATGGCAGGCTGCTCCCGACAAAAGTGGTTCACAGAATGCACCCCCCAGATCACCAGCACTATTGTGTTTCAGATTATCTCACTGAACTCTCCTCCTGGAAAATCCTTCCCACTGGCTTTCCCAGATTCTGTGTCCTCCCCTAAATGCTGGGGTGAAACGGGCAGAGTTCTGCGCCCTGCTTCCCTTTACGCGTCCCTAACGTGCTCCCAACGCGGCCTACAGCCCTGGTCGGGCACAGCCCTGGTCGGTCTTAGATAACTGGAGCCTTTTGTGACCAAGAACTCCGGAAGCCTAGGGTCAGGCCTGTTGCACAGGCATATTGTGCCTTGCCAATCCGGGATTGTTGTGTTTCAGGGCCTAGCCATCAATACTCCTGGGATTTCTTTCCCTGAGAACCCTCTTGTCCCTGTCCTCCCACAAGCCCCAGCTTTTATGTAAAATAAAGTGTGCACCATGGGCCTTCCCCTATTTGCTCTCTCCCCAATCTCTTTCTCCAAAGCTGAGCTCTGAAGGTAAATGTATCTATCTGAGTGAGGGGCTAAGGAGGGCCTTTCCCAGCAGTCTTACAAGTCAAGAGTTCAGAGAAAGCACCTGCTATGGGAGGGAGACTTTGCTCACAGAGAAGTCAAGTCTAAGATAACACATCTGATGGGCAAGGCACACGCCTTACTGGCTGGTAGCACACCTACAGAGGAGCAGGGAGCTATGCTAAGCAGGCAACAGAAAAGTCATGTATGTGTCTCATACACTGGGACCGGTAGTAATACTGGCTCTAAGACCATTAGACAGTAGTCTATTCATCATTACGTCCAACAATAACAAGACACTAAGCAAATGAGAAATGCTGTATGGCATAAAGACGCATTATATAACACAAGCTCCAGGCAGGCACACAATTATCAAGATATATATTGAGTCTCAGGAACTGTGCTACAGTTATTCACCTCTGTGGTGCAAATGGTTAGCGCATTCGGTTGTTAACAGAAAGGTTGGTGGTTCAAGCCCACCCACGGAAGTATCCTTTTTGCCTGCATGAAACACTTTAATGAAACACAGATACGTACCTCTGCTCTCTCCTGCTTAAGACCCTTTATCTGAACATTTCAATCCTCTGCGTTCTCTCTGCACCTGCAGTAAATTTCATAATTAGGATAGAAAACAAAAGGCCTAGCCCTGTAATACAACTGTAGGCATATGAGGAGGGGAAAATAAGTCAAAAGGCCATCAGCATTTGTTGATCTGGCTTGAAGGCTGTAAGTGTAAGGACCTTGTGGCGCAACGGTAGCGCGTCTGACTCCAGATCAGAAGGTTGCGTGGTCAAATCACGTCGGGGTCACTGCTTACCATTTTATTCCCCACTGAGTTCATATATTTCCTTTCGAAAACAAAGTCAAAGGAACGCAGCCTTGCATTGGCTGGGAATCGAACCCGGGCCTCCCGCGTGGCAGGCGAGAATTCTACCACTGAACCACCAATGCTTCACATGGGGAGTTCACAGGCATAGCTCTGTCCAAGACAGTTATCAGGTGCACACACTTAAATTGTACACATATGAACAAAGTGTGCGCAGCAGACCTGACAACGCCAAAGTTTCACATGATGATGGCTTATATAAGACAAGCTCCAGGCAGGCACATACATATCAAGATATATATTGAGTCTAAGGAAAGATGCTGTAGTCACTCGTCTCTGTGGCGCAATCGGTTAGCGCGTTCGGCTGTTAAGCGAAAGGTTGGTGGTTCAAGCCCTCCCAGGGATGTATTATTTTGCCTGCATGAAACACTTGAATGGAAAACAGATACATACCTTTGCTCTCTCCTGCTGGACAACCTTTCCCTGAATATTTCAATTCTCTGCGTTCTCTCGGCACCTGCAGTCAATTTCATAATTAGGATAGAAAACAAAAGGTCAAGCTCTGTAATACAACTGTAGGCATATGAGGAGGGGAAAATAAGTCAAAAGGCCCACAGCATTTGTTGATCTGGCTCCGAAAGCTGTAAGTGTAAGGACCTCGTGGCGCAACGGTAGCGCGTCTGACTCCAGATCAGAAGGTTGCGTGTTCAAATCACGTCGGGGTCACTGCTTACCATTTTATTCCCCACTGAGGTCATATATTTCCTTTCGAAAACAAAGTCAAAAGAAAGCAGTCTTGCATTGGCCGGGAATCGAACCCGGGCCTCCCGCGTGGCAGGCAAGAATTCTACCACTGAACCACCAATGCTTCACATGGGTTGTTCACAGGCAGAGCTCTGCCCAAGACAGTGATCAGGTGCACACACTTAAATTGTACACATATGAACAAAGTGTGCGCAGCAGACATGATAACGCCAACGTTTCACATGAAGATGGCAAGAATCAGATGCAGGAGACTATAACTATGAATGTCTTTGCATTTGCTGAGGTCACTGGCTTGGGACTAGAGTTGTGTTTATCAGGGCATGATGGCAGGCTGCTCCCGACAAAAGTGGTTCACAGAATGCACCCGCCAGATCACCAGCACTATTGTGTTTCAGATTATCTCACTGAACTCTCCTCCTGGAAAATCCTTCCCACTGGCTTTCCCAGATTCTGTGTCCTCCCCTAAATGCTGGGGTGAAACGGGCAGAGTTCTGCGCCCTGCGTCCCTTTACGTGTCCCTAACGCGCTCCCAACGCGGCCTACAGCCCTGGTCGGGCACAGCCCTGGTCGGGCTTAGATCACTGGAGCCTTTTGTGACCAAGAACTCCGGAAGCCTAGGGTCAGGCCTGTTGCACAGGCATATTGTGCCTTGCCAATCCGGGATTGTTGTGTTTCTGGGCCTAGCCATCAATACTCCTGGGATTTCTTTCCCTGAGAACCCTCTTGTCCCTGTCCTCCCACAAGCCCCAGCTTTTATGTAAAATAAAGTGTGCACCATGGGCCTTCCCCTATTTGCTCTCTCCCCAATCTCTTTCTCCAAAGCTGAGCTCTGAAGGTAAATGTATCTATCTGAGTGAGGGGCTAGGGAGGGCCTTTCCCAGCAGTCTTACAAGTCAAGAGTTCAGAGAAAGCACCTGCTATGGGAGGGAGACTTTGCTCACAGAGAAGTCAAGTCTAACATAACACATCTGATGGGCAAGGCACACGCCTTACTGGCTGGTAGCACACCTACAGAGGAGCAGGGAGCTATGCTAAGCAGGCAACAGAAAAGTCATGTATGTGTCTCATACACTGGGACCGGTAGTAATACTGGCTCTAAGACCATTAGACAGTAGTCTATTCATCATTACGTCCAACAATAACAAGACACTAAGCAAATGAGAAATGCTGTATGGCATAAAGACGCATTATATAACACAAGCTCCAGGCAGGCACACAATTATCAAGATATATATTGAGTCTCAGGAACTGTGCTACAGTTATTAACCTCTGTGGTGCAAATGGTTAGCGCGTTCGGTTGTTAACAGAAAGGTTGGTGGTTCAAGCCCACCCAGGGAAGTATCCTTTTTGCCTGCATGAAACACTTTAATGAAACACAGATACGTACCTCTGCTCTCTCCTGCTTAAGACCCTTTATCTGAACATTTCAATCCTCTGCGTTCTCTCTGCACCTGCAGTCAATTTCATAATTAGGATAGAAAACAAAAGGCCTAGCCCTGTAATACAACTGTAGGCATATGAGGAGGGGAAAATAAGTCAAAAGGCCATCAGCATTTGTTGATCTGGCTTGAAGGCTGTAAGTGTAAGGACCTTGTGGCACAACGTTAGCGCGTCTGACTCCAGATCAGAAGGTTGCGTGGTCAAATCACGTCGGGGTCACTGCTTACCATTTTATTCCCCACTGAGTTCATATATTTCCTTTCGAAAACAAAGTCAAAGGAACGCAACCTTGCATTGGCCGGGAATCAAACCCGGGCCTCCCGCATGGCAGGCGAGAATTTTACCACTGAACCACCAATGCTTCACATGGGGAGTTCACAGGCATAGCTCTGTCCAAGACAGTGATCAGGTGCACACACTTAAATTGTACACATATGAACAAAGTGTGCGCAGCAGACATGACAACGCCAAAGTTTCACATGATGATGGCTTATATAAGACAAGCTCCAGGCAGGCACATACACATCAAGATATATATTGAGTCTAAGGAAAGATGCTGTAGTCACTCGTCTCTGTGGCGCAATCGGTTAGCGCGTTCGGCTGTTAACCGAAAGGTTGGTGGTTCAAGCCCACCCAGGGACGTATTATTTTGCCTGCATGAAACACTTGAATGGAAAACAGATACATACCTTTGCTCTCTCCTGCTGGACACCCTTTCCCTGAATATTTCAATTCTCTGCGTTCTCTCGGCACCTGCAGTCAATTTCATAATTAGGATAGAAAACAAAAGGTCAAGCTCTGTAATACAACTGTAGGCATATGAGGAGGGGAAAATAAGTCAAAAGGCCCACAGCATTTGTTGATCTGGCTCCGAAAGCTGTAAGTGTAAGGACCTCGTGACGCAACGGTAGCGCGTCTGACTCCAGATCAGAAGGTTGCGTGTTCAAATCACGTCGGGGTCACTGCTTACCATTTTATTCCCCACTGTGGTCATATATTTCCTTTCGAAAACAAAGTCAAAAGAAAGCAGTCTTGAATTGGCCGGGAATCGAACCCAGGCCTCCCGCGTGGCAGGCGAGAATTCTACCACTGAACCACCAATGCTTCACATGGGTTGTTCACAGGCAGAGCTCTGCCCAAGACAGTGATCAGGTGCACACACTTAAATTGTACACATATGAACAAAGTGTGCGCAGCAGACATGATAACGCCAACGTTTCACATGAAGATGGCAAGAATCAGATGCAGGAGACTATAACTATGAATGTCTTTGCATTTGCTGAGGTCACTGGCTTGGGACTAGAGTTGTGTTTATCAGGGCATGATGGCAGGCTGCTCCCGACAAAAGTGGTTCACAGAATGCACCCGCCAGATCACCAGCACTATTGTGTTTCAGATTATCTCACTGAACTCTCCTCCTGGAAAATCCTTCCCACTGGCTTTCCCAGATTCTGTGTCCTCCCCTAAATGCTGGGGTGAAACGGGCAGAGTTCTGCGCCCTGCTTCCCTTTACGCGTCCCTAACGTGCTCCCAACGCGGCCTACAGCCCTGGTCGGGCACAGCCCTGGTCGGTCTTAGATAACTGGAGCCTTTTGTGACCAAGAACTCCGGAAGCCTAGGGTCAGGCCTGTTGCACAGGCATATTGTGCCTTGCCAATCCGGGATTGTTGTGTTTCAGGGCCTAGCCATCAATACTCCTGGGATTTCTTTCCCTGAGAACCCTCTTGTCCCTGTCCTCCCACAAGCCCCAGCTTTTATGTAAAATAAAGTGTGCACCATGGGCCTTCCCCTATTTGCTCTCTCCCCAATCTCTTTCTCCAAAGCTGAGCTCTGAAGGTAAGGGGCTAAGGAGGGCCTTTCCTAGCAGTCTTACAAGTCAAGAGTTCAGAGAAAGCACCTGCTATGGGAGGGAGACTTTGCTCACAGAGAAGTCAAGTCTAAGATAACACATCTGATGGGCAAGGCACACGCCTTACTGGCTGGTAGCACACCTACAGAGGAGCAGGGAGCTATGCTAAGCAGGCAACAGAAAAGTCATGTATGTGTCTCATACACTGGGACCGGTAGTAATACTGGCTCTAAGACCATTAGACAGTAGTCTATTCATCATTACGTCCAACAATAACAAGACACTAAGCAAATGAGAAATGCTGTATGGCATAAAGACGCATTATATAACACAAGCTCCAGGCAGGCACACAATTATCAAGATATATATTGAGTCTCAGGAACTGTGCTACAGTTATTAACCTCTGTGGTGCAAATGCTTAGCGCGTTCGGTTGTTAACAGAAAGGTTGGTGGTTCAAGCCCACCCACGGAAGTATCCTTTTTGCCTGCATGAAACACTTTAATGAAACCCAGATACGTACCTCTGCTCTCTCCTGCTTAAGACCCTTTATCTGAACATTTCAATCCTCTGCGTTCTCTCTGCACCTGCAGTCAATTTCATAATTAGGATAGAAAACAAAAGGCCTAGCCCTGTAATACAACTGTAGGCATATGAGGAGGGGAAAATAAGTCAAAAGGCCATCAGCATTTGTTGATCTGGCTTGAAGGCTGTAAGTGTAAGGACCTTGTGGCACAACGTTAGCGCGTCTGACTCCAGATCAGAAGGTTGCGTGGTCAAATCACGTCGGGGTCACTGCTTACCATTTTATTCCCCACTGAGTTCATATATTTCCTTTCGAAAACAAAGTCAAAGGAACGCAACCTTGCATTGGCCGGGAATCAAACCCGGGCCTCCCGCATGGCAGGCGAGAATTTTACCACTGAACCACCAATGCTTCACATGGGGAGTTCACAGGCATAGCTCTGTCCAAGACAGTGATCAGGTGCACACACTTAAATTGTACACATATGAACAAAGTGTGCGCAGCAGACATGACAACGCCAAAGTTTCACATGATGATGGCTTATATAAGACAAGCTCCAGGCAGGCACATACATATCAAGATATATATTGAGTCTAAGGAAAGATGCTGTAGTCACTCGTCTCTGTGGCGCAATCGTTTAGCGCGTTCGGCTGTTAACCGAAAGGTTGGTGGTTCAAGCCCACCCAGGGACGTATTATTTTGCCTGCATGAAACACTTGAATGTCAAACAGATACATACCTTTGCTCTCTCCAGCTGGACACCCTTTCGCTGAATATTTCAATTCTCTGCGTTCTCTCGGCACCTGCAGTCAATTTCATAATTAGGATAGAAAACAAAAGGTCAAGCTCTGTAATACAACTGTAGGCATATGAGGAGGGGAAAATAAGTCAAAAGGCCCACAGCATTTGTTGATCTGGCTCCGAAAGCTGTAAGTGTAAGGACCTCGTGGCGCAACGGTAGCGCGTCTGACTCCAGATCAGAAGGTTGCGTGTTCAAATCACGTCGGGGTCACTGCTTACCATTTTATTCCCCACTGAGGTCATATATTTCCTTTCGAAAACAAAGTCAAAAGAAAGCAGTCTTGCATTGGCCGGGAATCGAACCCGGGCCTCCCGCGTGGCAGGCGAGAATTCTACCACTGAACCACCAATGCTTCACATGGGTTGTTCACAGGCAGAGCTCTGCCCAAGACAGTGATCAGGTGCACACACTTAAATTGTACACATATGAACAAAGTGTGCGCAGCAGACATGATAACGCCAACGTTTCACATGAAGATGGCAAGAATCAGATGCAGGAGACTATAACTATGAATGTCTTTGCATTTGCTGAGGTCACTGGCTTGGGACTAGAGTTGTGTTTATCAGGGCATGATGGCAGGCTGCTCCCGACAAAAGTGGTTCACAGAATGCACCCGCCAGATCACCAGCACTATTGTGTTTCAGATTATCTCACTGAACTCTCCTCCTGGAAAATCCTTCCCACTGGCTTTCCCAGATTCTGTGTCCTCCCCTAAATGCTGGGGTGAAACGGGCAGAGTTCTGCGCCCTGCTTCCCTTTACGCGTCCCTAACGTGCTCCCAACGCGGCCTACAGCCCTGGTCGGGCACAGCCCTGGTCGGTCTTAGATAACTGGAGCCTTTTGTGACCAAGAACTCCGGAAGCCTAGGGTCAGGCCTGTTGCACAGGCATATTGTGCCTTGCCAATCCGGGATTGTTGTGTTTCAGGGCCTAGCCATCAATACTCCTGGGATTTCTTTCCCTGAGAACCCTCTTGTCCCTGTCCTCCCACAAGCCCCAGCTTTTATGTAAAATAAAGTGTGCACCATGGGCCTTCCCCTATTTGCTCTCTCCCCAATCTCTTTCTCCAAAGCTGAGCTCTGAAGGTAAATGTATCTATCTGAGTGAGGGGCTAAGGAGGGCCTTTCCCAGCAGTCTTACAAGTCAAGAGTTCAGAGAAAGCACCTGCTATGGGAGGGAGACTTTGCTCACAGAGAAGTCAAGTCTAAGATAACACATCTGATGGGCAAGGCACACGCCTTACTGGCTGGTAGCACACCTACAGAGGAGCAGGGAGCTATGCTAAGCAGGCAACAGAAAAGTCATGTATGTGTCTCATACACTGGGACCGGTAGTAATACTGGCTCTAAGACCATTAGACAGTAGTCTATTCATCATTACGTCCAACAATAACAAGACACTAAGCAAATGAGAAATGCTGTATGGCATAAAGACGCATTATATAACACAAGCTCCAGGCAGGCACACAATTATCAAGATATATATTGAGTCTCAGGAACTGTGCTACAGTTATTCACCTCTGTGGTGCAAATGGTTAGCGCGTTCGGTTGTTAACAGAAAGGTTGGTGGTTCAAGCCCACCCAGGGAAGTATCCTTTTTGCCTGCATGAAACACTTTAATGAAACACAGATACGTACCTCTGCTCTCTCCTGCTTAAGACCCTTTATCTGAACATTTCAATCCTCTGCGTTCTCTCTGCACCTGCAGTCAATTTCATAATTAGGATAGAAAACAAAAGGCCTAGCCCTGTAATACAACTGTAGGCATATGAGGAGGGGAAAATAAGTCAAAAGGCCATCAGCATTTGTTGATCTGGCTTGAAGGCTGTAAGTGTAAGGACCTTGTGGCACAATGGTAGCGCGTCTGACTCCAGATCAGAAGGTTGCGTGGTCAAATCACGTCGGGGTCACTGCTTACCATTTTATTCCCCACTGAGTTCATATATTTCCTTTCGAAAACAAAGTCAAAGGAACGCAACCTTGCATTGGCCGGGAATCGAACCCGGGCCTCCCGCGTGGCAGGCGAGAATTTTACCACTGAACCACCAATGCTTCACATGGGGAGTTCACAGGCATAGCTCTGTCCAAGAAAGTGATCAGGTGCACACACTTAAATTGTACACATATGAACAAAGTGTGCGCAGCAGACATGACAACGCCAAAGTTTCACATGATGATGGCTTATATAACACAAGCTCCAGGCAGGCACATACATATCAAGATATATATTGAGTCTAAGGAAAGATGCTGTAGTCATTCGTCTCTGTGGCGCAATCGGTTAGCGCGTTCGGCTGTTAACCGAAAGGTTGGTGGTTCAAGCCCACCCAGGGACGTATTATTTTGCCTGCATGAAACACTTTAATGAAACACAGATACATACCTTTGCTCTCTCCTGCTGGACACCCTTTCCCTGAATATTTCAATTCTCTGCGTTCTCTCGGCACCTGCAGACAATTTCATAATTAGGATAGAAAACAAAAGGCCAAGCCCTGTAATACAACTGTAGGCATATGAGGAGGGGAAAATAAGTCAAAAGGCCCACAGCATTTGTTGATCTGGCTCCGAAAGCTGTAAGTGTAAGGACCTCGTGGCGCAACGGTAGCGCGTCTGACTCCAGATCAGAAGGTTGCGTGTTCAAATCACGTCGGGGTCACTGCTTACCATTTTATTCCCCACTGAGGTCATATATTTCCTTTCGAAAACAAAGTCAAAAGAAAGCAGTCTTGCATTGGCCGGGAATCGAACCCGGGCCTCCCGCGTGGCAGGCGAGAATTCTACCACTGAACCACCAATGCTTCACATGGGTTGTTCACAGGCAGAGCTCTGCCCAAGACAGTGATCAGGTGCACACACTTAAATTGTACACATATGAACAAAGTGTGCGCAGCAGACATGATAACGCCAACGTTTCACATGAAGATGGCAAGAATCAGATGCAGGAGACTATAACTATGAATGTCTTTGCATTTGCTGAGGTCACTGGCTTGGGACTAGAGTTGTGTTTATCAGGGCATGATGGCAGGCTGCTCCCGACAAAAGTGGTTCACAGAATGCACCCGCCAGATCACCAGCACTATTGTGTTTCAGATTATCTCACTGAACTCTCCTCCTGGAAAATCCTTCCCACTGGCTTTCCCAGATTCTGTGTCCTCCCCTAAATGCTGGGGTGAAACGGGCAGAGTTCTGCGCCCTGCGTCCCTAACGCGCTCCCAACGCGGCCTACAGCCCTGGTCGGGCACAGCCCTGGTCGGGCTTAGATAACTGGAGCCTTTTGTGACCAAGAACTCCGGAAGCCTAGGGTCAGGCCTGTTGCACAGGCATATTGTGCCTTGCCAATCCGGGATTGTTGTGTTTCAGGGCCTAGCCATCAATACTCCTGGGATTTCTTTCCCTGAGAACCCTCTTGTCCCTGTCCTCCCACAAGCCCCAGCTTTTATGTAAAATAAAGTGTGCCCCATGGGCCTTCCCCTATTTGCTCTCTCCCCAATCTCTTTCTCCAAAGCTGAGCTCTAAAGGTAAATGTATCTATCTGAGTGAGGGGCTAGGGAGGGCCTTTCCCAGCAGTCTTACAAGTCAAGAGTTCAGAGAAAGCACCTGCTATGGGAGGGAGACTTTGCTCACAGAGAAGTCAAGTCTAACATAACACATCTGATGGGCAAGGCACACGCCTTACTGGCTGGTAGCACACCTACAGAGGAGCAGGGAGCTATGCTAAGCAGGCAACAGAAAAGTCATGTATGTGTCTCATACACTGGGACCGGTAGTAATACTGGCTCTAAGACCATTAGACAGTAGTCTATTCATCATTACGTCCAACAATAACAAGACACTAAGCAAATGAGAAATGCTGTATGGCATAAAGACGCATTATATAACACAAGCTCCAGGCAGGCACACAATTATCAAGATATATATTGAGTCTCAGGAACTGTGCTACAGTTATTAACCTCTGTGGTGCAAATGGTTAGCGCGTTCGGTTGTTAACAGAAAGGTTGGTGGTTCAAGCCCACCCACGGAAGTATCCTTTTTGCCTGCATGAAACACTTTAATGAAACACAGATACGTAACTCTGCTCTCTCCTGCTTAAGACCCTTTATCTGAACATTTCAATCCTCTGCGTTCTCTCTGCACCTGCAGTCAATTTCATAATTAGGATAGAAAACAAAAGGCCTAGCCCTGTAATACAACTGTAGGCATATGAGGAGGGGAAAATAAGTCAAAAGGCCATCAGCATTTGTTGATCTGGCTTGAAGGCTGTAAGTGTAAGGACCTTGTGGCACAACGTTAGCGCGTCTGACTCCAGATCAGAAGGTTGCGTGGTCAAATCACGTCGGGGTCACTGCTTACCATTTTATTCCCCACTGAGTTCATATTTTTCATTTCGAAAACAAAGTCAAAGGAACGCAACCTTGCATTGGCCGGGAATCGAACCCGGGCCTCCCGCATGGCAGGCGAGAATTTTACCACTGGACCACCAATGCTTCACATGGGGAGTTCACAGGCATAGCTCTGTCCAAGACAGTGATCAGGTGCACACACTTAAATTGTACACATATGAACAAAGTGTGCGCAGCAGACATGACAACGCCAAAGTTTCACATGATGATGGCTTATATAAGACAAGCTCCAGGCAGGCACATACATATCAAGATATATATTGAGTCTAAGGAAAGATGCTGTAGTCACTCGTCTCTGTGGCGCAATCGGTTAGCGCGTTCGGCTGTTAACCGAAAGGTTGGTGGTTCAAGCCCACCCAGGGACGTATTATTTTGCCTGCATGAAACACTTGAATGGAAAACAGATACATACCTTTGCTCTCTCCTGCTGGACACCCTTTCCCTGAATATTTCAATTCTCTGCGTTCTCTCGGCACCTGCAGTCAATTTCATAATTAGGATAGAAAACAAAAGGTCAAGCTCTGTAATACAACTGTAGGCATATGAGGAGGGGAAAATAAGTCAAAAGGCCCACAGCATTTGTTGATCTGGCTCCGAAAGCTGTAAGTGTAAGGACCTCGTGGCGCAACGGTAGCGCGTCTGACTCCAGATCAGAAGGTTGCGTGTTCAAATCACGTCGGGGTCACTGCTTACCATTTTATTCCCCACTGTGGTCATATATTTCCTTTCGAAAACAAAGTCAAAAGAAAGCAGTCTTTCATTGGCCGGGAATCGAACCCGGGCCTCCCGCGTGGCAGGCGAGAATTCTACCACTGAACCACCAATGCTTCACATGGGTTGTTCACAGGCAGAGCTCTGCCCAAGACAGTGATCAGGTGCACACACTTAAATTGTACACATATGAACAAAGTGTGCGCAGCAGACATGATAACGCCAACGTTTCACATGAAGATGGCAAGAATCAGATGCAGGAGACTATAACTATGAATGTCTTTGCATTTGCTGAGGTCACTGGCTTGGGACTAGAGTTGTGTTTATCAGGGCATGATGGCAGGCTGCTCCCGACAAAAGTGGTTCACAGAATGCACCCGCCAGATCACCAGCACTATTGTGTTTCAGATTATCTCACTGAACTCTCCTCCTGGAAAATCCTTCCCACTGGCTTTCCCAGATTCTGTGTCCTCCCCTAAATGCTGGGGTGAAACGGGCAGAGTTCTGCGCCCTGCTTCCCTTTACGCGTCCCTAACGTGCTCCCAACGCGGCCTACAGCCCTGGTCGGGCACAGCCCTGGTCGGTCTTAGATAACTGGAGCCTTTTGTGACCAAGAACTCCGGAAGCCTAGGGTCAGGCCTGTTGCACAGGCATATTGTGCCTTGCCAATCCGGGATTGTTGTGTTTCAGGGCCTAGCCATCAATACTCCTGGGATTTCTTTCCCTGAGAACCCTCTTGTCCCTGTCCTCCCACAAGCCCCAGCTTTTATGTAAAATAAAGTGTGCACCATGGGCCTTCCCCTATTTGCTCTCTCCCCAATCTCTTTCTCCAAAGCTGAGCTCTGAAGGTAAATGTATCTATCTGAGTGAGGGGCTAAGGAGGGCCTTTCCCAGCAGTCTTACAAGTCAAGAGTTCAGAGAAAGCACCTGCTATGGGAGGGAGACTTTGCTCACAGAGAAGTCAAGTCTAAGATAACACATCTGATGGGCAAGGCACACGCCTTACTGGCTGGTAGCACACCTACAGAGGAGCAGGGAGCCATGCTAAGCAGGCAACAGAAAAGTCATGTATGTGTCTCATACACTGGGACCGGTAGTAATACTGGCTCTAAGACCATTAGACAGTAGTCTATTCATCATTACGTCCAACAATAACAAGACACTAAGCAAATGAGAAATGCTGTATGGCATAAAGACGCATTATATAACACAAGCTCCAGGCAGGCACACAATTATCAAGATATATATTGAGTCTCAGGAACTGTGCTACAGTTATTAACCTCTGTGGTGCAAATGGTTAGCGCATTCGGTTGTTAACAGAAAGGTTGGTGGTTCAAGCCCACCCACGGAAGTATCCTTTTTGCCTGCATGAAACACTTTAATGAAACACAGATACGTACCTCTGCTCTCTCCTGCTTAAGACCCTTTATCTGAACATTTCAATCCTCTGCGTTCTCTCTGCACCTGCAGTAAATTTCATAATTAGGATAGAAAACAAAAGGCCTAGCCCTGTAATACAACTGTAGGCATATGAGGAGGGGAAAATAAGTCAAAAGGCCATCAGCATTTGTTGATCTGGCTTGAAGGCTGTAAGTGTAAGGACCTTGTGGCGCAACGGTAGCGCGTCTGACTCCAGATCAGAAGGTTGCGTGGTCAAATCACGTCGGGGTCACTGCTTACCATTTTATTCCCCACTGAGTTCATATATTTCCTTTCGAAAACAAAGTCAAAGCAACGCAGCCTTGCATTGGCTGGGAATCGAACCCGGGCCTCCCGCGTGGCAGGCGAGAATTCTACCACTGAACCACCAATGCTTCACATGGGGAGTTCACAGGCATAGCTCTGTCCAAGACAGTGATCAGGTGCACACACTTAAATTGTACACATATGAACAAAGTGTGCGCAGCAGACCTGACAACGCCAAAGTTTCACATGATGATGGCTTATATAAGACAAGCTCCAGGCAGGCACATACATATCAAGATATATATTGAGTCTAAGGAAAGATGCTGTAGTCACTCGTCTCTGTGGCGCAATCGGTTAGCGCGTTCGGCTGTTAAGCGAAAGGTTGGTGGTTCAAGCCCTCCCAGGGATGTATTATTTTGCCTGCATGAAACACTTGAATGGAAAACAGATACATACCTTTGCTCTCTCCTGCTGGACAACCTTTCCCTGAATATTTCAATTCTCTGCGTTCTCTCGGCACCTGCAGTCAATTTCATAATTAGGATAGAAAACAAAAGGTCAAGCTCTGTAATACAACTGTAGGCATATGAGGAGGGGAAAATAAGTCAAAAGGCCCACAGCATTTGTTGATCTGGCTCCGAAAGCTGTAAGTGTAAGGACCTCGTGGCGCAACGGTAGCGCGTCTGACTCCAGATCAGAAGGTTGCGTGTTCAAATCACGTCGGGGTCACTGCTTACCATTTTATTCCCCACTGAGGTCATATATTTCCTTTCGAAAACAAAGTCAAAAGAAAGCAGTCTTGCATTGGCCGGGAATCGAACCCGGGCCTCCCGCGTGGCAGGCAAGAATTCTACCACTGAACCACCAATGCTTCACATGGGTTGTTCACAGGCAGAGCTCTGCCCAAGACAGTGATCAGGTGCACACACTTAAATTGTACACATATGAACAAAGTGTGCGCAGCAGACATGATAACGCCAACGTTTCACATGAAGATGGCAAGAATCAGATGCAGGAGACTATAACTATGAATGTCTTTGCATTTGCTGAGGTCACTGGCTTGGGACTAGAGTTGTGTTTATCAGGGCATGATGGCAGGCTGCTCCCGACAAAAGTGGTTCACAGAATGCACCCGCCAGATCACCAGCACTATTGTGTTTCAGATTATCTCACTGAACTCTCCTCCTGGAAAATCCTTCCCACTGGCTTTCCCAGATTCTGTGTCCTCCCCTAAATGCTGGGGTGAAACGGGCAGAGTTCTGCGCCCTGCGTCCCTTTACGCGTCCCTAACGCGCTCCCAACGCGGCCTACAGCCCTGGTCGGGCACAGCCCTGGTCGGTCTTAGATAACTGGAGCCTTTTGTGACCAAGAACTCCGGAAGCCTAGGGTCAGGCCTGTTGCACAGGCATATTGTGCCTTGCCAATCCGGGATTGTTGTGTTTCAGGGCCTAGCCATCAATACTCCTGGGATTTCTTTCCCTGAGAACCCTCTTGTCCCTGTCCTCCCACAAGCCCCAGCTTTTATGTAAAATAAAGTGTGCCCCATGGGCCTTCCCCTATTTGCTCTCTCCCCAATCTCTTTCTCCAAAGCTGAGCTCTAAAGGTAAATGTATCTATCTGAGTGAGGGGCTAGGGAGGGCCTTTCCCAGCAGTCTTACAAGTCAAGAGTTCAGAGAAAGCACCTGCTATGGGAGGGAGACTTTGCTCACAGAGAAGTCAAGTCTAAGATAACACATCTGATGGGCAAGGCACACGCCTTACTGGCTGGTAGCACACCTACAGAGGAGCAGGGAGCTATGCTAAGCAGGCAACAGAAAAGTCATGTATGTGTCTCATACACTGGGACCGGTAGTAATACTGGCTCTAAGACCATTAGACAGTAGTCTATTCATCATTACGTCCAACAATAACAAGACACTAAGCAAATGAGAAATGCTGTATGGCATAAAGACGCATTATATAACACAAGCTCCAGGCAGGCACACAATTATCAAGATATATATTGAGTCTCAGGAACTGTGCTACAGTTATTAACCTCTGTGGTGCAAATGGTTAGCGCGTTCGGTTGTTAACAGAAAGGTTGGTGGTTCAAGCCCACCCAGGGAAGTATCCTTTTTGCCTGCATGAAACACTTTAATGAAACACAGATACGTACCTCTGCTCTCTCCTGCTTAAGACCTTTTATCTGAACATTTCAATCCTCTGCGTTCTCTCTGCACCTGCAGTCGATTTCATAATTAGGATAGAAAACAAAAGGCCTAGCCCTGTAATACAACTGTAGGCATATGAGGAGGGGAAAATAAGTCAAAAGGCCATCAGCATTTTTTGATCTGGCTTGAAGGCTGTAAGTGTAAGGACCTTGTGGCACAACGGTAGCGCGTCTGACTCCAGATCAGAAGGTTGCGTGGTCAAATCACGTCGGGGTCACTGCTTACCATTTTATTCCCCACTGAGTTCATATATTTCCTTTCGAAAACAAAGTCAAAGGAACGCAACCTTGCATTGGCCGGGAATCGAACCCGGGCCTCCCGCATGGCAGGCAAGAATTTTACCACTGAACCACCAATGCTTCACATGGGGAGTTCACAGGCATAGCTCTGTCCAAGACAGTGATCAGGTGCACACACTTAAATTGTACACATATGAACAAAGTGTGCGCAGCAGACATGACAACGCCAAAGTTTCACATGATGATGGCTTATATAAGACAAGCTCCAGGCAGGCACATACATATCAAGATATATATTGAGTCTAAGGAAAGATGCTGTAGTCACTCGTCTCTGTGGCGCAATCGGTTAGCGCGTTCGGCTGTTAACCGAAAGGTTGGTGGTTCAAGCCCACCCAGGGACGTATTATTTTGCCTGCATGAAACACTTGAATGGAAAACAGATACATACCTTTGCTCTCTCCTGCTGGACACCCTTTCCCTGAATATTTCAATTCTCTGCGTTCTCTCGGCACCTGCAGTCAATTTCATATAGAAAACAAAAGGTCAAGCTCTGTAATACAACTGTAGGCATATGAGGAGGGGAAAATAAGTCAAAAGGCCCACAGCATTTGTTGATCTGGCTCCGAAAGCTGTAAGTGTAAGGACCTCGTGGCGCAACGGTAGCGCGTCTGACTCCAGATCAGAAGGTTGCGTGTTCAAATCACGTCGGGGTCACTGCTTACTTTTTTATTCCCCACTGAGGTCATATATTTCCTTTCGAAAACAAAGTCAAAAGAAAGCAGTCTTGCATTGGCCGGGAATCGAACCCGGGCCTCCCGCGTGGCAGGCGAGAATTCTACCACTGAACCACCAATGCTTCACATGGGTTGTTCACAGGCAGAGCTCTGCCCAAGACAGTGATCAGGTGCACACACTTAAATTGTACACATATGAACAAAGTGTGCGCAGCAGACATGATAACGCCAACGTTTCACATGAAGATGGCAAGAAT